>NC_092716.1:181318731-181657544 GCF_047496885.1 Scyliorhinus torazame
CCAAACAAATACTTGGCAGATGCATCACTTGCCTCTGTTTTATCACTTGTACTGTTCACATGTAAGAAGTAACATTAAGCTGCTCGTGGGCCATACAGTACGAGACAGGGGTGAACTGAATTGCTTTCTTATACCTGTTGTGTATTGTATTTGTGTAGGAGTTGACTCAAGTTGCTACAGGACCTGAGTAACTCCAACACAAACTTAGTGACATCTGATAAATTAACTGCACAAGATAGTCGAATCTAGCTTGGGACAAGAAGGATTTGGATGAGTATCTCAGCTATGGGCTGAAAGCTGCAGTTGGCATTTAAACAGGTTAAAAAGGAGAGAGCAACAGGGAGAAATGGAGGAATGAACAAAAGCGCACTCTTGAGGGTTTTTCTGTGGATTGATTATAAAACTTCAGCATGACAAATAGCTGCATGTGAACCCATCGGAGCCGCATGTGGCCTGTGTGAGGGACTGTTTGAGTGCCTCGCTGTAATTTTCATTTTGGGTTGGCAGTCTGCTCTATCTGCTGCTGATTGACAGAGAACACATGCTCGGTGCTGTCTGTATTGTCGACGTGTGTTTAAATGTGAGCTTAAACATTCCCATTGGAGTTGAGATTTCTTGGTTGGTCTGCGGAATATTGGGGTTGGTTTCCTAGCAACTGGCTGTGAACTTGCTGCAGGAACATTCCTGGCATTTTTGTGGGTGCAGTGCCACTCTCGACAAAGCTGTCAAATATTCCTACATCATTAATGGACTGGTCTTCCAGGGATCCATTTCATCTCCATTTGCTTTTGCAAAATTTACTAATTTAGCCCTCCCGCCCCCTTTGACCATGGCTGAGGCCTCCCAAAACGTATTCTTGAGAGATTATATATATAAATATTTGAATCCTATGATTGTCAATTTCCCAGCCAATAATTCAATCCCATATAGTGATGTTCCCTGTGTAGTTAATGCTTCTCTGTGGCTTATATTTAGTATGAACCTAGGAATGAGTTAATACACTAATTTGCCTGGCCAGTAACGGAATCGATTGTTCAGTCAGACTGCATGTAAATGATGGGCTGTGTGTTCTCTCTAGAGGATTTATCTCACCGTGTCATGCTCCAATATGAGTCCCTCATTGTTGGGTCTGATAGCTACCATATGGCACCTCTTTATTTTGAAGGTGGTGAATTTTGTAAATATATATTTTGGGAAAATGGCTATGTGAAAAAAAAAGCCAATGTTGTACTATTTTGCTTTAAGATGTTCTGGTACAGAGTGCTATAAAAGAGTACTATAAAACCACACAGGGTAATATAAATGGCACCATGGTATTAGTATCACAGCTATTTATTGTGAAACCACACAAAGGCAATCTCAAAGTCTGTACAATTTATTTGACCCATATATCATTAATTGCCACTACAAACCACTTTTGATCTCCACATGCTGTTTTGATCACATAGTAAAACTGGATATCTTTAGAATAGTGACAATATAGTCTGAGAGTTGCCGATCCACAAAATTCCTCTCATCACAGTATCCTCATGTTCCACAAGAAAATGGATATTAGATTTTGACCAGCTATTGACTTTAGTCCAGAGATTATCATTCTGCTTTACAAAGGTCATGGAGCCTATTTCATTTTAAAGTTAGCATTCACCTCTAAAGAAAATCTAATACTCTCTCCTGGGTGAAACACTGAACTTTGCCTGCGTATGGATGTGAAGATTATGTTACTGAGAAATCCAAATGAAGGGTCAAGGCTCATATCACACGATACCACAAAACCAAAATGAGTGCATCTTTGGAACTGAGTGCACACTTGGGAGTTTGGTAACCGGGGGAGGTCGGGAGATGGGGAATGGAATGTTCCTTTCCCCTTTTGCTTTTTTTTACCTTTCTCACCTTGAAGGAAATAGTTTTTATTCTACTACAGTGAAAGGAACCAGCTGTTGGTGAGCATCTGGTAAGTGGTTAAGGCCTATATCAGTCCGGAGGTTTAAAATATAATACAAACTGGTGCTAAAGTTAATAAGATAAATAAATACATGAATGAAATAAAGTAATTAATGAAAACACATAAAGGATGACAGGACAGGTGATGTGTCAAGGCTGCAGAATGAGGGAGCTCTTAGTTGCCAGTGTAATCCAGGGTAAACACATCTGCAGTAAGTATAAGAGAGTTTTGGCTCGGAGTCATTGAGCTGGAGGCTGAGCTGCAGACCCAAGAAGCAGTTCCACCATTTAGGATAGGTTTGAACCAAGAAGCAGTTACACCATTTAGGATAGGTTCTTCTGATTTGGTGAGTGATCAGGGACAGATGTGTGTGACTGCGAGTGAGGCAGGTAAGGAACCCGAGGGCTGGAGTCCAGCAGCCTCAGCCGTTACAACTTTTCCAATTGGTTTGAGGTTCTCTCGGCCTGATTGGATGAGAGTGGGGGCTGCATGTTGGATGAGAAAACTGACCACGACATCATGGCACAAGAAGCCATTCAAATGGGGAGAGCAAAAAGGAAGGTAGTGGTAGTAAGTGACAGTACAGTGAGAGGGATTGACACTGTTCTTAACAGCAAAGAACCAAAGTCCAGATGGCTGTGTTGCCTGCCCAGTGCCAGAGTTTGGACATCTGCTCAGGGTTTGAGAGGAACTTGGAGGGGGAAGATTCAGTTGTCGAGGTGCATATAGGTACCAACGCCAGACACAGAACTAGGAAAGAGGTTCTGCAGAGAGAGTATAAGGGACTAGGCACTGAATTAAAGAGCAGAACCTCAACGGTAATAATTTCTGCAAAGTGGCATAGAGTACATAAAATTAAAGAGGTAAATATTTAGCTCAAAGACTGATTTGGGAAGAGTGGGTTCCGTGTGGGGCACTGGCACCAGTATTGGGGAAAGTGACGGCTGTATTATTAGGATGGTCTACACCTCAACCATGCTGGGACCAGTGTTCTAGTGAGCTGCATAACTGGGGAAGTAGAGAATGTTTGAAACTAAATAGTGGGGGCAAGGGATCAAATTTGGGAACATGTGGTAAGTCAAAGAAAAAAGCAAAGCGAGAAGGGTATGAATATGGAAATGATAAACAAACTGTGACAGGCAGGGACAGAAAGTACAGGGAATACAAATCTAAAGAGTAAATCAGTGGATAAGGCTAGAAGTTACAAAAATAATAAAAGGACAAAACTAAAGGCGCTGTGTCAAAACACCTGTAGCACATAAGCCAAAAGTGATGAACTGATAGCGCAAATAGAAATAAATAAACACCATCTGATAGCCATTACAGAGACATGGCTGCAGGATGACGTTGATTGGGATCTGAATATTGAAGGGTAATGATATTTAGGAAGGACAGGAATCTAGGAAAAAGTGAAAGGGTGGCTCAGTTAATTAATGATGGTATCAGCACATTAGAGAGGGATGACGTACGATCAGAAAATCAGGACATAAAAGCAGTTTGGTTAGAGATGAAAAATGATAAAGGCTAGAAGTCACTTGTGGGAGTGGTGTACAGGCTCTTGAACAGTAACTCTACAGTAGGACAGGATATATAGGAAGAAATAATGGGAGCATGACAGAAAAGTACAGGGGTAATCATTGGAGATTTTAATAGACTGGGAAAATCAGATGGGCAAAGGTAGCCTGTATGATCAATTCATAGAATGCTTTCAGGACAGTTTCTGAGAATTGTACACTCTGCCAACCAGAGAGCAGGCTACTAGACCCGACATTGTGCAATAAGAGCAGATTAATTAATAACCTCATAGTGAAAGCGCCTCTTGGTAGCAGTGGTGATAATATGATTTAATTTTGCATCCAGTTTGAGGGAGAAAAGTGGGTCCAAGACTAGTGTTTGAAACTAAACTAAGGGAAATTTTGAGGGCATGAAAGGAGTGCTAGCTAAAGTATAATTTAGGTTAAGGTGTAGGTCAATAGAAATGCAGTGGCAGACATTTAAATGGATATTTCAGAATGCACAGAATAGATATATTCCAATGAGGAAAAAAAAAATCCAAATTATTTTAGTTAATGGTTAACTAAAAAAACAGATAGAACATAGACCATTAGAGTACAGGCCCTTCGGCCCTCGATGTTGCGCCGACCTGTGAAACCACTCTAAAGCCCATCTACACTATTCCCTTATCATCCATACGTCTAGCCAATGACCATTTGAATGCCCTTAGTGTTGGCGGGTCCACTACTGTTGCAGGCAGGGCATTCCACACCCTTACTACTCTCTGAGTAAAGAACCTACCTCTGACATCTGTCCTATATCTATCTCCCCTCAATTTAAAGCTATGTCCCCTCGTGCTAGACATCACCATCCGAGGAAAAAGGCTCCCACTGTCCACCCTATCCAATCCTCTGATCATCTTGTATGCCTCAATTAAGTCACCTCTTAACCTTCTTCTCTCCAACGAAAACAGCCACAAGTCCCTCAGCCTTTCCTCATAAGATGTTCCCTCCATATCAAATGTAAAGAAACAGCAGATTATTATGCAAAGATAGCTGGCAGATCAAAAGATTGGACAGAATACAAAAAACAGGAAAGAATGACCAAAGATTGATGGGGAAGAAAAATTAGGGTACAAGAGAAAGCTTGTTAGAAAACAGATAGTAAGTGTTTCCATAAATATTTTAAATAGAAAAGAATTAACAAAGTGAGCTTTTACTCTATAGTGAGTCTGGAGAATTAATAATGGAAAATAAGGAGATGGCAGATGAATTGAATGGATATTTTACATCAGTCTTCACTGTAGAGGATACAAGCAGCATCCCAGAAATGGCTGGAAATCAGGAAATGGAAGGAAGGGCGGAACTTGGGAAAATTACAATTACCAGAGAAAGATCCTGAGAAAGTTGATGGAGCTGCGGGTCCTGATGGACCTCATCCTCGGCTCTTAAAAGAATGAGATAGTTGATTTGTTGGTTTTTAATTTTCCAAAATTCCCTAGATTTGGGATATTTCCATAAAATTGGAAATGCAACTCTTTTATTCAAAAAGAGATAGAGGCAGAAAGCAGGAAACGACAGGCCAGTTAGCTTGACATCTGTCATATGGAAAATGTTAGAAGCTATTATTAAAGAAGTTATAGCAGGGCAGTTGGAAAAAGGTAATGTAGTCAGGCAGAGTCAACATGGCTTTGTGAAAGGGAAATAATGGTTGCGATTTACCGGCCTCACCGTGCCCGACTTGTTGGCGCGACGAGACCTTTTAATCTCACGAGAGGCCTCTTGCAAAATTCACAATGCTCAAGATATCTCGCGAGATTCAACTGAACTCGCAAGACGTCGTGATCCAGATTTTGCCCACGCTGGGCAAGGTACAGATTAGTATATTTAAATGAGCCAATAGGCTCATTTGAATATGTATGTGCCAGATTCTCCTGCTGCCCAGGAATTAAAGGCATCCCCAACGAGGCCTTAACTAGGCACCATTTAGTACTGGTTCACAAAATAGTGGACCAAGCATAATGGCACCTGGGGGTTTCCACGGCATTGGAGACCCCTGAGTGATTGAGGATTGGGCAGGGGGGAACCCTAGCTCTCCCTCTGGCACTCAGGCACCTTAGCACTGGCCACTTGGCACTTTGGCACGGCCACCCTGGCACTGCCAGGGCGCTAGTGCCACTGCCGGGGTGGCAGGGGCACATCCAGGGTGCCTAGATGCCAGGTAGCACTGCCAAGGGCCAGGGCCTGAAGAGGCCATGCCTATGAAAGGTGGGATGGTGGGGAGTGAAGAGCTTGTATGAAGGTCTCATAAAGATTGGGGGGAGTGAAGGATGGGGGTCCTGAAAGAGTAAGGTGGCTCAAAATGGGGGGTGGGGAGGCCTGAAAAGATTGGGCTCTCAGCGATCCTATAGCGGGATGTCCTAACTTGGGGGGGTGAGGAGTAATGCCCATGTGCGCAGGGGGTGACATTGCTCATGGGTAGGGGGTGTAGGGCACCCTCAAACTCAAATAGATATCAGAGCAGCCTTTCACAATGACGGTCCGATCTCTGAGGAGCCAGTCTCATGGCGAGTTCAGCTCCACATTGCTGGAAAAATATCTTAGTGTGGATTAGACTGGGGAGACACTCCCCAAGGCCAAGATTTACCTGGCTCGTCATGCCTCTCGAGATCTTTTTTAAAATATAAATTGAGAGTACCCAATTTTTATTTTCCAATTAAGGGGCAATTTAGCGTGGCCAGTCCACCTAACCCGCACATCTTGGGTTGTGGGGGTGAGACCCACTCAGACATGGGGAGAATGTGCAAACTCCACATGGACAGTGACCTGGGGCTGAGGTCGAACCTGGGCCGTCGGCCCCATCAGGCAGCAGTGCTAACCACTGTGCCACCATGCCGCCTTGCCTCGCGAGATCTAAAGGGATCTTGTACGATGTTGTGATCTAGGTCCCACCCACAATGGGAGCGACCCAGATTTGCATATTCAAATTGCCTTGCTTGAATATGTCTACGTCAGATCTACCCAGTGCCCAGGATCGAATCCCGTCTCTTTGGAGACCCTGCCCGGATGCCGTTTAGCACTGGTGTCCACATATGTGGACCAGGCGGAACAGCACCTCCCAGGAAATTGGAGGCCCCGGATGGTCGGCCTCCGAGCATGGTGGTACGCTGGAACTGTTGATGCCATTGCTAGGGTGCCCAAGTGGCATTGCCAGCCTGACAGGGGCACAGCCAGGGTGCCAGGCTGGCAGTGCCAAGGTGTCTGGGTATCATTTTTCCCATACCGGGATCGCGCCCGGGGGTGCCCTGCTCTTATGAGGTGGGTTGATGGGGGAGCTTGATAATCCCCTTCAGGTGAGTTGGGGTGCTGAGGGGCACCAAAGGCATCGGTGGGAGTCTAGAGATCGGGCCATCATTTAAAAATGAAGCCCTGAACTCTTCAGGAAATGGTCCAATTAACGAGCCCCCACCGGTTTCTCACCAGCTGATTCACTGGCAACGTGCTCACCACCCCCCCCCCCCCCCCCCCCCACCCCACCCCCCGGCAACCCCACACACACACACACACACTTTAGCAACACTTGCTCAGCCAGCCCCAGCCAGCTCACAACAATGCGCACAGGAGACCGACTCTGAGATTCGGAGAGGCTGCTGGACTCTGTGGAGGCCAGGAGGGATGTCCTGTTCCCCTGAGTGTCCCGGAGGGTCAGCCATAGGGCAGCCAGTTCTGCCTGGGACGGGATGGCGGCGGCTGTGAGCACCGGGAGTGTGACCAAAAGGATCGGCCTCCAGTGCAGGAAAAAGGTGAATGACCTACACCGGACAGCACGAGTGAGCAGACAGCAAGGCCCCCCCAACCCCACGAGACCTTTCCGCCACTCCATAAACGTCCACATCTAAACTCTCCATGCAACCCCCTCCCAGCCCTTCCTTCACATACCCCCTCCCACCACTCCCATAGAGTGGCGAAGGTGGCCACCTGCTCCCCCGAGTTCTACCCCTCTGATCAATCTGCATCTCACAGCCAGCACACGGGACAGGGCGGTATGGCGGTGTATGTGCCGCCGAATAGTGAGCGGGGGCCCTCCCACCTCAGAGCCCCCAGAGGATGCTTGCCAGGGGCATCGGTGGCCATGGGACATGGTAAGCAACTGGCTGCCCCCACCTCAGATGTGCATCCTGAGGACACACCTCAGACGTAGTGTTGGAGCTGAGAGGGCCAAGCACATCGAGGATCACTGAGGGCATTGAGGGAGGGGTGGGGGATAGGTAGGAGGTGAGGAGGTGGGGGAAGGGCAGCATCATCGGGAGGATGGGGAATTGTAAAACACAATAAACACCCTTGTGCACAATCAGTATGGCGCCTCTGTCACTTCCTTCCGCAATGTGCGCCAACCTCCAAAACCTTGGCCCATCTCTCCAGGCATCACCCCCACCCTTCCCGTGGCACTCATCCACCCTCCAGCCATGGACATGTCCCCGGAGCTGTGTCCCATCCCTGGATGTTGGCTGCTGTATTTCTGGTGTTGCCTCCCGCTGTGTTCAAGTACAGTGTGATTGGGATGCTAGGCGATGACTCCCACATGCCACATGGCCTGCCCACCCACGGGAATCCACGTGGGTTGTGTGACGTGCTCACTTAATCACGATTGCCAATTCCCTATTAGCAATAGCCTTCAGCAGCACAGCCAGAGGCCTCGGCAGTCATTGGGAGTTATGGGTGATCGTCAGGGCAGATGGGCAGGGACAAGAGTTACCCCTCAGAACAGATACACACGATCTAGGCATTGTGTTGCCGCATGCGGTTGCCTCCCGGTTGCCCCTCCAGCTCCTTCACCCATCCTCCCATGGTGGCCCACCCCAGCGGAGGGTCCCGCACCCCCCACCGAGCACAGGGGCAGGTTGCCCAGCACCCCCAGGCATTTTACCTGTGCGTAACAGTGGCTACTCACCTCTTCGGCCCCCCACAGAAGCCCTTCCGCCAGGTTCACATTTTTCAAAAGGAGTACTAATTGGCGCCAGGGTGACCACTTACTGGGGAGGCCGCTGAATGATGGGAGGCCGTTGGATATGGGGTGGCTCTCGTTAATTGTATGGAAATAGGGCTTAAGTGGTGATTATTGGTTTCTCGCCACGCAACAGCGAGCCGCGGTTCTCATTTTCTGCCTCTCCCTCTATCCACCGGCCTCTTTTCACACGAGCGACAGCATAACGAGGCCGGATAATTGTGCCCTCTGTCTCATTTCAGTTAACTCACACACTAAGTTCACTAATGTCCTTTAGGGAAGGAAATCTGCCATCCTAACCCGGTCTGGGCTACATGTGACTCCAAATCCACAGCAACGTAGTTGCCTCTTAACTGCCCGTTCAAGGGGCAAATAGGGAGGGCAGTAAATGCTGACCCAGCCTGCAATGCCAACGTCCCATGAACGAATAAAAAAAAAGTGTGGGTGAATACCGGTGTGGATCCCACCCAAAAGGCCAGTGAGAAACACCCCACAGCCACATGCTGTTTGTATGTGTGTGTTTGTGTGTGTGTGTGTGTTTGTATGTGTGTGTTTGTATATGCATGTTTGTATGTATGTACCACCAAGATTGAAAAGATCAGGGGACATGAGAAGATAATTCAAGAAGTGGCTGTGGAACACTGAGCTTAGGTTTTAAAAGACGAATAGAAGACACGCACACATTCGCCACACACACACACAGACACACACACAGACAAACACACATACCACACACATTTCACACACATATGCCGCACACACAAATGCCACACACACAAACACACGTCATACACACACATGCGACCTATACACAAGCCACATATGCCACACACACAAACACAGGCCACACACATTCCACACACACATGCCATACACACACACGTATGCCACATATGCCACACACACACGTCACACACACATATATGCCACATACACACAAAATGTTGATAAGTCAGCTGGCTTCAGCTGAATTCAATGCTTCCAATTTAAATTAGTTGTTCTTCGGGTGACAATAGTTCTGGTTTGAGTTTTTTAAAAGAAACCCTGGGCAACCCTGGATGATCACAGCCACAAACAAGGTTCAAAGCTTACCAGGTGGATTGGAAAAAAGGGACATAGGACGGACCCCACTTAGATGTTCTCCCAACCTGCTTGTCCACAGTCCTCAGTTCTGCTGAGGAAATGTGTGCTTGAAACGTATAAAGGCTGAATATTTACAGAAAAAGGTGCATAGCTTTAGTTCTTTTACCAATGAAAAACCATGAGCTGGATGTTCTGGCCCCTGGCGGTGAATTTGAACGGGTCCGTAAAATGCTCTGGGGAGCATGCCCATTGCCTACAATGCCAATACTCTTAACCCATTACCATTTTACAAGTGGGTAGGGAAATCATTGTGAAGCTCACCTGTCCATGGGCCAATTGAACCCCTTAAGTGGCCAATTAATGTCCTTAAAGGGCCTCATCTCATCCCTGCAGGGATTTAACTAGTGGCAGGAGAGGCCCATGCCAAATGTCCAGCCTGGCAGTGTCACTGCATGGACTGGGTGCACCTCCATAATGTGCCCTCCAAGGTTACCAATCCCCCATCCCCTCCTCTCCCTGGTGTAACAAGCCTGGTGCCCAACACCTTCCCCTTTCACCGGGGCCTTCCTGACTGGTCCTGACGATAACATTCCCCCGTCATTACCTTTCACTCCAACTCTGGCTTCTTGGCACTGGGGACTGTTGTGATCACAGCAGTGCCCACTGGGACCACAGAGATGCCTGCTATTTGATTGGCTGACTACTCTCAGAGGCCGGGACTTCTTCCGCAGATTGGGATGGATGTCTCGCCATAAATCAATTTACACCCCTCTGATCATTAAATGCCTGCAGGCTGAGCCGTCACAACGGGAGCAGGAAACCTGGCTGTTAAGTCAGCCCCAAATGACATTGCCAACATTAAATATAACTCATTGCGATCCAATGCCTGTAGCTTCCTATTAATGGGGTCAGTGTCTGTTCTGAATTTCTTTGTTTCTTTTACAGACCCAATCCCAGTTATCGAGTAGATGCTGACAAAGGTTTTAACTTCTCTGTACCTGACGATGCTTTTGTCTGTCAAAAGAAGAACCACTTCCAGGTCACTGTTTATGTTGGCATGATGGGTGACCCCAAATACGTGAAAACCCCAGAGGGGCTCAAACCAATTGATTGTTTCGTCCTGAAGTTACATGGTGTAAAGGTGGGTGATACTTGTTAATGGGGGAGATGTCGGAGCAAGAGAGCTTTGCTACTGAGTATATCTGGTTCTTGAATATATTTTCTCTCATTTACCAATCTTACCAAAGACATCAATGTGAAGGCCTCCTTCTGCATTGAATCTAATATGAATTTATTATCATATAAATTCTATGATAATCTATGATTAATCTAGGACAAAGGTTCGGCACAACATCGTGGGCCGAAGGGCCTGTTCTGTGCTGTATTTTTCTATGTTCTAAGACAATGTCGTTTTTGTGTAAGACTGGCTGCACAGCTGTTGCCTACAAGTTCTACGGCCTTAACCAGGGGCAACAAGGACATTTTTCATTTGGAAACTTTTGAACCTCCCACGAACTGCCTGTTTGCAGTTATTCAGCATCGATACCTCACCAAGTAAATTCAAATAAAACCGGATCATGAAAATGATTGTGGCCTCTGGTTAGAGCTCTTTGGGCAAGTGGTAGGATTGCCTTTCCACCTCCCAACTTGGTTCATTTTGTTCGAAGAACATCCCGCTGCATCGGTGTGACATCTTACTGCTCCCTACAAAGCCATCCTCTTTGCTTCAATTCATTCACAGGATTTGGGCTTCATTAGCAAGACCAACATTTATTACCCAGACCTAGTTGCCTCTGAGAAGATGGTGATGAACTGCTTTCTTGAATCCATGCAGGCAGTGCAGTGAAGTTACTTCCACAGTGATACAGGTTGAACATGCCTTATCCAAAATTCCTTAATTCGAAAAGCTCCAAAATCCACACTTTTTTTCGAGCACCGACATGATGTCACAAGTGGGAAATCCCACAAGGCTCTGGGAATGTTCCCGGGTGATGCGCAGGTCCCAGCACATCGCAGATGGTTACAAGCCCTAGGTGGGGCTGTTTTGGTGCCAGAACCTCAACATAGTTGGATATTAGTGCATCAAATTATATTTCTCACTGTGATTATGGTGTTGAAAATGTTTTTTGGTAAGTACAAAACATATTTCGCCCCCTCGAACATTATATTCCAAAATCCGAAAAAGTCTGAAATCTGATACGTGCTCCGCCCCAATCATTTCGGATAAGGGATACTCAACCTGTATCGAGGAGGTAGATGCAGAATTTTGGCCCAATGGTGATGAAGGATAGAGATGTGCTTGTTGCGTGACTTGGAGGGTGCTTAGAAGCCTTGATGTGTTGCAGTGCAAAGTAAACATAGCCCAGCCACTATATAACAACGGTGGATGGAGTGAACGTTTAAGCAGGTGGATGGAAGAATTAGTAAGATTGTGAATTCATTGACAAGTTGGTTGTAAATGCATTTAGCAGACGTGGAAACCGAACTCTCATTAGTTTGGAATTGTTTTAAACTCTTGTCCCTTGGTGATAAGGGCTGGGTGCAACTTAATGTCCATTGTAAACGATTATTTCTGGAAATTTAAAAAGAAATGAAGATGCAAATTCACTTTGAAGATACTCATCAGATTGGAATTGTTACTCCTTGAAGTGACAGGAGACAGTCACGTTGGAACCGTTCCAAGTCCTTTTCTCACATTATCCTTTAAGTTTGCTTGGTTGGAAATTCTTCTGTAGATCAGTAAGTTTGAAAAAGAGCGGGAATGTATATTGTTTGGCTCATTGTCTAATACTGTTCTTTTGGTAGTTGGAGACAATAAACCAGAGCATCAACATTGAGCAGTCACAGTCAGACCGCAGCAAACGGCCCTTCAACCCAGTCACGTAAGTACAAGTCACATTCATTATGCATTTTGAGAAACTGGAACTCCTCTTTCTTTAATGAATATTTTTATTAAAGTTTGCCTTTTTACACTGTACAAGAAGTGGTTGCAAAGGTTATAATTTACAATTTACATGTTGTTCCTTTTTGTCAACGCCCCCCCCCCCACCCCTCCTTTGCCCCAGGCTGATGAATGGTCCCTACGCTTTGTGGAAGCCCCCGTCTGACCCTCAGTTGGTGATTTGATCTTCTCCAGATGGAGAAATTCCGATAAGTCTGCCTGCCAGTCTGCAGATGTAGGTGGTGCTGCTGATCGCTAGCAGAGCAAGATTCACCGGCAGGCGATTAGGGAAGCAAATGCAAGGACATCGGCCCTCTTCCCCACATGAAATTCTGGCTGGTCCAAAATCCTGAAGACTGCCACTCTCGGACATGGCTCCACCAGCACCCCCATGACCTTGGAGATTGCCTCGAAGAAGGCTGTCCAAAACCCGACAAGTCTGGGGCATGCCCAGAACATGTGGGCGTAGATGTCCGGGCCTCCTTGGTACCGTTCACATTTGTCCTCCACCTCCGGGAGTAACCTGTTCATTCAGGTTCTGTTAAGGTGTGCTCTGTGCACCACTTTAAGCTGCATGAGGCTTAGCCTTGTACAGGAGGAGGTGGAGTTGGCCCTGTTCAGTGCTTCACTCCAGAGCCCCACCCTACTTCCATCCCTAGTTCTACCTCCCATTTCGCCCTTCTCCGTCCAGTGGGAGAAGTATTTTCAGAAGTATTTTCAGGTCCACATTGAGCAACAAAATGGGTCTGTATGATCCACATTCCGTTGAGTCTTTGTCTTTTTTGGGTATCAGCGATATGGTGGCCTGTTTTAGCATTGGAAGCACTGTGCCCCTAGCGAGTCTGCGAAGATCTCCCGCAGGCGTAAAGCGAGAACCGGTGCAACTGCTTTACGGAAGTCCGCTGGGAACGCATCGGATCCTGGAGTCTTCCCTCCCTGCATAGAGTTGATGCTCTCCATGACCTCTCCCAATTCTATAGGTGCTTCCAGCTCCCCCAGTCTGTCGTCCCCCACGACTGACATGTCCAGTTCATTGAGGAACCAGTTCATCCTCGAGTCTCCGTCGGGGGTCTCCGAGGTGTTCCAGTCTCCTGTAGAAGGCCTCATATGCTTTGACAACCGTGTTTCATTTGGCTACCAGCCCGCCTCTGCTGTCCTTTACCTGGGCTATTTCCCTCGTGGCTGCCTGTTTTCTCAGCTGGTGAGCCAGCAAGCGGCTAGCCTTCTCTCTGTGTTCATAAGAAGTACCCCGTGTCTGGCAGAGTTGGTTCACTGCCTTCCTGGTGGATAGAAGGTTAAAGTCCATTTATAGCTTTTTCCTCTCTGCCAGAAGCTCTACAGTCGGGGCTTTGGAGTACCGTCTGTCCACCTCAGGATGGAGTCAATCAGTTGCTGCCTAGCCGCCCTCTCGCCCCTGCCTCTACGAGCCTTGTAGGCTATAATTTCCCCCTAATTACAGGCATCAGTGCCTCCCAGAATGTGGAAGGTGAGACTTCCCTGTTCCAGTTGTTCATAACGTACTCGCCTATGGCCTGTGATGTTTTCTGGAGGAAACCCTTGTCGGCCAAGAGGTCCATGTCCAACCTCCATGTGGGTGTTGGACACGGCCTGTCTCCAACCTCACATCCATGTAATTTGGAGGGTGGTTGAAGATTACAATGTTGAGGTATTCCACCCTGACTATTTCTGGAAGCACCAATTTCCCGAGTGCAAAGAAGTCAATGCGGTTATAGACTCTGCGTACAGGTGAGAAAAATGAGAACTCCTTCTCACCGCCATGGATCCACTGCCCCATCTGCTCCATGAACATTCCCAGTTCCCTAGTCATTCCTGTCATTTTCCCCATTTTGGGATTTGACCGGTCCATCGGTGGGTCATGTACACAGTTAAAGTCTCCCTCCCCCTCAATGACCAGTGGGTGCATATTTATATCAGTAATTTCCGTCATGGTCTTTTTTATAAATTCTGTGTCGCCCCAGTTGGGTGCGTACACATTTACCAGGACTACCGGTGCCCCATCCAGGACACTGTTGACCATGACGTACCGTGCCCCTTGGTCCGTGACCGTCTTTGTCGCCGTGAACAATTTCCTCTTAGTTATCAGTGTGGCAACCCCCTAGCCCTTGCCTCTTGGCAGGAATGCTAGGTCTGTTCCACACAGCCCTTCCTTACCGTAGTTCTCCCTCAGGTGCGCCTCTTGGAGGAAGACTATGTCGGCTTTCAAACTTTTCAGGTGGTAAAAGACTCGGGATCTTTCCACTGGGCCATTAAGTCCCCTGACGTTCCAGGTGACTATCCTGGTGTGGGTTTTTGTGCCCCCCCCCTACCCTTCCTGCGGGATCAATCACACTTACCTGGTGGATACGCCCTGCACTCTGGGGTTTCCCTTTGTTAGGGGGCCATCCAAAATGGCCATGGTCACCGTTCTCAAATGAGGCCGAGCCCCTGCGCTCCTGGCTTTCCCTTTGTCCAGGTGCCACTCAACATGGCCGCCAATTGTGTTTACACCATGTGGGTGAGCCCCTGCAGTCTGGGGGTTTCCCTTTGTTCAGGGATCCTCCAAAGTGGCTACTTATGGTGCTATCCTGATCCATCGACCTGAACCTGACCTGCTGAAGCCAGTCTGGAGCCCTTCCTTACCATTATGTTCCCCCATGGTCTCCCTTCCCCCCTCTGTCCCCTTTTCTACCTCCCTGCCCCTCCCCCCCCAATTCACCCCCTACCTTCCCCTCCTTATCCCTGTGCCCCCCCCCCCCCACTCCATCAGGCGCTCCCTCCCCACTGGGAGATGTGCCGCGGTCCCCCTTTCTTTCATACCCCTGATGCTAGCTTTCCCCAGCTAGTGTGGTGGCCGCCCTCCTGTATTAAGTGATGTTGCGAGATACAGGATGTTGATGGATGTTTTTGGTTCCACAGCATTAACATCCCTTCTGATCAAGTCACAAAGGTCACAGTTGGAAGGTTACATTTCAGTGAAACAACGGCCAACAACATGAGGAAGAAAGGCAAACCCAATCCAGACCAGAGGTGAATACTATTATGGATGTCATTGTGTCCTGTAAAGCTGATCGGATTCCCACTTCTACTGGCATGTCCTGGTTTATATGACTGAGACCAGGAAGAAGGCCAACACACTCCTGTTCCATGGAGATGAAACATCAATTTTGTTGCTGTGCTAGTGATAACTCTCGTGTATAAATACTGAACCAGCACTCGATTGGGCGGAATTTACCGACTGTTCACGTCGGCGGGATATTCCCATCCTACTGATGACTTGCGGGTTTCCCGTCAACGCGGGGTGCAGTCAACAGGAAACCCCGTTGACAACGGCGGGACCAGAAAATCCCGCTGGCGAGCCACCTCTGCTTCTGAAAAACAGGAGGCGGGTTGGTCGGTAAATCCCACCCTTTGAGTGGGCTTGCAGGTGAAGAATGAAAGAACTTGCATTTATGTTGGATTCTCACATTCTATTGAGATCCCAAAGCACATAGAAGAGGTGTCAGAATAGCAGCCAGCAGCCATGAGCCCATAACCCAAAAAAAGTCAACATCATCAGGAGAGGAAGAGAGAAAAATAACAGAAATACCAATTTGAAATGAGTGAAAAGGAATTAAGATAAATACTCTCATTCTTTATGAGACTGAGGCTTGTGGTGATGAAAATTGGGTGCTAAGTAAATATGTCTAAATTGCTTTTCTTCGAGATTCTCAGAGGGGATCCACATTCCATGAAAACTAAGGTTTAAATGGCAGAAATTCTTGTTCGAGTTCATAGAATCATAGGATCATAGAATTAACAGTGCAAAAGGAGGCCATTGGACACATCGTGTCTGCACTGGTCCTTGGAAAGAGCACCCTACTTAAGCCCACACCTCCACCCTATCCCCGTAACCCAGTAACCCCACCTAACCTTTATGGACACTAAGGGCAATTTGTCATGGCCAACCCACTTAACCTGCACATCTTTGGACTGTGGGAGGAAACCGGAGCACCCGGAGGAAACTCTCGCAGACACGGGGAGAACGTGCAGTGACCCAAGCCAGGTATCGAACTTGGGACCCTGGAGCTGTGAAGCAACTGTGCTAACCACTGTGCTACCGCGCTGCCCCATGGAACTGAATTGGAGTGGTGAACACTTTGAAAATTGCTTCACAGATGCTGATGACCTTCTCCTGAACCATATATCATATTGGCAAGCAGATTAGGTTCCTATGACAAATTGGCAGGACATAATTTTCAGCTACTATTGGGGAACTGGAAGGCGATGATTCGTGCTGGGCTTTGGGTTTGTAAATGCTGGTGTATCTTGGGAGGTGCTTTTAAGCACTTTGGGATCTTCTAAGGATACGGAAGCGCCACTAGGGATTTCAAGTACCAATGGGTGGGTTGTGTGCTACACACCCTCCAACCATTGTCACTATATGTAGACTACCTGAAGCAGAAACTGCACAGTTAAGATTTCAAAGTAATCTTTGTGAGGCGAAAAGAAATATGAGTTCCAACCCATGGCCAATCCCTTTGCAGGTCCCCATCACCCCTCCCCCAATCTATGTTCCCCAGTTCAGTTCTTACAGCTCGATAATCAGAATCATATATGGCCATATTATCATAAAGACAGGCCTTTTACTGAAAATATTGGACAGTTGACCTGATCACGCCACCCACCAACCACTAGATGTCCACTGAAAATGAAGATTGGTGTCGACAGTGTCTTTTATTGCATTTTTTTCTGGATGAATGTACTGAAAGAATAGGAAAAGCTTCTTTCTGATGGCTCTATGTTGAGTAACAGGAAGTATGAATAATTTATATGAGAGTTACAATGGAGGTATTGGGTAGGAAAGGAGAAATAGTGATATGAAATGGGGGAACAGTACTGTTGTCTATATCCAGATCTATATCTATAAATGGTATTTGTACAGATATTGTTTATTAATATTCTCCTATACTGTCAATCTCTCTCACCCTTTTTTTTCACTCTTTCACCATCCATCATCTCTCTTTTCTAATGCTGTCTCTCATCGCTTTTTCTTTATCTAACATCTCTAACCCTCATTTCTACACCTGGTCTATTTTCATCTTTCTCTTTTTCATTCCCTCCCTTCTCTCATCTTGTGGTCCCTTTTCTGAACCTGATCTGTCTCTGTCTCTGACCCTCTCCTCCCACTCTTTTTCTCATTTATCTCTCCCTCTTTTTGTTTCCCTCCCACGTCTCTCTCACAGGTACTTCATGCTGGTAGTTGCCCTTCAGGTTCAGGCCCAGAATCAGAATCACCTAGTTGCAGCTCAGATCTCTGAGAGGATCATTGTTCGGGTAAGACTATTTTTTAATTACAGGTGTACGGTCGCTGTAAGTTGAGTGACAGCACTCTGCCTGGTTATTATTTCAGTAATTTCTGGAATACCGCATGAACCTAGGTCACAGCTGTCACTGGACCTTCAAATGCTTTGTTCACAGTGCTCTTGTTTTCTGAAATATTTCTCTGCATGCTAGTATACCACATTGGGAACCAACCACATCAGTCTTATTCCACTATCACTCTGTGCGTTGCTACTCAGTAAAGTGTGTGTGGGCTAATGTATACATCACAGGAACATGCAACAGAAATTGTAGGATATTTCCAGAAGAACTTTGCTACCGTCTGCAGGAAATTATGGGTTAGCAGGCATATCAGCAATGGGATGTTACATTGTGTCAGCATTTGTAAGACTATGGGATATCATCAGTATATGACTTCCTGTGACCATGTTGGCAGCAGGTTGTGCCTTCTTGCTGATCTCACAGTATCACTAGCTCTCTGATACTTCATCTTGAGTGTCAAGTTTTGTATGAGTGTTGGCAGAGATTACCTGCAGACTATTGCACCGTAAGACGCATTTTAAACAAGGATGCTCTGTCCACATCTGATTTCCACCTAGAAATATTTTCCCGAAGGAATCATCAGGTATCCATTAAGAAAGGACCCGGGCAGACTTTTTCCCTCCCACATCTGGGCACATTAAGGACTAACCACTGATGCTACTGCCCTGGCTGAGATCGGCCACGTCAGTACAAGGTGGTTTGGAATGTGTGACATTCCTGCTCAGTACTAAAGCAAGAGACATTTAATACACTGACCCACCAGCAAAGATCATACTACATTTTCCAATTGTGGTCCCCTTGTTTTCACATGTAGAAGCCGACAGTGGCTTGTTTAATAGGGAATACCCACACAGTGCATGCTGGACATTTTCTTCTATTTGATTTAATTTAATTACTGCATTTATCTGAGGTCTAGACAAATCACTACTGGTCCCTTCATTATGAAAATGACATGTTCTGTTCTCCAATTTAACTACCTGAGCACATACACACCTTATCCAGCCTATTGAATATTATGCAGGAGTGGGCTTCAAGATGCACTCAAGGAATGCAGTGTCAGATGGGAGTGAATAGTTTCCTTTTAGCTGATGTGCACTGTACACAGAAGATGACACCAAAGCACGCACACATCCTGTAAATAAGATGGGAGTGAATTAATTTGTTGCATTTTGCACAGTATCTAACATATTCAGAAGCTATCAGTAAGTCACTCACAAGTTATGCATCACCAGACAAGAATGGATTATCAATTTTTCCTGATTTAGTGTTATGGACCATTGCACTATCAGCTACCAGGACTATTTATATCATGTACAAGATATGGTGACTTGATTGTGTCTGGTTTTCATAAGTGGTAGATTTGGAGATTTCATAATTCTCATAGAACACACTTAGCCCAACAATGTTCAATGAGTGTCAGCTCTCCATGTCTAAGATTATGGTGTCACATCCATTTTTAAAAATTCATCCATGAGATGTGGGGGGTGTTACTGACTAGGCCAGCATTTATTGCCCATCCCTGTATTTACGAGTCAACCACATCGTGGATCTGGAGTCACATGTAGGCCACACCAGGTAAGGATGGCAGATTTCCTTCCCGAAAGGACATTAGTGAACTAGATGATTTTTTACCACAATTGACAATGGTTTCATGGTCACCTTATAGACTTTTAATTCCAGATTTTTATTGAATTCAAATTTCACTATCTGCCATGGCACGATTCGAACCCAGGTCCGCAGAGCATGACTCTGGGTGTCTGGATTACTAGTCCAGCAACAATACCACTACACCACTGCCTCCCCTATGACTCAACTTCACTTTCACTTCTTTTAATGAATCTGGAGAGCAGACTTAGTGGGTGAGATTATCTTGCCCCTCCGCGGCATTTTTCTCGGCGGCGGGGGCTACCCGAATATCCTGCTACTGTTAATGTGGGAAACACTTAGCGGGATGCAGCATCGGCAGGACCGGAGGATCCCGCGCCGTTGTGAACAGATGGAACATCTCACCCAGCAAGTTGAAGTGTGGTGCTGACGACTCACACAAATGGTTTCTTTGAGAGCTACCATTGTCAAATGGCTGCAGTGGTGATGTGAAAAGATGGTGATGGCGGGTGGGAGCAAGGGAATGATCTAAAATGGGATTGGATAAGGGCAGCATGGTAGTGCAGTGGTTAGCACTGCTGCCTCACGGCACTGAGGACCCGGGTTCGATCCCGGCCCGCAGGTCAATGTCCGTGTGGAGTTTGCACATTCTCCATGTGTCTGTGTGGGTCTCACCCCCACAACCCCAAAGATGTGCAGGATAGATAGATTGGCCACGCTAAATTGCCCCTTAATTGGAAAACAAAATTGGGTACTCTAAATTTAAAAAAAAATAAATAAAATAAAATAAAATGGGATTGGATGCTACAGATAAAATTTATGTAATTGACAAAAGATTATGAGGTGAATGAACAGGATTGTTAGAAAGCAGCTGTTACCCTTAGTTGAAGGATCAGTTACGAGGGGACACAAGTTCATGGTGAGGGGCAGGAGGTTTAGGGGGGATGTGAGGAAAAATATTTTTATCAGGAGGGCGGTGACGGCCTGGGATGCACTTCCTGGGAGGGTGGTAGAGGCAGATTGCCTCACATCCTTTAAAAGGTACCTGAGTGAGCACTTGGCACGTCATAACATTGAAGGCTATGGGGCAAGTGCTGGCAAATGGGATTTGGTAGACAGGTCTGGTGTCTTTCATGCGTCGGTGCAGACTTGATGGGCCGAAGGGCCTCTTCTGCACTGTATTGTTCGTGATTCTGATTCTGTGACACAAGTCCTCCCTCTGGCAGGCTGACTGCTCTTAATAAAGTGCACTGAACACTGTTTGAATTCACCAAGTGACCCAGAACTGGGTAGACATTACATCCTTATACCAAAACCTAAAAACAAACTGAGATATGCTTGTGTGTCTGACCGTTCAATTACTGGAACAAATACATTGTAAAATAAATCAGCTGAAAAATAAAATGGACACACAAAAATAACTGGTAATCAAAGAAACTAAAATAGATTTGTTGTGCAAAGAATTATTAAAAAGTGTGGATTATCACTAAAAATGGATTATTGCTCGCAATGGATACTTAACAATTGATCATTATTGAGATACTAGATAGTTATTAACATTGGATAGTTACTAAACATGGACAATTGCTACCAATAAATTGTTAATAACTGGAGCTATTTAGAAATGTTAATAACATTGGATGATTGGTAACACAGAAGAGTTACTAACAATTTATTACCAGCAATGGGTGGTTATTAACAATGGGTTTGTAGTAATAATGCACTGTTGTTAACTATTAGTATGAACAGTGGATCATTACCCGTAATGAAATTACTAATAATTCATACTTGCAATTATTACCAGTAATAGATTTGGTAACAGATAATGGGCGAATAGTAATAAGGGATAGTTCCTAGCTCTGGATTATTATTGACTGTGTGTAGAGTGTCATCTGCAGCTGTCTCTGATTCCTCTGTTCTTCATTCACAGAACACGGCACAGGTGAGACATTTTAATGCTAAAACACTCACACAGGAGACTATTTCAGAGCGTAGGTACAGTGGAGCCCTTTATTATCAGTAACTAAAGAGAGCTGTACAGGAAGGAGGTAAGTTTCAGAACTGAGGGATCAAAAATATTGCTTATCAGGTGAGAAAAGCAGGCAGTTTTGACGTGCCTGTCAGAGAATGGCTGAAAAGATCAGACAATAAAGGGCATCACACCAATGTGGCTAACTGAGCAGCTGAAAGCAAAAATGTCTGGTTTAATGATTCTGTGATAATATGACAATAATGGTTTCATGTTCTGGAACAATTTCTATGTGATGGAATATAGAGGTATGATAATAAACAGGCTCCACTGTATCGGTTAACACTGCACTGAAGGCATTATGTTCAATGTTACTGTACAGCCCCAGTGATAATCTGACAATTCACTCCCTTCTGGTACCATATAACTTGTGTATTTTTTGATACAGCTCCTTAACAATACTTAATAAAACCTGACACCTCTCTGTCACCTAGAGTGTGTTGTAATCTAGTAACTTTCAAGCATACCAAAGTAGATGCATCAAGGCTTGAGAGCAGAACAAGTGGCATAAATGATGGAGCTAGTCTCTCCAAGACCAAGCTTTTCCGTGTAAACGAACAACAGCAGAAATGTATAGCTCCAGTGGGCTTTAGTCATCTGACTGTCCTTAAACCTGCTGTTTCTTTGTCTCTCTCTGTCATTCCTTATCTCTAGCTTCTCTCTCCTGTCCCACGCTCACTTTCCTAACTCCCTCTCCACTCCTCATCTATATTGGTCTCTGACTCTGTCTCTCACTACCCTTTCACTTTTTTTCTCCTCATTGTCTTTTCTTTCTAGTACTCTCTTCCTCGTCACTTTTTAACCTCTCTCTCTTGGTCTGTCCTCTCCTCTGACCCCTGCTCTCATTTTATCCTTCACTCCTATTTTTCTTTCCTCTCATTTCTGTTGCTGTTCCTCAGTGTCTCTCATGCTTTCTCTCACGTCTCTTTATCACGGCTCCTATTTCTCACGTACTCTACATTCTGTATCACAATTTTTCCTGTCACACTCATTTGTTCGCTATTCTCGATTTCTCTTCCCTTGTCTCTGTTTTCCAGTTTCCCTTTTGTTGTGGTCTTTCCTCCATATTTTCACTCTCTCATCTCTTTTGTATCTGTGTTGCCTTTTTTATGTTTTACTGTCCCTTCATTGGCTGTCTCCTGTTTCTTTCCTTTCTCATTCTCCCTTTTTAAAAAACTCTGTCTCTCTATCTATCCCATCTCTTTCACTCTCTCTTTTTCTCTTTTTTCTACCTTTGTACAATTTGTCTCACTCCATATCTTTCCATTTGTTCTACCACCTCGCTTTCACTCCAATTTTTGACCTATTTCTCTCACCATGGAGTTTTAGCTCTCAAGGCTTTCTCGCTCTGCCCATCTCTGCATCTCTCCTTTATTCTGCCATTTTTCTTTTCTGGAATTTATCTCCCCATGCCTTTCCTCTCATTTGTCTCTTTGGCTGTGCGTTGCTGTGACAGAAATGTAATCCATGCTCTCAATCTGTAGGACCAAGGATTTTGCTAACTTTTCACCATTGTTTTGAACAGTTGCACAAGTCCTTCAGTCTCTTTCACACACTGTAAGAAATTGCTGTAAAGGTGCCCATCTCCAGTTGATCAAAACTAAATTAGTCTGGTTTCTTCTTGGGTCGTGTCATTAATTGCACATGTGAAATTGGGCTATTGTACTATGAGTGATCAAAGTTAAAATACCTGGGATCTGAGTTGGCTCTGATAGTGTGGTCTATTAGCCTAGCCCACTGGCTGTTGGGGCTATAGGACTAGTCTTCTTCCATCTCACTTGTGTTTGTGCAGTGAGCCCTTTTCACTGAGTGTGATTTGGAAATGAAGGGTATTCAGGAATCTGTACCATTGCCATGAATAATCAGTACAGGCAGACATCCAGAGGCAGGTTGTTGCCTCCCCTCCTGTGTGGCTAAATACACTGTGTAATGTTACTGAGCCATAAACACCACAACATTTTTCTCTCTATGACGAGTTAGCAAATCTGACTTGAAGCTGCAATAGAGGGAAAGGATAGGGGGAAATCTGTCAGGGCTGCTGCAAAATGTACATGTATGGTCATCAAGTAAGGACAGGACTGGTTCAGCTGCAATACCTCCCAATGTTGATTCTCTGCTAACCATAGCTATCTCGAATCAAACAGTACGAATAACCTTGGGTGACGGTGTGATGTTTGCACGTTCTCCTTCTGTCTGGGTGGGTTTCTTTCGTGTGCTCCGGTCTCCTCCCACAGTCCAAAGATGTCTGGGCTACGTGGATGGGGTAGGGGGAGTGCTCTTTCGGAGGTTGGTGCAGGCTCGATGGGCCGAATGGCCTCCTTCTGCTCTGTAGGGATTCCATGGATTCTATGAACCATGCTTGGGTGACATGGCAGAGTATAAATACACCAATGGACCATATACAACTAGCAGGTTTTGAGGAAGATTTTTCTGTTGCAGTGTTGACACATTCAATTGCCTGGACAGAGCACATGGAGGAAAATCACGTGCCCAGGATTGCACAAAGGGGAACCTGCCTGATTTTCCTGTTTGGTGATTTAAATGCATGTGGAATTGGGTGGATTCCCTTGTGGCCTATAAAGTAATTCTTCCCACTAGTTCTGCTTTCCTGTCTTGCATCCTGGTATTCAGGTGCAAGAACAGGAAAATCTGTCCAATTGCCATCAGGAAAGGAACTGGTAAAATGAAGAAGAGAAAGCATAGATGATGCTGAGAGAGTTCAGTTCTAGTGACAAATGCATGGTTCAAGTAGGGAGCTTCATAAGTAGGAAAATATTATATTGTACTGCTGCCAATGGAGTGACAGATTGTACAGTACTGGGGCTGAGTGTCTTGAATCAGGTCCAGTGCAAGTAGATTGATGGGGTGGTAACAGCCAGAAGTGAGTCCTTTCGAAATCCTAAACAATATATAAACACTCGTGTTCTTGTTTTTTTTTAAAGCCACTGACAAATTATGGCGGTTAATAATTACCAGCTGTCTGAGGGGGAGGGAAACCCTTTCAGTCTGGAAATAGAGCAATGTTGGTCTCCTGTCAACAGAATTGGACCTAAGCTACTGTGCAGATTTCCGGTCCACACATTTGAACTTCTACAGGAAATCTTTCTAGACCTACATTTCCTGAACAGGACCGCTTGTTTGGAAAAGGAAATGGAGTTTAGATAAATGTTTGGAAAGAGTAAGACGGTAGCAGTGGGACTTGGCAATAAAGATCTTTCTCCCTCTGCTGTAATACATATCTTGCTGATTCTAACAGTGGGGCTTAGCTCTCTTGTAACACAGCAGGTCTTCCTTTCTCCTGTAATGTAAGAGGTCATTCTCTCAGCTGATTAGAGATCCGGGTCCAGTTTAACCATATTTTGTAAGCATCTGATGATACGCTTTGATGACATGCACACATCTTATGTGGTCACTCCTCTCACCTGCATAATCAAACTCTCTCTGTCGAGCATTATTTTGACCATTGTGTAGATGCTATATAATCAGTGCTGCTCTGATTTTCCTTTCTTGATCATCTTAAGCTTCAAATAAAATTTCTACCTGCTTCCTCACTGGATATGAAGACTCATCACATTGTCACCAATTCTAACTCATCCTTTGAAGCCTTGAAATTGTGAAATTCCTCATGGCCTTCAATCTTCCCTTCCCTCTACAGTTTACAGGCTTTTAAAAGCCAATCTTGTTGTCACTTGACAGTCTGATTTTCCTCATTACCTCTCCAACTCTTCACAGACCTGGTAACTTCCTGCCTTGGATTTTTCACAAGGTTTTCTCAATAATAATTGAAGAAAAATACATAGCAGGTAAGGTATTCCAGTTTGGATTATCTTTATTTTTGCTTCATTTGCACTGTTTTCTCTTCTTGCCTGAAGAGAATAAATAAGTGCTCAGGTTGTTAGGCACTTGGCGTTAGGCACTTGGCGTAATGAGGAAAAGAATGTCAAAAGCTCAACATCAACATTTTTACAGTTCAAAGTGGGTTCATGTTTTTTGGTTGCTGTTATCAACTATCTTCTTACTCAGTGCCACTACCTGGATTAACAGTAAAGGGTTCCAATTTCTCTATGTGCTGGTGATTATAACTAGGTTGATTGTAATTATATCATGCAGAATAATTCTTGCTTCCATGGGAGATGCCACAATGCCTTCATTTGAAGGTAATCATTTTGTCAGCACTCCCTCACCCTTAATGGGACATCAAAGCTATTCTCTGCAGCCATGAGTGATTACAGCTGAACATTTCTCAGGAGTTGAGTTGAAAACTGGAACAATATTGAACACCTCAGAGGCATAGATTGATTTGGGTGTCCCCTACAATATAGTCGTTTGGGGTTTCCAAGACTGTGTCTGTGTGCTGCACAGTATTGTTTAATTAAGAGGCTTAGACAATGAAAGTCACCCTAGGCAACAAGGGGTCTAATTTGGTGTGGTCATTTATTTTCTTTTTCCACTCGCTGAGTAAGTATCTATGGGGTGGTGATTTTGCACTCATTGTTTTTTTGATCTCTTTCTAATGCCTTTGGGCAGCTTTCCTTGTGTCGAATGTTTTTGTTGACCATAGAATCGTACAATCCCTACAGTGCAGAAGGCGGCCATTTGGCCCATCATGTCTGCACCGACCTCCAAAAGAGCACCCTACCTAAGCCCACTCCCCCGCCCTATCCCCGTAACTGTTGGACACTAAGGGACAATTTAGCACGGCCATTCCACCTAACCTGCACATCTTTGGATTGTGGGAGGAAACTGGAGCACCCTAAGGAAATCTACGCAGACACGGGGCGAACGTGCAAACTCCACACAATCACCCAAGGTCAGAATCGAACTCTGGTCCCTGGGACTGTGAGGCAGCAGTGCTAACCACTGTGCCACCATGCCACCCTGATCTGTCTCAAACAATGTAGAGGCTCATAGCCTTTCTGAATCCAACAAAATTAAGTTCTGCCTCTTTAACTTACTGCTAGCCTTTAAGTCCTGTAGCTGTAGACTATTTCCCACATACCACAGGTGAGCTGTTGATCAGGACTCTCCATGATGCCTGGAGATTGCCCAAAATATGTTACCATGGAAATTTAGACAGGATCCAAACTCTACCTGTCATAGAATGTTGTTTTCCAAGTGGGGACAAGTGGCATGGGAAGTACCCACTCAAATAAGGCTGAGATTTCATTTAAACATGTGTTTGTCATAGAAGCATCCTGCAGAAAGTTACTCAGTATTCAGGATGAGGAAGCCAGGTGAACTGAGTGCCCACTGTCACTCGTGGTGGCTGAAGAGTATGTTGAATATTTCAATCACCCGTTGATCGTTTTATACACTCTGCCTAATTTCTTTCCCATTGAAGGTGATGAGAAAACCTGACCAACATTCCAGTCTTAACCAACACTATCTAATACTTGCTATTGTCCCAATGTGGTTTTGTGTGACCTTACTGGTGAAAATGGATCACCACTTATATCCGGACAACAAACGCAACCACACAATGTCATTCTTTCTGTGTGCATTCGATATTTCTGAAGGATGTGATAAGGCTCTGTGTAAATGCAAATCTTTCTTGATAGAGGATATATATTTACAAGAACCTCAAAGGTTTTTATTTTCCGAGAAACCCCAGTGAAGGAGAAATCCTGATACTGGATTAAAAAGAGTAGCATGGAAGGTAAGGGAAATAAGAAAGTAGAGATTAGATCAAACCAGGTTTGATTTTAAAAGCTAGAAGATTATACAAAGAAGAAAGCATTCAGGGAGTTAAAGAGTTCCACAGTTTTCAAATCCTGGGAAAGAATGAATTAGAACCAAGGCTGAAGAGAAAGGCAGCTTGTAATTGTTTATCCAAATAACATTAATTCATTTATTCCACCCTGTTGTCCAAGTTTACTGAAATGGTCATTGTTCAGAGGCTAGCTGTGAAACTATGTCCTGACAGTTACTGAAACTGATTAAATAAATGCTAGCACTATTTGTGATTCAGCCTTGGTAAATATGGGAATGCAGAGCAGCTCATATTGAACTATATTTCTCACCCGCTACTGTTGATAGAAAATGGCTTCTCACTGCAATAATGCTAAAGCCTCACGTTATCCTTGTTGAGCTCACTAGTGCCAGCATAACTGATACTTTAACAATCTTTGCACCATTTTCCTGTCAGCTTACACATAGATTGCACATCTACCCTTATTTCAAATCAGCGTTGCACTGAAACACAGCCAACTATTTGGTTGCACTGTCAGCAAGTAAACCAGAAACCGAATTCACCCTTTAGATGGGGAAGCTTAGACTCAGTTAACCTTTTGGTCCTCGCATAATCATTTCTAGCCTTATACTGTCAAAAATACAAGGATGTTCTCCTACCTGCATTTCAAACTTCTTAATGTTATTTTTATCATGTTCTCCTCTGATTGGATGTCTCTGATCATGTTGACTCAAGTCAAATTGTTACTTCCCTGACAGCGCTCAAAAACCAACCATGAAGGTCCATGTTAATGCTTCTGTTGATCTTCCCTCTTTGTGGTTAAACCCTAACTCGCCTTCAACTGGAATAGGTCAAATTAGTAGAATGAGTAGACAACTGTGGGACAAATCCCCGATCTAACAACCCATGGTGTCTCTGCATTGTAAACATTTTAAAATGGTTTCTATTTCACCCCATCAACCTCACTTGTTGTTTGGCTGTGGTACCAGGGTAGGACTCTATAGTTTATAGCCAGGAAACTCTTAATGAATCAATTTCTGCCACAACGTTTGACACAAAATTGTTTCTTGATGCCACAAGCTTCTGATGAGAATAGTAAAACTGTTGGTGCTCTCCAAAATGTTTTGTGAAAATGACAGTATCTGCACATTGAAAGTTAAGCACGGAAATCAAACATTCCCTGCAGATGCAGATAACATTCCCGGTATCACTCCAATGACTTTGGATCTGTCCTCAATTTTAGGAGGGTGGGGGGGGGTCAGATGGGTCCAAAGGTACTCTGGATACCCTTGCCTTAGTTGAGGCCCTAAGTGGCCAATTATTTTGAGACCGACATATGGAGATCAGAGACAGGGGAAAAGGGAGAGGGACAGCCCAACTGATCACCCAGTTCAATTCTCTCTTACCACGCCCCACTTCCACATTGGGTGCACCCCCTAAACCCCTCCTCCAGCTGTGCGTCTCTCGCAACTAGCCTCCCAATACAGGCCCCCCCCCCCAAATCACCCTGCACCCCAATACCCCCACATTTGTCCCCATCATGAGTCCCCCAATCTGACTTCCATCCTGGCTCCAGGACTTGGAATCTGAGGACTGCTTGTAATCCCAGTAAAGGCCACCTATGGCACTGCTGGGCTGTCATATTTGCCAGCAGCTCACTGAGGTAGGGCTTCCTCCCAAGTGAGGTTGTGAATCTCGGGCGGGATTCTCCCCTACCCGGCGGCGGATCCCAGCGCCAAGGAGTGGCGTGAACCACTCCGGCGTCGGGCTGCCCTAAAGGTGCGGAGGATTCCGCACCTTCAGGGGCTAGGCCCGTCCCGGAGTGGTTTGCACCCCGCTGGCCATCGGGGGAGGGGCTTGGCGCCATGCCAACCAGCGCCGAAGGGCCTCCGCCGGCCGGCACGAGTTGGCGCATGCGCAAGAGCGGGAGCATGTACTGGCATCATCCCGGCGCATGCGCGGGTGGGTTCGTCTCCGCACGGCCATGGCGGAGGACCACAGCGGCCGATGCTGAGGAATAGAGTGCCCCCACGGCACAGGCCCGCCCACGGATCGGTGGGCCCCAACCGCGGGCCAGGGCACCGTGGGGGCACCTCCCGGGGCCAGCTCCCCCCGCAGCCACCCCCCCCCGAGAACCCCGGAGGCCGCCCACGGAGCTGGGTCCCGCCGGTAGGGACCAACCTTGATTTACGCCGGTGGGACCCTCGTTAAACGGGCGGGATTTCGGCCCATCGCGGCCCAGAGAATTCAGACTGCCCTGGGGCCCATTGAGTCGCGCCGGTCCCCGCCATTCTCCAAGGCGGGCGGCGCGATTCATGCCGGGGCGATTTTTGGGGGGCCGGAGAATTCGGAGGACGGCGGGGGCGGGATTCACGCCAACCCCCAGCAATTCTCCGACCCGGCGGGAGGTCAGAGAATCCCGTCCCTCATCTCTAGCGAATTGCTCTGGGACAATGGGAATCTGCAGGTACGTGTTTCCCACTGACTTCGGGTGGTGGGGAGAGGTGAGAAACCCCGCTACCTACTAAATTCAGCCCTAGACATTGCTCCTCAGTAGGGTCTGCTGTTCAAGTCCTTGAAGATGGAAATCAATTAGAAAGTACTGATTAGACTTGAACCTCTGTTGAATAAGATGTATCTGGGTATGTAACAGTTTACTGAGCCATAATTACTTCTGAACACCTATCTGGCCCTAATAAATTAATTTTATTTATGCAGAATGGCAAATTTCTTAATTTCTTCATTTCATGCACAAAAATTCATAGATTATTAATATATTTTTTTAAAATTTGGTTGATACTTTAGCTTCACTGTAATTACATGTGTATGTTCTAATCACTGCATATAAAATTATAAAACTTTACTTGTTATTCCTTGGTTTTCTGTCTGTGGAATTCTTCAATGTAATTGGCTGCTTAACCTGATTGATGGCATCATTGTTGCTGGGAGCCTAGCGGTGGCTGGATAGAATTTAATGGCTGGGCTGGGCAAATATGCCACAGAAATTACTCAATCTTTGTGGTCGGCTTTTGTAAAGCAAATGCCATCACTTTGCCACTAACTACAAAATCTGGGGCCATGTCAGATCATTGCCAAAACATTTAATCTTCTGAGGACTGATCCGAAAGCATTCCTCACTATCCCTTCCCCAAAAAGATAGATCACTCAAAAGTCCAGAATCTGAACAGCCACCTAACCCGATGGTTTAAATGATTTCTTTCTGACTCATGCTATCCTCATTATGACATTTCCATAGTTCTAGCAGCTCAATTAGCTGGACAGCTGGTTTGTGATGTGCAGCAATGCCAACAGTGTGGGTTCAATTCCCTTGTCAGCTGAGATTACCATGAAGGCCCCCATCTTCTCAACCTTGCCCCTCGCCTGGGGCTCTCTCTCAAAGGGGGAAGCAGCCTATGGTCCTCTGGGACTGTGGCGATATTTAAGTTTACACAGAAGTTGACTCTACCTTTCTTTCTATTTACCCTTAATACATGATCCAGACCCTAGTCAGATTTTAATTTGTATCAGGAGTTTATCGCACTGTCCATAATGCTGCCTCTTTTGTAGTGAACAAACAGAAAAGCTGTTTACTGGGTAGCATCTTAATTCGTACAAGTACAGACAGATTTGTAGATAGGTATCCACGCCAGGGGACAAGCAAAAACTCTTCTCTACTGGATAAAATACTTCTTCATAGTTTCACAGATTCCATGACATGTTTTTAAGCCACATTCTGTGTATGAAGTGAAAGAATCCAGATAGAAACATGTTAGTTCTCTGCTCTACTGGAAAGAGTGACATAATTCTAACCAGCATGTGCTCTACATCCGCACTCACAAACCCTTCTGAAGGGCTTCATAAAGATACAGATTTATAGATATTTTTATGAGTTGTAGATCTGGAGAGTTTCTTAGTACAGATATAGAGTTTTATAGCACGAGAGGAGGTTAATTATCAGTCGCGTTGGGTGGCTTTGAGGGGGATGCTTAACTTTCAAGATACTGGTTTTGTTTGTGTTCAAATAAAAGCAGAGAATTCCAAATAATTGTATCCGATATACTTAACACAAACTTCTTTCTGTCAGTCTTTCCTATCTTCTAGCTGTTTTTGTCATCTACTCTGTCTGTGTGTGTGTTGCTATGCTTGTGTGTCTCCCTTTCTAACCAATTTACATGTAAAGCTTCAACAGAATGCCTTCAGAATAGTGTTATCCTACAGCTTTGCACATGAGCCAGCCGAGTGCTGCTGCTGCTACTGCCCTGTAACGGTGACATATTGGGCACCTTGTCCAGACTTTGTAATCGGTCTTGACGCACCAGCAAAAAAATTCAGCAGGTGCTTCAAGAGATCAAATGGATTCATGAAAGAATGCTTGGACAATTTGTTTTTGTCTGTTTATGATTGGAAATACCTGGCACAAACAACATTTAAGCAGGTTGTTTGTGTATAATATCAAACTGGAACATGATTTGACTGCCTCTCCTTCCCTAAATTAGAAAAGATTGCCAAGCATTTTTTCATGAAGTCAGTGCATTTTTAAAAACAGAAAGAATTGCACCAAATATTCTCCCATGCCCCGATCTAGGGAGTGTCCTGTTTGACTTTGGAATGATTTGGAAGCTCAGGCAGTGATCTGTTGTCTGTTATGGGAGTGTACAGGTGATGTGACTGGTCTCTTCTGCTTCCCAGTCTGGACCAGTAGACGGTAGTTGGGGAGCAGCTAAGAAGGTCTACACTATGTACCTAGTCATGTATTTAGTTACAAAAAAACTTTCCCCATTGTCATATTGTGGCTTTCTGATCAATTGGAATGATTAATTATTTTTAAAGTGGACCTTATCTCTTGGCTGTATTTAAAGATTCCTTTCTTATTCTACTTTTCAGTTCATAAAATATTTCCAGTAATTACACAATCAAAAGTCTCCTCATCGATCTGTATGAAAGTAAATGCTGTCAACCTGTACCTAGCCCTCTGCTTAGCACCCACCCTCATAGGCACAGTTCAAATTCTGTTGGTCCACAGAGGAAAATAATTACCTCATGTTGGCAACAAGGTGCTTTTGTTGCCATTGAAATAATGTATTCCGTTTATCAATGGATGTAAATCAGGCAAAAAAATGTCTGCTCTATATTGGCAATGTGCCAAGGGGTGAGGGAGCGCCGACTGGCTTGTTGTGGATGGATATCGTCTATCTTCGAGTGTGTCCACTCACCTAATATTTGTTGAAGGTTTGGTATGTTCTAACACACCCTTTCTCCCGTCTTGACGGATTATGTTTCCATGGACATTGGCTGCCCTCTGGCCTCTTCCTTAATTTCATGTCTGAGCCAAGATAGCAAACACTTATGGGTTATTTGGCCAATGAAGGCTTCGCAGCCATATCTAACCCTGATATCCATTGCACCTGCTATGCCCAACAAGAGCCACTTGCTGATGACTAGGAGCAGGATCCTTGGCTGCTTTTAGCTGCCAAAGCCGGGAGGAACTGAAGTTAATTGTAGCAGTTCAAATGCTTCCTGAGGTAAAATCAGCAGATAAATCAAGCCCAACATTCTCTGTCGATGTGGTTAATTATACAATTCACCTGAGCTATAGAAGCAGCTGATTTTAACTGGTACCAAAACTGCTGAAATCCAAGAAGACACACGGACCTATAGGAAAATAGATAGCTTTAAAAAGATTGCTCCCTTAAGGTTAGCTGGGAAACAGAGCCCAGGTTAATTTTGTCCACATCCTTCACAGGCTTCAAACCCTGGACAGTTTGAGAGTGACACGGATGTCCTGTGGCAGCGCGGTCAACTTCCTGACACAGTCTTCCACCATGGCCGGGTCGGCATTAACACAGACCATCCTGATGAAGCTCTGGTTGTCCTTGGAAACGTGAAGGTCATGGGCTCTTTAATGCACCCTTCAGATGCTCGGGCAAAGGAGAACATCCAGGAGGTGAGCAGAGGGTGTCAGTCACTGATGAATGTTTCTGCGTGGGGCAAATTGGTGCATCTGGCTGTGATGTAATTTAACTCAAGGAGTATTTCTGTTTCTTAAATAAAGGTGGTGGTGTGTTACAGTTCATTCAGGGAGTCTGAGCTATGGCAACATGCACATTTACATGCGTGTTGTAGTCTGGAGCTATGGACAGTGATGGTAGAGGCTCTAAATTTGTTTCCATCATATAGCTGACCAGGAAACTCTCTGACTCTTACCACCAGGTGTGTATTAGAAGGATTTGCAAGTTAATACTCAACCTCTTGACCACATTATGAACTTGAACCCAAAGCTTCTGGCTCAGAGTTAGGAACTCTACCCATTGCACCATAAGTCCTTTCTTAGATAAAAGCAATGGTGAGGGAAAAACAGATCGATGGAAGAGATAAAAATAAATTGACAGATATAAAAATGGGTTGAAGTTGGAGGGGAGAGAGTGGGCTTAATAGCTGGCTTTTAAAGCAGACCCAGGCAGGCCAGCAGCGCGGGTTCAATTCCCCTACCAGCCTCCCCGAACAGGCGCCGGAATGTGACAACTAGGGGCTTTTCACAGTAACTTCATTTGAAGCCTACTTGTGAAAATAAGCGATTTTCATTTCAGTCTGAAGTTGTTGAACTCAGTGTTAAGTCCGGAAGGCTGTAACGTGTCTAATCAGAAGATGAGATGCTGGTCCTACAGTCTGCAGCTGGGTTTCAGTGGAACATTGCAGCAGGCCAAGGACTGACTTGTGGACATGAGAGCAGGACAGTGAGTTGAAATGAAAAGTGACAGGGAGGTCTGGGTCCTGCTTGCGGACAGACCAAAGATGTTTTGAAAAGAGGTTACCCAGGCTGTGCTTAGTCTCTCCAATGTAGAGTAGATCACATTGGGATCAGCAATTGCAACAGACCAGATTGAAGGAGGTGCACGTGAAGTGCTGCCTCACTTAAAAAAAGTGTTTAGGCCCTGAGATGGTGAGTAGAGAGGAGATAAAGGGCAGGTGTTACTTCTTCTCCGATTGCCTGGGAAGGTGCTGTGGGAAGAGAGTGAGGTGTTGGGGGTAATAGAGGAGTGGACCAGGGTATCCAACATCTCAACAGCTTCCAGTTCCCCGATCCTAACCACCTCCCCTTTACCATGGATACCTAAGCCCTCTATATTTCCATTCCCCACCAGGATGGTCTGAGGGCTCTCTGCTTATTCCTCGAACAGAGGTCTGAGCAATCCCCATCCACCACCTCTGCCCTCTGTCTGTCTGAACTGGATCCAGAGGGGCCAGTTTAGCTCAGTTGGCTGGACAGCTGGTTTGCAAAACAAGATCAACAGCGTGGGTTCAATTCCCGTACCAATTGAGGTTATTCATGAAGGCCCTGCTTTCTCATCCTTGCTGTGCACCTACACGTGTTAAGGGAGCATTGGTTTTGTGTATCCTGTTTATTGTACTACGCGATACATTCTTGATTTCTGTCCAGCTGCACAACAAAGAGGGAACATTGCCGATGGACCTGAGATTTACAGCATTTTTTTGTTCTGTCATACCTTTTATCTGGGTTGGATTTTGACCTATTTCCCAGATGTGAAAAGTCACTGTCTATCCCAAAGTCACGATCTTTACCAAAATTCACTCGACTCTGGGGTGGTCCCGGCGGATTGGAAAATAGCAAATGTGACACCACTGTTTAAAAAAGGAGGTAGGCAGAAAGCGGGTAATTATAGGCCAGTTAGCTTAACTTCGGTAGTAGGGAAGATGCTGGAATCTATCATCAAGGAAGAAATAGCAAGGCATCTGGATGGAGTCCCATTGGGCAGACGCAGCATGGGTTCATAAAGGGCAAGTCGTGCCTAACTAATTTAGTGGAACATTTTGAGGACATTACCAGTGCGGTAGATAACGGGGAGCCAATGGGTGTGGTATATCTGGATTTCCAGAAAGCTTTTGACAAGATGTCACACAAGAGGTTGCTGCATAAGATAAAGATGCATGGCATTAAGAGTAAAGTAGTAGCATGGATAGAGGATTGGTTAATTAATAGAAAGCAAAGAGTGGGGATTAATGGGTGTTTCTCTGGTTGGCAATGAGTAGCTAGTGGTGTCCCTCAGGGATCAGTGTTGGGCCCACAGTTGTTCACAATTTATATAAATGATTTAGAGTTGGGGACCAAGTGCAATGTGTCTTACGTTTGCAGACGACACTAAGATGAGTGGTAAAGCAAAAAGCGCAGAGGATACTGGAAGTCTGTAGAGGGATTTGGATAGTTTAAATGAATGGTCTAGGGTCTGGCAGATGGAATACAATTTTGACAAATGTGAGGTTATCCATTTTGGTAGGAATAACAACAAAAGGGATTATTTAAATTATAAAATATTAAAACATGCTGCTGTGCAGAGGGACCTGGGTGTCCTAGTGCATGAGTCGCAAAAAGTTGGTTTACAGATACAACAGGTGATTAAGAAGGCGAATGGAGTTTTGTCCTTCATTGCTAGAGGGGTGGAGTTTAACACTAGGGAGGTAATGCTGCAACTGTATAGGGTGTTGGTGAAGCCACACCTGGAATATTGTGTTCAGTTTTAGTCTCCTTACCTGAGAAAGGACGTACTGGCGCTGGAGGGTGTGCAGAGGTGATTCACTAGGTTAATCCCAGAGTTGAGGGGGTTGGATTACGAGGAGAGGGTGAGTAGATTGGGACTGTACTCGTTGGAATTTAGAAGGATGAGGGGGGATCTTATAGAAACATATAAAATTATGAAGGGAATAGATAGGATAAATGCGGGGAGGTTGTTTCCATTGGTGGGTGAAAGCAGAACTAGGGGGCATAGCCTCAAAATAAGAGGAAGTAGATTTTGGACTGAGCTCAAGAGGAACTTCTTCACCCAAAAGGTTGTGAATCTATGGAATTCTCTGCCCAGTGAAGCAGTTGAGTTTCCTTCATTAAATATTTTCAAGATAAAGATAGATAGTTTTTTGAAGAATAAAGTGTGATGGGGCGCGATTCTCCGCTCCCGCGACTAAGTGCCCACGCCGTCGTGAACGCCGTCGAGTTTCACGACGGCGCAAAACGGCTCCAATCGCGAACGATTCAGGGCCCGAAAATGGGCTAGGGGCGTGGCGCGAAAGCAGCGTTGTAAGTGCGCGACGCCCGAATGACGCGGCGCTGCGCCATGCACGGAAGGACCCAGGAGGAGGAGAAGGAGGAGAGATGACTGAGCCCCGACGAGCCGCACTGAGGTTCCGGGATACGGACCTGGACACCCTCCTCGATGAGGTTGAAAGCCGAAGGGCCATCCTCTGCCCAAGACGTGGGCATCGCCAGCCATCCAGCACGGTGAGGCACGGTTGGCGTGAAGTTGGCACCGTTGTGAGTGCTGTGGGCCACACCCCCCGGTCCGGGGAGCAGTGTCGGAAGAAGCTGCACGACCTCACTCGGGCTGCCAGGGTAAGTGCCATGAGGGTGCCCCCGGTTCACAATCAACCCCCCCCCCCCCCCCCGTGCACAAGGGGGGGGAAGTGGGGTGAGGGGGGTTCAGGGTGCACAACGTTGTACTCGACCCACATGAGCACCGGGACCCCCCCTGGATAGATGCCATGGCGTGGCTCCAACTGTCTCCGTACCCAGCATTAATATAGCTTATATCTGCACGCCCTGATGATAGCAGCCTAATTGTGATGCTTTATCCAACCCCCCCCCCCCGGACAAGACAGCTCACAACCAACGTGAGCAGATGAGAACCGGAGGGGGTTCTCCTGTGCTGCACCCACTAAGTGTTCAGGAGCAGAGGGACGTGGACCTCGCAGGGCGATCCGCCACCCGGGAGGTCGCGCCATGCCAGGTCGGAGGCGCAGAAGCAAGTGAGACAACCCTGCATGTCCTCACCCTCCCCCCCCCCCCCCCCCAACCCATCATCGCCCCCCTCACACTCTGGCCACTGCACGCTCGATCCCCTCCCCCCTCACACTGGCCACTGCACCCTCGATCCCCTCCCCCCTCACACTCATGCCACTGCACCCTCGATCCCCCCCCCCCTCACACTCATGCCACTGCACCCCCGATCCCCTCCCCCCTCACACTGGCCACTGCACCCTCGATCCCCTCCCCCCTCACACTCATGCCACTGCACCCCCGATCCCCTCCCCCCCCCTCACACACTGCCCCACCACCACCATACACCCGGCCCAGCGTGTCTAGCGAACCCCGTATTGTTGTGTTCCCCAGGGCCAGCCACTGAACGTCCAGGGTCGTCTCGGCCAAGAGAAAGCCGACCATCTCCAACCTCAAGCGCACCCAGGGACTCACGCCAGAGGGTGGCAGTTGGTTGGACAGGAGGGCCATCCTCTCTGTCTGGGACGCTGGACAGGGACGCACATACGACGGACAGAGACAATACTGAGGGGCACAGGACGGACAGTGACGATGACGCACAGAGAACGGTCACACAGTCCACGGATTCACTTGGAGGGCAACTTGACATGGGCTGCATGCACCTTGTGCCAGGCCATGAGGGGGACCAGTACACACCAGACTTCCTAACGGACGATGACCTCGAGCTAGCGGCACTGCTGTCTCCCACACCATCCACCATCGCAGAGATACTCACTTTGGTTGGGCAGATAAGTGATGAGGCTCCCGGGTCACGGTCTGGTGCGCACCACACAGCCGAGCAGGTACAGCAGGTGGAGTTTGGAGCAGCCGAGGGGTTGGATGGTCGGAGGGCAGCCCAGGCCCAGCAAACAGCTGCCGTCCAGACGGTTCCCAGGTTCCTGGATGTACTTTTTTTTCTTCTTTTTTTTTTCTTGAAATTTTTTATTGAAAACAAATTTGTAACATTTACAGAGAGAAAAAAGGCCCTATGCAAAGAGCCTTAACATAGCGAAAACGAACAGTGGGAAAGAATAAACATGTTAATAAGGCACTTCCCCTATCAGCTCTGTTTGCCCATACCACACGTGTTCAACTAAACTAATGTGGCTCTAACCCTTCCCCCACCCCCCGTCTCCCCCCCACCCCCCTCCCCGCACCCCACTTGGGTGCTGCTGCTGTCGGTTTCCTGCGCTGTTCCCTGAGAATCTGCAGACGGCTTTCTCCCCCGGGGGGGTCCCTGGTCACCCCATCCTGCCCACTTAGGTCTCCTCTGCTCTACTTCTCAGCTGCCACCCCCCCCCCCCGACCTCCCCTGCCCCCCGAGGCCTGACCTGCCAGGTCAGCCCTGCGCTTGGCCCTAGCCCACCCCTCCTCCTACTCTCCCTAGTGCCCCCTGACCTACGCTGACCCCTGCCCTTGGCGCCTGACTGTCTCCCTCCCGAGTGCTCGGGCCCTCCCTCCACCCACCAATGACCCATTAACCTGATTGTATTTCCCCATGCTGTTTCAAGTCCCTTAACCAGCCCCTAGCCCATCCCCCTATCAGAGGCCCCGATCTCCCGCCGAAAGATACCAAGTGCAGGGCTCGTTACAATCTCCCAAAAACACTCTGAGCAGTGCGCCCTCCAGTCCCCGCTCTCTGCCCAGGCTGAAAACAATCTTGGATAAAACATTACAGTACAGGATAATTTAACAAACCACAAACCGCCGCCACACAAACGCTCTGAGAGCCCAGAGTCCTTTAGTTCAAGTCCAGCTTCTTCTTTTAATAAAAGTCCACTCCTAGTCAGAGCAAGTTAGGTTAACAGACCGCCGCCACTGTACAGCACTGAAAAAACTAAGTGCCCGTTAGTTCAAGTCCAGCTTCTTATCTTTAATCAAGGCCCAAACCTGTTCTGGTGTCTCGAAGTAGTAATGGAGTTTCTCAAACATAACGCACAGCTTTGCCGGATACAGCATTCCAAACCTCACCTCCTTTTTGTAGAGGGCTGCCTTTACCTTGATGGATCCTGCACGCCTCTTGGCCAGCTCCGTTCCCAAGTCCTGGTAGATGCGCACCTCACAGTCCTCCCATCTGCTGCTCCTCTCCGCCTTGGCCCATCGCAGCACACGCTCCCTGTCAGCCAGCCGGTGAATGCGGACCACCAAGGCCCTCGGTCGGTCGCCCGTCCTGGGCTTCCTTGCGGGGGCTCTATGCGCCCCATCCAACTCCAGGGGTCGAGGGAAGGCCTCCGGTCCCATCAGCGCCTCGAGCATACCCATCACATATGCACCCACATCCGATCCCTCGCAGCCCTCGAGGAGGACAACGATCCTCAAGTTCTGCCTCCTGGCTCCGTTCCCCAGCTCTCCAAGCTGCTCCTGCATCCTCCTCTGGCGGGAGTTCAGCTCCTCCACCTCATGCTCCAGCTCTGTTACCGTGTCCGCCTGGCTGGAGAGCTTCACCTCGACCTCCCTGAGCGCCTTCTTTTGGACCGCCTGTGTCTCGACCATTCGGTCTCATCGGGTCCAGCGTATCCCTCTTCAGTTCAGCGAAGCAATTCCTGAAGAACTCCATCTGTTGCTCTCTTGGCCAGTGGGCCTCCGCTCCCTGGTCCCTGCCATCCGCCATGCTTCGCCGCCCGGTCTGAGGTCCCCGCTGCTCCCGCTTCGATCCTTGCCGCTCCACTCGACCACTTCTGGTCCAGCTGTCCATACCCGGGGGGGGAAAGCCTCTTCCCTATCGTCCCCTCCACCGATTCAGGTTGCCAGGTCCCGAAAAAATCCTTTGGAAAAGGTCCGTTTGCCCATCGCGGGCGGGAGCGATCCGACCTGCTTCCTCGAGGGCGCACCGGAAGTCGTTCCTGGATGCACTTGACCCATCCGGACAACCGATGCATGTGGACACCCAGGGACTGAATAACGGGATGAGGGCCATCTTCCAGGACCTGCACACGCAGTTGGAGTAGTCCATTCGCGCCCAGGAGCAGGGAGTGGTGCCGCTCATCGCAGCCACCCAGGCCAACACTGCACGGGTGGCGGCCGCGGTGGAGGCAATGGGTGAACCGGTTTCGGCCATTGGTCAGGTTCTGCAAGGCGTTGGGCTTCATGTGCACGCGTCATCCGTGGCCCAGGAGCGGGCTGCCCTCTCACAGGCAGCCATCTCACAGAGCCAACAGGACATTGCCGCCGCTCTCCGGGCCCTGGCCGAGTCTCACCATGCCATGGCCCAGTCCCAGCAGGCGATGGCACAGTCCCAGCAGTCAGTCGCGGAGAGCATAGATCGCCTGGCGCACGTGATGGATGGCGTAGCGCACTCACAGGTTGAGATAGCACAGTCCTTGGCAGGAATGTCGCACTCCCTGGGCTCCGTCTCTGCGAGCATTCGGACTGTGGTCGATACCGCTGCAGGCCTCCAGGACTGGCAGCGGCAGGTGTTGGTGGTGCGACGGGGCATGTCTCCGATCGCACCTCCGTCCCACAGTGAGCCCGGGGGCCACCGGGCTTCCCGAGGGAGGAGGTGATTCTGGGACCCGTCCCGGTACCTCCAGCAAGGGACGTCCCGGTGCACTTGGCCTCCCCCCGTTCCGTCCCTGGCGCATCTGGTGGGCAGCGGGCAGGACAGGGTGGCACCACGCCATCCAGCACGCCCGCCAAGCAGCCTGGCCCATCGAAGCCGAGCCGCCACAGAAAACGCATGTCGACGGGGAGCCATGTCGCAGGGCGTGATTCTCAGCAGTCCGCCTCCACTCCTGCTGTACCATCTGGGAACACACCTAGATGTAGTGGTAGGGCCCATAAGGCAAAGAAGTTAGGCACATAATAAGTTGGCACGGTTGCATGGCACAGTTTAGTTGTAGGGGGCAGGGCACCTGTATGTGAATGTCACAAATAAACTCACTGTTGCACTTAACTTGTAAGACTCTGTGCTATGTCCGGTGCCAGGGGGCTCGTGAGGGTGACCGAGTGACGCTGTGGTTAATGAGCGGTTCAACGTCGGTGCCGGATGTGCTGTCCCTTTCCCCCCTGCCTCCCAAAATCGGACACCGTAGTCCTCGGCACTCCGACAGCAGCTACCCCACACGGGCACGTGATAAAATGTCCGTAATGAAGGCTGTGACCACCGGAGTGCATGGTTCAGCTATAGCCATGAGTCAGACCTTGGCTGGCGAATCTCAGCTCACAGCTCATCGCAGAGCGGGCTGTCATCATTCAACATGGCACTGATCACAACCGCTTACACAATCATCAATGTTGTGCAATCCCGTAGTAGTGCCGCAGTGGTAGGTGATGTGGAACTGGTGCCGTGTACGCGGTGCGGGGGTGTGGGGGGGTGGGGGTGGGGGGGGGGGTGCAGTGTGGTGCCCCGTGTGCAGGACTGGCGGTGCAAGTGCAGTGTTCAGCGAATCCCTCCCCACGGTGGGTGAACCGTGCGGCCACCAACGCGTCGCGTGCCCGCTGTCCTCGACGGTGCCGTCGTGCAGCCTTCTGGACGTAACCAGCACCCGGGCAGTGTCTGTGTCCTGCGCCCCTCCCCCCACCCTGATGCACGCCATCCTCCTCCTCTTCCTCTTCCCCCTCCCCTTCGTTTGGTTTAGCTCCGGTGCCGTCGGGTCTTCCCACCGACTCCTCCACTAGTGCATCTCCCCTCTGCATGGCAATGTTGTGCAGTGCACAGCAGACCACAACTATGCGACCGACCCTGTCGGGCCGGTACTGCAGGGCGCCTCCGGATTGGTCCAGGCATCTGAAGCGCATCTTCAGCAGGCCGAAGCACCGCTCCACCACACCCCTGGTTGCTGCATGGGCCTCGTTGTACAGGCTCTCCGCGTTGGTCTGAGGCCTCCGTATTGGCATCATCAGCCATGACCTCAACGGATAGCCCCTGTCGCCCAGCAACCAGCCCCTCAGCCGGGGGGGGCATCCATATAACATTGCGGTGATGAACGACCGTGCCAGAATGTAGGCGTCATGCACACTGCCAGGGTACTTTGCACACACGTGCATGATCTTCATGTGGGGGTCGCACACCACCTGAATGTTCATGGAGTATGCGCCTTTCCTGTTCATGAACACGTCCCTGTTGTCTGCAGGCGGGCGCATGGGGACGTGCACACCATCGATGACACCCTGGACCATCGGTATCCCGGCCACCTTGGCGAATCCACGTGCCCGTGCTTCCTGCTGTGCTCAGTCCTCGGGGAATTTTAGCGGGGCTGTTTAGCACTGGGCTAAATCGCTGGCTTTGAAAGCAGACCAAGGCAGGCCAGCAGCACGGTTCGATTCCCGTACCAGCCTCCCCGAACAGGCGCTGGAATGTGGCGACTAGGGGCTTTTCACAGTAACTTCATTTGAAGCCTACTTGTGACAATAAGCGATTTTCATTTCATTTAATTTCATTTAATGTACCTGTCCGCGATGGCGTACAATGCGTCGGTCACGGCCCTAATGCACCTGTGGACCGATGCCTATGAGATCCCGGATAGGTCCCCAATCGGTGCCTGGAAGGAACCGGTAGCATAAAAGTTTAGGGCCACCGTCACCTTGACGGAGACTGGTATTGCGTGTCCTCCTCCCATTCCAAGTGGTGCGAGGTGCGCCACGAGGTGGTATATATTTGCGACCGTCTCCCTGCTGAACCGTAGTCTCCTCCTGCATGTGATGTCCGGTAGGGCCTCGAACGACATTCTGTCACGGTACACCCTCGGCCTTGCTGAACGCCTGTGGTTCCCTGGCACCACCATCAGTGGCTCCTCCTCCTCCTCCTCCTCCTCCCCCCCCCCCCCCCCCCCCCCCCAAGCACTTCGATATCAGTGCCCGCTTCCTGTGCATTCCTCGCTGTCGTGGGGTCAATGTTCCCCTTGGCATCCCCCTGGACATTCCGGGCCTGTGGCCTGCGCGGCGATGACCGGCCACTCCGCGGCCATCCCCTCTGCTGCAGCAGCAACCGCTGCATCTGCAGCCACTGTGGGCCGCCTGAGTCTACGCTGCCGGATGGCCACCTGCAGAGCTGCGGCTCCAACCACGGCAGTGAACATCGCTGTCTGGTTGGCATACATGGTGACCTGCAGGAGGGTGGTGGGGGGCAGAGAAACGACATGTTACACGGAGGTTCTTCCACACCTCGCCAGCCGGGTTGCATGGAATACCTGTGTGCCCCGGTGGCCTGGTCGCGCTGCAGATACACAGCCAGCCTAACACCTGGTCACTGTCTGCGTCCAATGGTCAGTTCACACCGTCCTCCTCACCAGTGTGCCAGTCACCTGTGCCCATCAGCCACACGACAAACTGCGGCCGTGTTCTCGTCACCGTCCTGCCATATCAAGGCGGCTGACATGTGGCATCCGCGGATGGACGACACCCTCCACACTCTCCCTCACCCCCCTCCCACCTCCACTCCCTCCCTCACCCCCTCCCACCTCCACTCCCTTCCTCACCCCCCTCCCACCTCCACTCCCTCCCTCACCCCCTCCCACCTCCATTCCCTCCCTCACCCCCTCCCACCTCCACTCCCTCCCTCAACCCCCTCCCACCTCCACACCCTCCCTCACCCCCCTCCCACCTCCACTATCTCCCTCAACCCCTCCCACCTCCACACTCTCCCTCACCCCCCTCCCACCTCCACTCCCTCCCACCTCCCCGTTGGCCGCAGTGTTCTCGGGGAAGCCGACCCGGTCTGCAGCATCTCCGGAACAGTCCGTTCACCTCCTCATTGCTCAGCGTCAGCCAGCACGACTGGCTGACGACTTTATTTACCAGGTGTGAATGGCGACGGCGTGAACTGGGGCGAGATTCTCCGACCCCCCGCCGGGTCGGAGAATCGCCGGGGGCTGGCGTGAATCCCGCCCCCGCCGATTGCCGAAGTCTCCGGCACCGGAGATTCGGCGGGGGCGGGAATCGCGCTGCGCCGGTTGGCGGGCCCCCCCCGCGCGATTCTCCGGCCCAGATGGGCTGAAGTCCCGCCGCTAAAATGCCTGTCCCACCGGCGTAGATTAAACCACCTACCTTACCGGCGGGACAAGGCGGCGCGGGCGGGCTCCGGGGTCCAGGGGGGGGCGCGGGGCGATCTGGCCGCGGGCGGGCCTGTGCCGTGGGGACACTCTTTCCCTTCCGCCTCCGCTACGGTCTCCACCATGGTGGAGGCGGAAGAGACTCCCTCCACTGCGCATGCACGGGAATGCCGTTAGCTGACGCTCCCGCGCATGCGCCGCCCGGAGATGTCATTTCCGCGCCAGCTGGCGGGGCACCAAAGGCCTTTTCCGCCAGCTGGCGGGGTGGAAATTCGTCCGGCGCCGACCTAGCCCTTTAAGGTTGGGGCTCGGCCCCCAAAGATGCGGAGCATTCCGCACCTTTGGGGCGGCGCGATGCCCGTCTGATTTGCGCCGTTTTGGGCGCCAGTCGGCGGACATCGCGCCGTTTCCGGAGAATTTCGCCCCTGGGGTCACGCCGTCGGGACTTCGGCCCATACGGGCCGGAGAATAGCGGGGGTAGCGGAGAATCGCCATTTTGGGTGTCCGGTGCGATTCTCCGGTCTGCGCCGTGCAGAACTCGACGGGGCCGATCTCGCTGCTTGGGTGAATCGCGCGGGAGGGCATCGGACCGGCGTCGTGTGGAAAAATGGCGCGCCAGCCGATTGGCGCAGCATCGGAGAATCACGCCCATGGTGTTTGGGCGGAAAAGTGGAGCTGAGTCCACAAAAGATCAGCCATGATCTCATTGAATGGTGGAGCAGGCTCGAAGGGCCAGATGGCCTACTCCTGCTCCTAGTTCTTATGCTCTTATCTCATTGCACCATCCAGTCTCCAATTAATGAGCTTTCCAATGTTACTGGATGGGGAGACACACAATTTGGGTTTGAAGATTTCAGTAGAACATTCTTGCTTTTGAACAAACAAAGAACAAAGAACAAAGAAATGTACAGCACAGGAACAGGCCCTTCGGCCCTCCAAGCCCGCGCCGACCATACTGCCCGACTAAACTACAATCTTCTACACTTCCTGGGTCCGTATCCTTCTATTCCCATCCTATTCATATATTTGTCAAGATGCCCCTTAAATGTCCCTATCGTCCCTTCTTCCACTACCTCCTCCGGTAGCGAGTTCCAGGCACCCACTACCCTCTGCGTAAAAAACTTGCCTCGTACATCTACTCTAAACCTTGCCCCTCTCACCTTAAACCTATGCCCCCAACCTATTGGCTCCAACTGTACTTTTCTGCCAATGCAGGTGGACACCACACAGCAGCTGAGGAGGATCACACAGATGCGGCTGGTCCAATATCAATACAAACCCGAGTTTGCTGCCACAGCAGGCATAGAGAATTCATCTGAGACAGGTAAAAACTGACAGTTTGGAAAGTTGGTTTGAAATTAATGAGTTGAAGTTGTGGGCTTGTTATGTCCGGTTGACAAGCAAGTGTCTCTTAGACATTACCAGCTGACTTACAGTAGGGAGCAAGCCACCCAGGCCAGGAAATAGTGGAGAACTCTGGGAAATATCAGAGGATCTTCAGTGGATTCAGTAAATACTGAGCTTTACAAACTGGGCATGTTTGAGGGTCAGTCCTCACTCTGTACAGAGTTAGCTGATCTCAGCCTTTGCTTCAGTGCCTGAGAGGGATAAGCAGCCAAGCTGACCATTCCTGCAGGTATATTGCATGGATGTGTTTGTTATTGGAGCCATAACCCCAGAAATGATCAGTACCTTCAGAAGGGAAAAGGGTGATTGGGCGTGCGGGAGGGGCTGGTGCTGGGAGTAGGTGATGTGATGAAACATTTCAGTTCTGAACCTGACTGTTGTCATATGAGGAATGGTTGAGGACTCTGGGTCTGTACTCGTTGGAGTTTAGAAGGATGAGGGGAGATCTTATTGAAACTTACAGGATACTGCGAGGCCTGAATAGAATGGGCGTGGAGAGGATGTTTCCACTTGTAGGAAAAACTAGAACCAGAGGGCACAACCTCAGACTAAGGGGGCGATCCTTTAAATCAGAGATGAGGAGGAATTTCTTCAGCCAGAGGATGGTGAATCTGTGGAAATCGTTGCCTCAGAAGGTTGTAGAGGCCAAATTACTGAGTGTCTTTAAGACCGAGATAGATGGGTTCTTGATTAGTAAGGGGGTCTGGGGTTATGGGGAGAAGGAGGAGAATGGGGATGACAAAAATATAGCCATGATTGACTGGCGGAGCAGACTCGATGGGCCGAGTGGCCTAATTCTGCACCTATGTCTTATGGTCTTATAACTAGACAAACATTGGGTGAATATGGCATTAGGTGCATTTCTCATTCTGTGATCCAGTGCAGGCATGGTGGACCGAATGGCCGCCTTCTATCCCTTAACAATTCAGTGATTCTTGGTCGACCATTTATTGGAGAGAAACTGTGTATCAGATACCAGCACAATTCCCACTGTATTTCATTTTCCCAACCATTCCAGAGAGGAGAGAGATAAGAATACTGACATAATTGTAACCAAGTGTTTTCTTTAACACCCCAGTGTTTGTGATATTGATGCTTGATGCAATTTCCCATCAGGTGTTATTGCACAAGAGGTGAAGGAAATTCTGCCCGAGGCAGTGAAGGAGTCGGGGGATGTGGTGTGCGCCAACGGAGAGACCATTGAGAACTTCCTGGTGGTTAATAAGGTAGAGTGGCCCCCTGCTGGCTAAACTGAATATAACCGGCAATCCAGCACTGTTCCTGGTCCCAGCAATCACTATTTCCAACACTGCCAAGCTTTTAGCCAATTAAAGAGGCAGTGAGCATTGAAAAAAACAAGCAGAGCCTAGGTTACAAAAAGGAAGAAGCATTTTGTCCATTAACCACAGGAGATCAGTTATTTCTTTTAGTATTTACACTAATATAAAAATGTGATTATAAGCATTGACAGCCCATGAAATACATGACACTGTGGAGACCTGTGAAACAAGGCTGGATGGAGCTGAATCTTAAAAGTCATGAGGTTGCTTAGCTTTTGAGGAGATTTTGTGCAAAGAAAATACTGATCAGTGCAGAATCCGTGATGATATGCTGGACAAAGAGCAAGTTTGATCCTTATTTTTCATGTGCGTTTAACTGTGCAATCGCATTATAATTGTTACAGTGTAATACTTGGTGGGTTTAAGTTTCTTGTTTTCATCCTCCCTGTTCCATGCAGGAGCGGATCTTCATGGAGAATGTGGGGGCTGTCAAAGAACTTTGCAAGCTGACCGACAACCTTGAAACACGAATCAATGAACTGGAGACATGGAGCCGCAAACTGGCCAAACTGAAGCGATTGGACAGTATGAAATCCACAGTCAGTGGGGGGACTCTCAGGTACTAGAATGCAGCTGAAACAATGAGAGGTTAGGGACAGAGTAGGTACCTCTGTTGGCATAAGCATAGAATATTATTCGGGTTGCTGTTTTTCTTGATCATAATATACTTACTCGTTAGCTCGGTCATCAGTATGAGGGCAGGCTCATGTGGCTCAGTAAGTAGTGCCCTGCTTTGGACCCAGGCGTTTGAGCTTCAAATCCCATTTGAGGGCTTGTTAGCCATGGGAAGAGTGTAGGTGACATGGTTCAACAGGTTTATAATAATTTATTCTTCCAACACTCCCCCACTATCCCCCCAAAGGAAAGTGGTGTGTGTGAAGATACAAAATAAACAAACTTTGTGCAAGTAAGTGCGGGCTACAATCAGCACACGTCAGCAATTATCCACAGTCAAGAGCTTTTTGAATTGAGAAGCCTGGATCAAAGACAGTGTTCATATTGAGGAGGAAAATGCCAAAGTTTAAAAGACGATAAGAAGGTGGAGTAAGTAGGTCAGGAAGGAGTGATCAGGTGGTTTGAGCTTGAAAGAGGAGGTCAGGGCTTCCACAGTTCTAAGGGATAATGGAAGAGGAGCAAATCTCCAGATTTTGATTAGAACAAGAGGAAAAAATATAGACAGAGCTCTCTCCCCCAGATTAAAAGAGTCTGTGAATCACGTCAGCTACTGGAACATTATTTTGGGACTTATGGCCTAGTTTTTCTGAAAGAGTCTGAAGCAGATGGGCCCATGGAGAAGCTGGTTGAAACACTGACTATAACCCCTGCTCTTATTTCAGACTCTCTGGGCCCAATGACAGTTGGCACAGCTGCTTAAATATTACAATTATTAATGCAAATAAGAGTCTTGTGATTTGAATGTTGGTCACATGATGCCTATGAGGTCCAGGTATCCGACTTCTTAGGCAGCCCCTCGGAGTCGAGGATGACTTGCTACCACAATAAAAGTCCAATGTGTGATCTACAGGCTGGAGCAGTGGGTGGTTGGGGTCCCCGGGTTGCCATGCATCCTTTGCTGTCGAGGCTTGGCTTCATCTTGCCCTCGGCGATGAAACACAGGGTGTTCAGCTCCTTCCTGGATGCTTTCCCTCCACTTCGGGCGGTTTTGTGGCTGGGATTCCCAGATGTTGATGGGGATGTTGTACTTTTGAGGGTGTCCTTGAATCATTTCCTCTGACTCCTGGGGCTTGCTTGTCATGTCGAAGCTCCGAGTAGAGCACTTGTTTCAGAAGTCTCGCGTCAGGCCTGTGAACGATGTGGCCCACCCAATGGAGCTAATCAAATTTGGTCAATGCTTCGATGCTGGGGATGTCAGGCTGAGCGAGAACATTGACATTGGTGCGCATTGCCTGCCAATGGATTTGCAATTTCCTGCAGAGGCAGCGCTGGTGGTACTTCTCCAGGGTTGTTTAGTGCCTGTTGTACATAGTCCACGTCTCTGAGCCATATAGGAGAGTGGATACCATTACTGCTCCAGTGTTTTTCAAACTTTTTTGTCCAGGAGCCATTTTTACCAGCTGGCTGACTTTCGCGACCCACGCCGGCCAACCTTCGCGACCCACGTATGCCGACCTTCGCGACCACACTGCCTGAACTTCGCAACCCACCATTTTCGCTTACCTAGAATGTGACAGGTGAGCCTGCTTGGTCCTCACAACTTCACTGCTTATCATTCAATGTTACATCTCTGCTAAGGACTTCAGCTGATGATTTAAGTTCTCACTGCATCCGTTGAAAAGAATCAAGAGGCTATCCTCGAACTTAAGAACATAAGAACTAGGAGCAGGAGTAGGCCATCTGGACCTTCGAGCCTGCTCCGTCATTCAATGAGATCATGGCTGATCGTTTGTGTACTCAGCTCCACTTTCCCGCCGGAACACCATAACACTTTATTCTTTATTCTTCAAAATACTTGTCAAGCTTAGTCTTCAAATGCTTTTGAGGTTTTGAGGGTTTTGATTGTACATTTGCCAGTACTTCCCTGCATATAACACACCTGAGTATTGCACCCTGATTTGCATTGGCACAATTAATAAAACCATACCTCAAGAAATCATCTTTATCCTGCTTTGTTCCTGATTTCAGCTTCTTCTTCATGGGTTGCTCACCAGAGGCCCTGGAGCTCACCCCAGCACTGCTGGCTACAAATTGGAGGCCACTCTGTCACACCCAGAGCACATGACATCAGTGTCATGGGGCGCATGACCTGCTCTCAGCCGCCGCTTCTGGAGAGAAGACTCCATCAATCTTGTTAAAAATAAATCAGCTCCTGGGTCAGTGCGCTGACGTCAGGAGGAGGTGGAACAGCCGGCATTCTGAAAGCTGGTCCCGGCCGCCATTTAAAAAAATTGGACACTTCATTCCGCGATCGGGAACGCTGCGACTGATGGCCCCGCAACCCTCCCAGCACCCACCAGCTCAGTCTCCAAGCGTGCACAGAAGCAAGCATCTTCTGCATACTGTAGTTCAATGAGACAGGTTGGGACAACTTTGGATCTGACCTGCAGACGGCAGAGGTTGAACAGATTCCAATTTGTTCTGTAGTTTTTCTCCATTGCAGTGGCAAGCTTGCTGAGGGTGAGATGGAACATTGCATCAAGGAAGATCAAGAAGAATATTGGCGTGATGACACAGCCTTTCTTGACCCCAGTCTGAATGGGAATTGGGTCTGTGGTGGATGTGTCGATCAGGATAATGGCTTGCATGTCATTGTCGAGCAGGCGGAGGATGGTGACAAACTTTTGGGGGCAGCTAAAATGGAGGAGGATGCTCCATAATCCCTTGCGGTTGGCAGTGTTGAAGGCCTTTGTGAGGTCAAAGAAGGCCATCCAATGTTTTCCTGGTGGTGGTGAGAACTCAGTTGTTTTTGCTAGCTGCTCCTGGGGGTTTCCTGAAGAGCGGACCCCAGAATCTATTTTTAAACTACATGTATTTCAGGCAGAACAGAGTCTGCTTTCATCCCTAGAATGCAACAGAACTGCTCCAGCAAAGCCTGCCCACAGTTGGCTAAAGTGCTAATGGCTCTAGGCCTGGAAGATTGGGTGTGATTAAAAATATATTTCCATTGCAGAAAGAGGGCTGCCCCCATTTTAACTGCCTCCCCCCCCGCCATGTGTCATGGAAGTGTAGAATATCTATTTGAGTGTCCAGTGGTACTATCCAGAAACTATCACCGGCCACAGGGAAAGCTAAAATGGCACTACTCTCTTGTGAACTGTGACTAAAATGTTGTGTACAATGCTAAATATGGAGCAACATCTGTGTGGGTCACGTGTTCTACAACCTGTCGGAAGCGAGACCGTTACACAAAGTACAGTGATCTCTGTAGGTGCATGCACACAAGGGGTTAATGGGTAAATAGCAGCACCACATGATCACTAGCGGGCTGGACCAACAGGGGTATAAAAGCAGCCACACGGGGTCTCTCTCTCTCGTGGGTGCACTGTGAACAGGGTAACATCAGAATCACAGCGATAGTTAGTGGAGTTACGTTTAGTTATTATTGTTAAATCTTGTTAACCAATTCCTAGTTTGCATGTTAAGGTAAAGAACTCAGCAACATCTGTGTGGGTCACGTGTTCTACAACCTGTCGGAAGTGAAAACGTTACACAAAGGACAAAAATTATTGTCAGTAATGTTATATAAATGTTTAATACATTTGCATCAAATTACACTCTCCATTATTTTAATGGAAACATTTATGTGCTTCTGTTAAAATAACTTAGAGAGAAATTTGATATGAACACTTTCAGTATTTGTACAGTAACCATTGACAGAAGTTGATCCAGTATAGAGTATCCTTTTCATGTCTGTTGTTGCTGGGCCGTTAATACAATCCTGGTTACACCCAGGCTAGAGCCCCTACAAGAACCCGCCTCCATTATAATAATAATAATCTTTACTGTCACAAGTAGGCTTACATTAACACTGCAATGAAGTTACTGTGAAAAGCCCCTAGTCGCCACATTCCGACGCCTGTTCGGGTACACTGAGGGAGAATTCAGAATATCGAATTTACCTAACAGCACGTCTTTCAGGACTTGTGGGAGGAAACCGGAGCACCCGGAAGAAACCCACGCAGTCACGGGGAGAACGCGTGGACACCGCACAGACGGTGACCCAAGCCGTGTCCATTTGCCCCCAAATTGAATTTGGATCAATAAACCACCCCAGTACTTTCTCAATATTGTCTGCCCAATAATAAAATAACAAATTGGATAAAGCTAGACCAGCTGACTGTATATCTCTCTTGAGAAGCCCCCTATGGATCCTTGGGTCTTACCCATCCAAATGAAAGAGGACACTAACTTGTTAACTCTGACAAAGAAGAATTGGGGAGAAGAGTGGGGAGACACTGAAAAAGAAATAAAACCTCAGGAGGACATTCATTTTAATAGTCTGAACCCTGCCCACCAAGGACAGGAGGAAGTTATCCCACTTCTGCAAGTCATGTTTGACCCCATTAACCAGTCCAGCATAATTTAATTTACGGAGCAAATTCGTGGGCCACCAGGTAACGAAAACTACACCTGGCCAGGTGAAGACATAACATCCCCAGATAGGCTCCTCTCCCCGGGAGGTTAACCGGAAAGTATTTGCTCTTATCCAAATTCAACTTATACCCAGAGAAGGAGCCAAAACTCCTGACTAGCTTCAGTATCGCATCCATAGTGGATACTGGTTCCGTAATATAAAGAATCAGGTCATCTGCGTACACTGTGCTCCCTCCCTCCACAATTTATCCCCTTCCACTTACTGGGAGATCTTAACAATATGGCCAGCGGTTCAATTGCTAAAGCAAACAGAAGAGGAGGTATTGGACATCCCTGCCTCATATCTCAATTCAGATGAAAATAACCCAAGCTCAAGACACTAACAGTGGGAGCCCTGTACAGTAAACAAATCCAGGATATGAACTTTTGCCCCTAACCAAACCTCCCAAGAATCTCAAAGAATCTCCACCCTATCAACTGTTTTTTCAGCATCCATGGAAACAATCGCCTCTGGTTCGGGCACAGGAGAGGGGGAAAAGGACAATGTTTAATAGCCACGTATATTGGCTGACAATTGCCGACCCTTGGCGAAGCCTGTCTGGTCTTCCGAGATCACCTCTGAGCAAAGCTCCAACCACAGCACCAGCACTTTTAAAAAAAAATATTTTTTATTCTCCTCCTTTTTCACATTTTCTCCCAAATTTACACAACAATAAACAATAATCAGTAACGAATGTAATGTCAATCCCCATATCAATAACAACGATCCCACCCTCCCACCAAACCCCCAAACATTAGCCCGCATGTTAACATAAACAAATGACAAAAAGGAATCAGGAATCACCCAGGGTCACCATTAACACATACAGTTCCCCTCCCCCCAACCCTCCCAGCCCCCAAGCCTCCTAATATTCGATGTGATCCAATACTCAAAAGTGCATAATGAATAACGCCCATGAATTGTAGAACCCCTCCATCCTTCCCCTCAGTTCAAATTTGACCTTTTCAAGCTCTCGCAGAGGATCAGACCAGCAGGTCCCCCCGCCACACCATGGCACAGGGTGGGGAGATTATATCCACCCTAACAGGATCCGCCTTCGAGCGATCAACGAGGCAGAGGCTACAACATCTGCCTCCGCGCCCGTTTCCAACCCCGGCTGGTCCGACACCCCGAATATGGCCTCCCGAGGGCCCGGGTCCAGTTTCACGTGCACCACTTTAGAGATTACCCTAAACACCTCCTTCCAGTAATCCTCCAGCTTTGGACAGGACCAAAACATATGAACGTGGTTTGCTCCCCCCCCCCCCCAAGGAGGGTTGGGGGCTGGGAGGGTCGGGGGGAGGGGAACTGTATGTGTTAATGGTGACCCTGGGTGATTCCTGATTCCTTTTTGTCATTTGTTTATGTTCACTCACATCTTCTACCCCCTCAGATGGCTCATCCTCGCCCTTGTAAGGTGCGCTCTAAACACCACCTCCAGCTGTATCAGCCCCAACCTCGCACACGAGGTGGAGGCGTTCACCCTCTGGAACACCTCACACCAGAGCCCCTCCTCCATACCCTCTCCCAACTCTTCCTCCCACTTTGCATTGATCCCTTCTAGCGGCGCCTTCTCCTCTTCCAAAATAGCCCCGTAAACCCCCGATGCTACCTCCTTCTCCAGTTCCCCTGTTGTCAGCAACTCCTCCAGCAATGTGGAAGCCAGCTTTACTGGGAAGCTCTGTATCTCCTTAGCACCAGCACTTTTGGGAGTAATTTAGCATCTGCATTCAAAAGCAAAAAAGGTCGACATGACCCACATTCCGTAGGGTCGTTGTCCTTCTTCAGGATCAGGGAAATAGAGGCCTGCACAAGTGTAATGGGTAACGAACCCGGGACATGGAGTCATTAAACATATCTAAGATCAATTGTCCTGTAAAACTCTTATTAAACTCAATGGGGAATCCATCAGGGCCGGGAACTTTACTCGTCTGCATTAACCCAATGCATTTTATCATTTCCTCAGGACCCAATGGGGATTCCAAATCTTCCTCCCTCTCCCTCTCCACCAATGGGAAGGATAACCCATCCAAAAACTCCGTCTTGGCCGAATCTCCTCCAGAGTTTCCGATCTATAGAGATCCAGATAAAGTGTTTCAAAAGCCTTGTTGACCTTAGGTGGGGCGGAAACCAAACTGCCACCCAAGTTCCTTATCTGCACAATGTCCTTGGAAGCAGTCTGCCATCTCAGCTGATGAGTTAAAAGGAGGTTGGCCTTCTCCCCGTGTTCATAAAATACCCCCCCCTCGAACGGCGTTGCTGGCCCACCACCTTACCAGTTGATAGTAATTCAAATTGCGACTGCCGCTTTTTCCTACTTGCAAGCAACTCCGATGAAGTGGCAAATGAGTACTGATGATCTATCTCAAGGATGGAGTCCACCAGCCTCTGCCGCTCCACCTTCGTAGTTCTTTCCATGTATGCTTTGTAGGAAATTATCTGCCACCTGATGACCACCTTAAGGGCTCCCCACAATGTAGAAGGTGAGATAAATTCACTCTTATAAAATTTAATATATTACCCAATGGTGGAGGACATGCGTTGGCAAAATGTTTTGTCCACCTACAACACCGTATCCAATCTCCATGAAGGACATTGGGAGGGACCTCACTCCAGTATCAAATCCACAAAATGTTGGGACTGGTCTGAAATCACAATCACTGAATACCCCACCCTCTTCATCCAAGGGTGGAGAGACCTACCCACCACAGAAAAGTCAATACATGAGTGAACCTGGTGGACATGTGAGAAAAAAGAAAAATTTTTGTCCCTCGGGTGCAAAAAAACACCACGGATCTGTGCCCCTCCCCCGCCCCCCAATCTGCTCCATGAAAGCCAACAATGCCTTTGCCACCCTTGATGGAGTCAGAGATTAGGGGTTGGATCGATCCGTTCTGAGATCCAGAACACAGTTTAAGTCACCCCCCAAGATTAGCTGTTGCGAGTCCAAATCAGGCATGGAGGCTAGCAGCTTGTTAATAAAACCCACATGGTCCCATTTGGAGCATAAACATTAACCAGGATCACCAAGGTACCTGCTAAGGATCCATTAACAATCACATGCCTTCCATTAGGGTCTGCCAAAATCTTAGTGGCCGAAAATTTAACTTTAATTGCCGTACCCCAGGCCCTACCATCAAAGCCCGAATGAAACATTTTTCCCACCCACTCCTTCACAATCCTGGTCACACAATAGGACAAGGTGCCATGAATGCTTGCACTTGAACAAAATGATCTTACCTCAATGGCCGTGGACCACAAGGATGCTGAAGATTGGATCTCAGGACATCAGCAAATCATAAATGACTACTGTTGCCCATAGATGCAGGTGCAATTGACCAGGAGTGGTGAGCACAATTACAGAGGAACTTTTGAGACTATGTCAGAAGGAGGTAGGCCAAATGGCCCGAGTACATGGTCAAAGTGTTGCAGGAAAATAACTTAAATTAGGTTTCTCCTTCAGTGCCTGTGATGGGGATCAACCATAATTTGAATGGGGTTTGAAATCTATATGAACCCAATTCACCGACTGTGCGTGCTCCCTGTGCTTTGTGGTACATTGGCCTCAGGCCTTCACACCCAATTACACAGTGAGCACTGTATTCATCAGCACTGATACACTTCAGCACAGTGGTCATCAGTTATCAGGCTTGCGGCGCCACTGTGTTCATTACAAAGGAATACACCTCCATGAACTGTGCACTTAGGAAATACTTCTGTTCATTTACAGCCAAACTGGAAGTCATTTTAGTCGGGCAGGAAGTGGGCCATATAAGAAAAGGCATCCAAAGGTTGGCAATAAGGTATGGATCCATAAGATGGTAAGGAGTTAAAATTTTTCAGTCTGTCGGACTTCATCTCTCCTTCGATCTCTCTATATTTTAGTATTTCACTATATCTGTGTTTATGCCACTTCAGATCCCATTCTGGCGGTTTGAAAATTTAAATCCAGTTTTGAAACCTGGGAAGCCAGTATCAGTGGAAAGCTATCAGATTGCTGTTAAAACTACAATTCGTTCACTGATATCCTTTAAGCAGTAAACCGGCTGTGCTTACCAGGTCCAGCACCGTATGTGACTCCAGTCACAGGCAGTGTGGGTGAATCTTAATTGTCCTCTGACGTGAACTAAGAAGCCTCTTAGTTGCATCAAGCAGGATAACAGAGATGGGCAATAATTGCTGGTTTTGCCCACATTTTAAGAATTAACTTTTAAAAAGTATGCTGTTTGGCTTGTAATTCTTTCTCTGAATCTCTCAACTTTTCTATATCTCTGGAGATGAAGTATCTTGATTTTTTTCTGTTAGTTCTATCTGACCTACAAATTATTGCTCATTGAACACCTGTTCTGAAGTAAAATGAGTCACATCATAAATGGAAAATAAACACAAATTAACCAGAAGCAGAAGGTACTGTGGATGATGAACAGACTTTCAGATATTTAACCTGAATTAACCACATGTTCTTTGTAGTGATGATGCCTTTTTTTTTTGTTCTGCTGGATCAGTGAGTGAATGCACTACCCAGTGCAGCCACATAGGCCAGAATGTCCAAGCTTTTTGATTTCTGGTCAGTGCTGCATTAGATAATCATATTCATGTGGTACAAATTGTCCTCGATGCTCTTGGTCTGCGAAAGAGAAAGACTTGAGCCAGGATTTAACATCCTGCGACCCATTCCAGCTCAAAAGGCGTGTGGCCATCAGATGAACACATATTGAGCACCACTGTATTCAAATTGGTGCTCAAATTTCTTGCCGATGCTCAATGTCTCGGCTTACACTGAAGCAGGAAGATTTAGATGAAACACTGGCGTGGGTCTTGTGCCTGTGAAAACCATACCAGAGCAGAATTAAAACTTTGCGATAAATGAGAAAGAAAATGAGAAAGTTTCCTGGTGCTAGAACGTCTCATGTTAGAATCACACAGTCATGTTTGTCACCAACTTCATGACTTTTCAGATTGCTTGCAATTATAATTTAGGTGCATCCTTCTGTCATGATATGCAAACATGCAACCAATGAACACTCAGAATAGGACACAACCAATGGGCAGTTGGGACACTCAGAGGTGGCATCACCACAAGGGGGCATGACATAAACACTATAAAAGGGATGAGGCACTCACACCCTGCCTCTTTCCACAGACAGACATCTAGAGAGTTAGACAGGGTTGATCAGCAGCATCACACCCCAGCATGTGGCTTAAAGCAAGCTGGTACAGTTAGACTGAGTTACTACAGTTAGATTAGCAGAGAGTCAAACTCATTTGAGAACTGTGTTAATCGTTCAATTAATACGTTGAACTCATTTCAGAGTCTGGAGCATCCTTTAGTTAAGACTGCATCAGGTAGCAGCCTGTGTTATCCGAAGCAGCATAACACAACATGATACCAGGAATGACAGTTCAATCTATTTAGTTCAACTCAGCATAACACAACAATTTCCAGATAGGCAATCTGCCAAAGATAAACTTTCTGTGTCTGCATCCCCAGGTTCATTCTAACCCAACAGAACAAGGTTGCCTCAGCCAGAGGTTCCTGCAAGGCACCATCATAGCTCTCGTTATAATCATGGCCTTCAGGTAAGAATTAAGGCGTTCCATATTTTGTTTGGTGCTTGCAATATTCAGGTCTAAGAATAAGGCTAAGGATTACCTTGGTCAGGTATCCTGCAACACTCAGGATTCAGGAAGAGTCTTGCGAAACATTCTCAATGTGTATATTTCTAACACTGTCCAGTTGTGGCTCACTTGGGACCATCAACAGTAACAGTTATACAGAGCATATAATATCTTCTACACTTGAGTAAAGACTATGTACCCTCCACCAAGTGAGCATCCTGATATCCTGAACTTCCCATATTCCAATCCTGATATCCCATATCCCAGCCTGAATATCACACAGGATCCCTCATCCAGCCCTGTTATCACACAGGATCCCTCATCCAGCCCTGTTATCACCCAGGGTCCTTCATCGAGCCCTGTTATCACACAGGGTCCCTCATCCAGCCCTGTTATCACACAGGGTCCCTCATCCAGCCCTGTTATCACACAGGGTCCTTCATCGAGCCCTGTTATCACATAGGGTCCATCCTCCAGACCTGTTATCACACAGGGTCCCTCATCCAGCCCTGTTATCACACAGAGTCCTTCATCGAGCCCTGTTATCACACAGGGTCCCTCATCCAGACCTGTTATCACACAGGGTCCCTCATCCAGCCCTGTTATCACACAGGGTCCTTCATCGAGCCCTGTTATCACACAGGGTCCCTCATCCAGCCCTGTTATCACACAGGGTCCCTCATCCAGCCCTGTTATCACACAGGGTCCTTCATTGAGCCCTGTTATCACACAGGGTCCATCCTCCAGACCTGTTATCACACAGGGTCCCTCATCCAGCCCTGTTATCACACAGGGTCCTTCATCGAGCCCTGTTATCACACAGGGTCCCTCATCCAGCCCTGTTATCACACAGGGTCCTTCATCGAGCCCTATTATCACACAGGGTCCCTCATCCAGACCTGTTATCATCCAGGGTTCCCCATCCAGACCCGATACCTCACAGGATCTTTCTTTCCAATCCCAATATCTTACTGGATCCGTACTGCAGCCGATATCACACATGATCGTTAATCCCAGCCCTGATAACACATTGAATTCCTAACCCTTGCCCCAATATCATATTAGATCCTTCACTCCATTCCGATATAACACAGCATCCCTCATTCCAGCCCAGATATTGCACAGATCCCTCAACCCAGCCCCAAGATAACACAGGATCCTTCAGGCCAGCCCCAATATCCCACAGGATCCCTCACCCCAGCCCGGATATCACAGAGGACCCCTCATTACAGCCCAGATATCACACAGGATCCCTCATTACAGCCCAGATATTGCACAGGTTCCTCATTACAGCCCAGATATCGCACAGGATGCCTCATTACAGCCCAGTTATCACACAGGATCCCTCATTAAAGCACAGATATCACACAGGATCCCTCATCCCTGCCCGGATATCACACAGGATCCTTCATCCCAGACCGGATATCGCATAGGATCCCTCATTAGCACAGATATCACACAGGATCATCCCAGCCCAGATATCACACAGGATCCCTCATCCGTGCCCAGATATCACACAGGATCCCTCATCCCTGCCCCGATATCACACAGGATCCCTCATCCCAGCCCAGATATCACACAGGATCCCTCATCCCAGCTCGGATATCACACAGGATCCCTCATCCCTGCCCAGATATCACACAGGATCCCTCATCCCAGCCCAGATATCACACAGGATCCCTCATCCCTGCCCAGATATCACACAGGATCCCTCATCCCAGACCAGATATCACACAGGATGCCTCATCCCAGACCAGATATCACACAGGATCCCTCATCCCTGCCCAGATATCACACAGGATCCCTCATCGCAGCTCAGATATCACACAGGATCCCTCATCCCTGCCCAGATATAACACAGGATCCTTCATCCCTGCCCAGATATCACACAGGATCATCCGAGCCCAGATATCACACAGGATCCCTCATCCTCAACCAGATATTGCACAGGTTCCCTCATTCCAGCCCAGATATCACACAGGATCCCTCATCCCTGCTCAGATATCACACAGGATCCCTCATCCAGCCCAGATATCACACAGGATCCCTCATCCCAGATGAGATATTGCCCAGGTTCTCTCATTACAGCCCAGATATTACACAGGATCCCTCATCCCAGCCCAGATATCACACAGGATCCCTCATCCCAGCCCAGATATCACACATGATCCCTCATCCCAGACCAGATATCACACAGGTCCCTCATCCCTGCCCAGATATCACACAGGATCATCCCAGCCCAGATATCACACAGGATCCCTCATCCTCAACAGATATTGCACAGGTTCCCTCATTACAGCCCAGATATCACATAGGATCCCTCATCCCTGCCCAGATATCACACAGGATCCCTCATCCAGCCCAGATATCACACAGGATCCCTCATCCCAGATTAGATATTGCCCAGGTTCTCTCATTACAGCCCAGATATCACACAGGATCCCTCATCCCAGCCCAGATATCACACAGGATCCCTCATCCCAGCCCAGATATCACACAGGATCCCTCATCCCAGCCCAGATATCACACAGGATCCCTCATCCCAGATTAGATATTGCCCAGGTTCCCTCATTATAGCCCAGATATCCCACAGGATCCCTCATTCCAAATCAGATATTGCACAGGTTCTCTCATTACAGCCCAGATATCACACAGGATCCCTCATCCCAGCCCAGATATCGCACAGGATCCCTCTTGCAGCCCAGATATTGCATGTAATCCAATATTCCAGCCCCAAGATCACACATGATTCCCACCCAGGACTCAATATCGCACAGGACCCCCCATCCAAACCCTGATATCATATAGGATCCCTTATCACAGCTGGGAATATCACATAGGATCCCTCAACCCAGCTGTGATATTCCACATCACAGATGTGATATTCCACATGATCCCACATCCCTGTCTCAATATCTCACAGGATTTGTCACCCCAGCCCCAATGTCACAGGGGATCGCACACTTGTGTCCCTGTATCTCACAGGATCCCACATTGCAGTCCTGATTCACATCAGGGGATGTGAATATCACTGAAAAGGCCAGCATTTACTTTCCATCCTTAATTGTCCTTACAAATGTCATGTTGAGCTAATCTTTGAAATTAGTGCATCTTGTGATGGTGCACTCTGCTGTCATCATGTATCAGTGGAGGAGGGAGTGAACTTTCACGTTGATGGATGGGATGCCAATCAATGTACTTTGTCCTGGATGAGGTCGAGCTGCTTGTGTGTACCTTGAGCTTCACTCATCCAGTGCCACCACACTACTGACTTGTGCCTTATGCATGGTGCAGAGGCTTTGGGGGTCAGGAGATGAGTTACTCACTGCAGAATTCCCAGCCCCTGACCTGCTGTTGTAGCCACAGCATTTATACAGCGAATCCAGTTCTGTTTCTGGATAGTGGCAACCCCCAGAATGGTGATGATAAGGGATTCAATGATGGTAATGGGGTTAGATTCCGCCTTTGTTGGAGATGGTTTACCATGTACTTGTGTGACATAAATGTTATTTGCCATCTCTCAGTCCAAGCCTGAATATTTCCAGGTTTTGCTACATAAGTGCATGGACAGTTTCATTATCTGAGGAGTTGCAAAATGTATTGAACACTATTTAGCTATAAGTCAACATCGTCACATGATCCCACCTTAATGTTCCATCAGCCTGGGCTAGATTTGGAGCTCGTTTCCAGAAGTGAAATCACAGTGTTTAACTAACTGTGACACTCGCCCCAACATGCAGAGCTTCAGCTTGTCCCATTCAGCTGCTGAGAAAAATCACCTCCTCCAAAATCATTTTCATTACCATTCTCTGAAAGCTAGAAATACGGGTTGTTGATAATTTTTGGAAATGCAAAAGACCTCCAGCGACAGGAATAATGAATTTTAACCCTGAGTAAGTTTTGCTTAAATTGAGCCTTGAACTAAACTGTATTTTTCTTCATCAGTGTAATATCCATGTCAACCCTCTACGTTCTGAACTTACGCAATGATGATGGGACAGAAGCTAATGGGTAGGTGGATGGAACATTGAGTCTACAGAGCAGTGAGAAGTCTTTATACTCTCTTATCAGAAATACATGGGCAGGAAGTTCTAGAGAGACCAAGATGATTGTTGCACTATATAGATTCATAATGTGTTTCTTGGAAATCCACCTGAAGTCTTCATCAATTTGAGGTTTCAACTCAACTCCTTAGCGTTAAAATGGGACAATGGATGTTGTTGTCATTTGTTACCCACTAGTTTTAAACCTCGATGATCTCTTAGATCAAGTTTGCTAATGTATATTAATGCAACCCTTAGTAATATTGTTACTAAGTCAGAATCAAAATAATTGTCAACTGGTCCTTACTCTTTGAAGAAAGCAAGTACAATCCTGCAGTGATAATATCAAAAGACTCAAATATTAAAACTGACAATCAGACAGCATTGCAATCAAGCATCCCCTTGTCCATACGCCATGTCTAACTAGAATAACTAGAGTTTAAGCAAAAACACAGCTCTAGAACTCAACATTTTTCTTATTCTTGCATGGTATGTGGGTATCACTGGCTGGGCCAACATTTGTCACCCATCCTCAATTTTCCTTGAACTGAGTGACTTGATGGCCAGCACAGACATAATGGGCCAAAGGGCCTTTTTCTGTGCTGTTAAACTCTATGATGAGACAGCAGTTAAAAGTCAATCACATTGCTGTTAGTCTGCATGTAGGACAGACCAGGTAAGAACAGCAGATTTCCTTCCCTAAAGGATATTAGTGATCCAGATGGGTTTTTAGTGAACAACAATTCCATCATCACATTGTGGGATTTGAACCCGGGTCTCAGAACATTACCCTGCATCTCTGGATTACCAGCCCAGCACTATACCACTGCCTCCCTATTTTAAATATGCATTAATTCTTCTTGTCTCTCTGCTCTCCTTCTCCGACATCATGTAAACCTATCTATGCTGCCACAATTGGCTTGACCCTACAATAAAAATGTCACCACAGTCCCAGAGGCTGTTCATCCATTTTAGAGAGAGCTGACTGGTGGTCACTTAACCTGAGGGTCACCACACCTCAGGCGAGGGGCAAAATTGAGAAGGTAGGGCGTTCATGGATAACCTCAGCCGGTATGGGAATTGGATCCACACTGTTGGCATTGTTCCGCATCACGAACCAGCAGCCCAGTGAACTGACCCCCATTTACATTTACTTTTTGACCCTACAATTTAGTCAACATGACTACAGTCTATATTATCTCCTTCATAAAGAACAGGGACATCAGTGACTCTGGGGAGAACTTAGTTACTGGACAGTAATTATATAGTGGTTAGGTACAAAATAATTAACACAAAGGCTACTGGATCATTACCATTTATATTGAGAGAGCCAAAATGTAAAAGGGGGAAAGCTTTGTTCCAATTTTCCAAAGACCTTGTTAGTCTATTCTTGGAATACTGTATACATTTCCAGTCACCATGCCTTAAGAAGGATATATTGACCTGGCAAGGAATGAAATACAGATTTACCTAAATGTTGCAAAGGCTCCAAGGATTAGATTATGAGGTGAAATTACATAAAATAGGCATATATTCCCTGGAATATAGAAGATTAAAGGGGGATTTGAGGTTTTTAGGAATTTGAAAAAAAATGATAGGATAGATGGAAATGTTTCCACTAATGGGGAGTCTAGAACAAGGGAACATAATCTTCTCTCCTGAATGGCATAATTAACCATGCCATTCAGGAGAGAAGTTGGGAAACACTTTCTTAATGCAAAGAATGGTATAAGTATGGAACTCTCCTCCAAAAATAGTGGATTAATAATTTTAAATCTGAAATCCGAGGACTTCTGCAAGAGAAGGATATCAAAGAATATGAAGATAGGATGAGTAATGGAGTTCGGATGTAGATTTGCAGTGATTCCATTGAATGACAGCATGGGCTCGAGGGGCTAAATAGTCGACTCCCATTCCTATGTTTATCCTCGCTGTTTATCCCTACTTGGAATCTGCTTTTGTTTGCTAGATCTGCATAATTTCACTGTTTCTATTTTGTACAGTTATCATTCTGGAAGATCAGAGACCCAGCAAATCTGAGGGATCTGTTAAATGTCATCATTTAACATAAAGTGTGCTGTAGATTGAGATTGGGCACACTTAATGTGGCATCTTATAAAGAATATGATGGCTTTTGAGTCAGAGCATTGTTGATTCCGATTCCATTCCAAGACCTGAGCACATAATCTTGGCTGGTAGTACTGGCGGAGTACTGCATTGTCGGCAATGCTGGCTTGGGCTATGATATCAAACTGAAATCCTGTTCAGGTGGATGTTGCAAGATGTTGTGGGAGTAACTGAAGCGCAGAGAGCTCTCCTGGTGTCCTGAACAACATGTGCTCAGTAACGAAAATCAGCTAGACTGATTTATTGGTGATTTTCCCCTTGGATCATGGAGCATATCACTGTGCGCAGAAAGACATTTGTGTTGTTTCTCCATAACAGTCACTACATTTCACCTTTATTTGTGAAGTACTTAATAGGTCAAGCATATTCTTAAAATTTTCCTGCAGAAAGCAGGTAAAAACTTGACTGTAGAAAGGCTCTCTCTTTACACAAGCGAATTAATCTCAACTGCATGACCAAAACCAGATCAAGTCCCCTTTCCCCAAAGGAGCATGTTGTTTCTGCCCATATCATGAGGATGGTTGTCTCCGGGATACTTTGAAGTGACCTTCTTACAGGTCAGAAATTGTTCTGGTTATTTTGGGCTTCACCAAAAGAAGCAATGGAAGCAATTGAAGAAAACAATACAGGAAAATTCCAGCTCCCAGGGGGCTCCCATTATCCCTGAGGATTCTCTCAATAATGTTAATTAAGATTATGCTGTCAATGCATTTACCAGGTTCTCCGGAGAGTGAACTCTACTTTGTGCGTGAGGTTGGGGCTGATACAGCTGAAGGTGGTATATAGAGCGCACCTCAATAGGGCGAGGATGAGCTGGCTCTTTGAGGGGGTAGTAGATGTGTGTGGGCCGCAAACTACATTCATATGTTCCTGTCCAAAGCTGGAGGATTACTGGAAAGAGGTTTTTAGGGTCATCTCTAAAGTGGTGCACGTGAAACTGAACCCGGGCCCTCGGGAGGCCATATTCGGGTGTCAGATCAGCCGGGATTGGAAACGGGTGCTGAAACGGGTGCGGAGGCAGATGTTGTAGCCTTCGCCTCCTTGATCATCCGAAGGTGGATCCTGATGGGATGGAGATCAACCTCTCCACCCTGTGCCCTGGCGTGGCGGGGGGACCTGCTGGAATTCTTGACTCTTGAGAAGGCCAAATTTGAACTGAGGGAAAGGATGGAGTGGTTCTACAATTCATGGGCGTTATTCATTATTCACTTTCGAGAATTGGATTACATTGAATATTAGGGGGGGGGGGGGGCTGGGAGGGGTTGGGGGGAGGGGGGCGGACTGTAGGTGATAATGGTGACCATGGGTGATTCCTGATTCTTTTCTTTTTTGTTATTTGTTTGTTAATATGCGGGATGCTGGTTGGGGGTTTGGTGGGAGGATGGGATTGTTGCTACTGTTATGGGGATTGACATTGCATTTGTTACTGATTATTGTTTATTGTTGGCGGGTGTAAATTTGGGAGAAAATGTGAAAAAGGAGGAGAATAAAAATATATATTTTTTAAATGCATTTACCAAGTTACTGAATCATCCACAATTCTAATAAATGTTGTATCATTATTCTTTTTCTACGTGCAGGCCACTCACAAATATCAATCCAGATACAACTTCGACAGAAAATCATTGGCCGACGCCTCTAGATGCACAGGGCACAATTACAGCTCAGCAGCTGGGTAGGTTAACCCGATCTGAAAGCAACCAAAGCTCAAATGAGGACTTGGAGAAAGGGGCATCATAGGGCCCTGTGTTATCCCATTCTCCGGGCAAACCTTCCTGCTCTAAGCCTGTATTCGGAATATTGGCCATCGATACCAATAAGACTTTAAAACTCTTGATTGTAGTGCACACACTCAGTTTTTTCCACTTCCTGCATTACAATTCTTACATTCCTAGCAATCACACCAGGACTGACTGTGTGCTGTGACCATGCACACCTCATGGTCACAGGTAGCATAGTGGTTAACATAGTTGCTTCACAGCTCCAGGGTCCCAGGTTCAATTCCCAGCTTGGGTCATTGTCTGTGCGGAGTCTGCACATTCTCCCCGTGTCTGCGTAGGTTTGCTCCGAGTTCCTCCCACAGTCCAAAGATGTGCAGGTTAAGTGGATTGGCCATGATAAATTGCCCTTAGTGTCCAAAAAGGTTAGGTGGGGTTACGGGGATAGGGTGGATGCGTGGGCTTAAATAGCGTGCTCTTTCCAAGGGCTGGTGCAGACTCGATGGGCCGAATGGCCTCCTTCTTCTGCACTGTAAATTCTATGATTCTATGGTGAAGGAATCTATAAAGTCCTTTTAAACTGAAAACCGTCACATCTGGCTCTAACTCCTAGAAATTATTTAAACGAAGAATGACTTCATCTGTTTGCCATTAAACCTATCTTACAAACCACCCATTGCTGGATTGCCCATCTGCGTCTAAAATAAAAACTGTTATTAACAGTCTGAGCAATCTGAATAAATTGTTTGCAACCTTGATGTCATGTTTGAACTAAAATGTGCTTCGGTCCACATATTAGCACAATCACTAAGACTGCCTTTTTCAGCCTCAGTAACGTTGCCTGACTTTGCTCCTGCCTCTACTCGTCTGCTGCTGAAACCCTCATCCTGTCTTTGTTACCTTTAGACTTGACTATTCCAATACACTTCTTCCCAGCCCACCACCTTCCATCCTCTGTAAACTTGAGGTAATTGGAACCTCCCCCTTGCCCTTGCTAAGACCAAATCCTATTCACCCATTATCCCTGCGCTCATTGACCAAGAAGATGGTCTCCTGGTCAAGCAACATCTTGATTTACAAGGTTTCCTCTTTGCTTTTAAGTCCCTTCATGGTTTCATCCCTTCCTATTTCTGTTATCTCCTCCAGTCTCACAACCTTCCGAGATATCTGTGCTCATCTAATTCTGGCCTCTTGAGCATCCTGAATTTAAATGCTCCATCACTGGTGGCCATACCTTTGGTTGCCTCGGCCCTAACCTCTGAAATTCGCTCCTTAAACTTCTCTGTCTCTCAACCCCTCTTTCCTTCTTTCGGACCGTCCTAAAAACCTTCCCCTTTGACCAAGCTTTTGGCCATCTGCTTTCCGTGCTTGATGTCAAATTTACCCTCTAAGACTGCACAAAGCACATTATGGGTGGCACGATAGCACAGTGGTTAACACTGTTGCTTCATTGCTCCAGGGTCCCAGGTTCAATTCCCGGCTTGGGTCACTGTCTGTGCGGAGTCTGCACATTCTCCCCATGTCTGCATGGGTTTCCTCCGGGTGCTCCGGTTTCCTCACACTAGTCCCGAAAGATGCGCCTGTTAGGTGAATTGAACATTCTGAATTCTCCCTCTGTGTAACCGAACAGGCGCCAAAATGTGGCGACTGGGGATTTTCACAGTAACTTCATTGCAGTGTTAATGTAAGCCCACCTGTGACACTAAAGAAGATTATTATTATATTACATTAAAGATGCCATATAAACAAAATTTGTTGTTGTAATATATTTACATTGACATCAATGTTATTTAAAGATATGATCCAATTTTATATCATTTAATTGAAGATAAATGTGGGCAATATCTGTCTCCAAGTTTCATTCTCATTCTCTAGTACCCGGTTTGTATCTCAAGTCAGCTTATTATGTCTCTAATATCCTTCTCCTGTTTCGACTCAGACCTCTCTGCTTCACTTGCCCTCACTGGCTAATCTACACTTCCTTTTAATTGCCCATGCAAACTTCCCAACCAATTCTTGGTCTATCCAGTCCCAGTCCCTGTCCCTGTCCAATCCTCAGCATTCTCTTGCCACTGCTTTCTTATCTGTGTACATGGAATTATATTTTGAAAGCGTTCAGGGTACTATGTTTGATTTATGGTGCGAGAAGCACTTCCAAAATAAATTCTTACCATACTGTTGAGGTTTGGCTTTGCAATTGAGGAAATGAGATGGAAATTGCTGAGGGCTGGGGTTGGCGGGGTGGGGGGTGTGATGCTGATTTCCACACATATGCCTCGGAGCCCTCAGTATGTCCATTCCACTACAATAACTATTGCATACCGAAAAGGTAAGACAATGTGAAGCAGGAAAGAGCGAAAGGAACAAAAAGAAGATATTCTGGGATCCGGCTCATATAGAACATAAAACAGTACAGCACAGTACAGGCCCTTTGGCCCGTGATGTTGTGCCGACCATTTATCCTAATCTAAGATCAGCCTAACTTACACCCCTTCAATTTACTGCTGTCCATGTGCCTGTCCAAGAACGCTTAAATGTCCCTAATGACTCTGACTCCTCTGCTGGCAGTGCATTGCACGCACTCACCACTCTCTGTGAAAAGAATCTACCCCTGACATCTCCTCTATACCTTCTTCCAATCACCTTATAATTATATCTCCTCGTGACATCCATTTCCGCCCTGGGGAAAGGTCTCTGACTTTCCACTCTATCCATGCCTTTCATCACCTTGTACACCTCTATCAAGTCACCTCTCTTCCTTCTTTGCTCCAGTGAGAAAAGCCCTAGCTCCCTCAACCTTTCTTCATAAGACATGCCCTCCAGTCCAGGCAGCATCCTGGTAAATCTCCTCTGCACCCTCTCCAAAGCACCCACATCCTTCCTATAATGAGGCGACCAGAACTGGACACAATATTCCAAATGTGGGCAAACCAGGGTTTTATAAAGCTGCAGCAAAACCTTGCGGCTTTTAAACCCAATCCCCCTGTTAATGAAAGCCAACACACCATACGCCTTCTTTTTTTTTAACAAACAATTTTTAATGAGGTATTTTTGGCATAACAAACAACCTCAGTACAAAAACAATAGAGTACAAAGAACAGCAATCAAAACGCAACCGCCAACATCCGTTCCTCCAAGGCCTGCCTATTTAACCCCCTACTCTATACTACCCTAATCCACCCCCCTGCTGACAATTAATTCTCCGCAAAGAAGTCAATGAATGGTTGCCACCTCCAGGCAAACCCTGACACCGTACCCTCTCAAGGCAAACTTGATCTTTTCCAGGCCGAGAAAGCTTGCCGTATCGGCCTAGACTTCCTCCAAGCCAGTAATATCCGTCGCCGGGCTATCAAGGAGGAAAAGGCCAGAACATCCACCTCTCTCTCCTCCTGGACACCCAGGTCTTCCAACACCCCAAAGATCGCTACCACTGGACTCATTTCCACCCTCTTCAATACCCTGGACATGACATCCGTGAACCCCTGCCAATATCCCCTGATTTTTGGGCATGCCCAGAACATGTGGACATGGTTCGTTGGTCCTCCCGCACACCTGACACACTTGTCATCCACCCCAAAAAATCTACTCATCCGGTCCGCTGTCATGTGCGCACGGTGCACCACCTTAAATTGGATCAAACTGAGCCTTGCGCATGTAGCGGTCGCGTTGACCCTGCTCAGCGTCTCCGCCCAGAGGCCGTCTTCCATCTCACCCCCCAGTTTCCTCCTCCCACTTACGCTTCAGCTCTTCTATATGCATCTCCTCCGAGACGCTCCCCTCCCCCACCCAGCCCCTAGACACTACCCTATCTTGAATCCCTCTTAGTGGCAGGAGTGGGAAGGATGATACCTGCCTGCACAGAATGTCCTGCACCTGTAGATATCTGAAGTCATTCCCTGCTGCCAGCCCGCTCTTCTCCTCTAGCGCCCTCAATCCCTCTATCCCTCACCTCGTTAAAAACCTTAACCAGCAACAGCCCTAATATCCCCAAGAATTTCTTGCAGAATTCCACCGGGAACCTGTCTGGCCCCGGAGCTTTACCCGACTGCATCGCCTTCAAGCCCTCAGATATATCTTCGGCCCTAATCGGAGCCCCCAACTCGCCCACCAGCTCCCTGCCCACCCTTGGGAAAGTCAACCCGTCCAGAAAGTGTTTAATCTCCTCGGGCCCCGTGGGGGGTTGCAAGCGATAGAAAGTAAAAGTCCCTAAACGCCCTGTTTAGCCCAGCTGAGTCCCCTACCAGGTTCCCATCTCCATCGACCACCTTATCAATTCCCCTGGCCACCTCCCTCTTCCTCAACTGCTGTGCCAGCATTCTGCTGGCCTTCTCTCCATATTCATACAACATCCCCCTCGCCTTTCTAAGCTGCTCCACTGCCTTGCCCGTGGACAGTACCCCAAACTCAGTCTGCAGCCTCCGGCGCTCCCTTAACAGCTCCGCCCCTGGGGTCACCGCATACCACCGGGCTCGTGATATACCTCGTTGGAGGAAGTGGCAGCGACGCCATCACCAGCGCCTCCAGGCTCGTGCCCACACAGGACGCCATCTCCAGCCTCTTCCATGCCACCTCATCCCCCTTCATCACTCACTTACGTACTATCGCCACGTTGGCGACCAATAATATCCACAGAGGTTAGGCAGCGCCAACCCCCCCCTATCCCTGCACCGCTCCATGAACACCCTTCTCACCCTCGGAGTCTTCTGCGCCCACACAAACCCCATAACGCTCCTGTTAACCCGCCTGAAGAAGGCCTTAGGGATCAGGATGAGGAGGCACTGGAACAGGAACAAAAATCTCGGGAGCACCGTCATTTTAACTGACTGCACCCTACCCGCCAGGGAGAGTGGCAGCACGTCCCACCTCTTAAACTCCTCCTCCATCTGCTCCACCAGCCTCGTGAACTTAAGCTTATGTAGGGCCCCCCAGCTCCTAGCCACCTGGACCCCCAGGTACCTGAAACTCCTCTCCGCCCTTTTTAGCGGGAGCTCACCAATCCCCCTCTCCTGGTCCCCCGGGTGCACCACGAACAACTCGCTCTTCCCCATATTAAGCTTGTACCCGGAGAAATCTCCAAACTCCCTAAGGATCCTCATCACCTCCGGCATTCCCCCCACCGGGTCCGCCACATATAGCAGCAAATCTATCCGCATAGAGCGACACCCAATGCTCCTCGCCATCCCGTACCAGCCCCCTCCAGTTCCTCGACTCCCTCAACACCATGGCCAGGTGTTCAATCGCCAGCGCAAAGAGCAGGGGGGACAGGGGACACCCCTGCCTCCTCCCCGGTGTAGCCGGAAATACTGTGACCTCCTTCTGTTCGTGGCCACACTCGCCACCGGGGCCTCATACAGCAGCCTCACCCACCTGATGAACCCCTCCCCGAACCTTTTCAACACCTCCCACAGGTACTCCCATTCCACCCTATCAAAGGCCATCTCCGCATCCATCGCCGCCACTATCTCCGCCTCCCCTTCCGTCGCCGGCATCATTATAACATTCAAGAACCTCCGTACATTAGTATTCAACTGCCTCCCTTTCATGAACCCCATCTAATCCTTGTGTATGACCTGCGGCACACAGTCCTCTATCCTCATGGCCAAAGTCTTTGCCAACAACTTTGCATCTACATTTAGGAGTGAGATCAGCCTATATGACCCACACTGTAGGGGATCCTTGTCCTGCTTCAGGATCAGAGAAATCAGCACCCTAGACATCGCCGGGGGCAGAGACCCCCCTTTCCCTTGCCTCGTTGAAGGTCCTTACCAACAGCGGGCCCAGCAGGTCCGAAAACTTCTTGTAAAATTCAACCGGGAAACCATCTGGCCTCAGTGCCTTCCCCGCCTGCATGTTCCCTATCCCTTTGACGAACTCCTCCAACCCAACCGGCGCCCCCAATCCCGCCACCTGCCCCTCCTCCACCCTCAGAAACCTCAACTGGTCCAGGAAGCGACCCATCCCTCCCTCCTCCAGTGGGGGCTCAGACCGGTACAGTTCCTCGTAGAAGTCCCTGAAGACCCCATTGATACCCACCACACTTCGCACCGTGCTCCCTCCTCCATCCCTAACTCCCCCAATCTCCCTAGCTGCCTCTCGCTTCCGAAGCTGGTGCGCCCGCATCCGGCTCGCCTTTTCTCCGTATTCATATACCGCCCCCTGCGCCTTCCTCCACTGCGCCTCCGCCTTCCTGGTGGTCAACAAATCGAACTCAGCCTGGAGGCTACACCACTCCCCATGCAATCCCTCCTTTGGGTCCTCTGCGTACCTCCTGTCCACCCTCACCATCTCCCCCACCAACCTCTCCCTCTCTCTCCTCTTCCCCCCTCTCCTAGTGTGCCCGAATGGAGATCGGTTCTCCTCTGACCATCGCCTTCAGCGCCTCCCAGACCACCCCTACTTGCACCTCCACATTGTCATTAGCATCCAGGTACCTCTCTATACAGCCCCGGACCCGCCTGCTCACCTCCTCGTCCGCCAGCAACCCCACCTCTAGGCGCCACAGCGGGCGCTGGTCCCACCCCTCACACAACTCGAGGTCCACCCAGTGCGGAGCATGATCAAAAATGGCTATCGCCGAGTACTCTGTATCCTCTACCCTCGGAATCAGCTCATGACAAAAAAGTCAATCCGGGAGTAGGCTTTGTGGACATGGGAGAAGAATGAAAATTCCCTGGCCCCTGGCCTCGCAAACCTCCATGGGTCCACCCCTCCCATCTGGTCCATGAACCCCCTCAGCACCTTGGCCGTCGCCGGCCTCCCGCCCGTCCTAGACCTAGATCGATCCAGTGCCGGGTCCAGCACCATATTGAAATCCCCTCCCCATTATCAAGCCCCATGTCTCCAGGTCCGGAATCCGGCCCAACATACGCCGCATGAACCCCGCATCATCCTAATTCGGGGCATATACATTGACCAATACCACCCGCTCCCCCTGCAGCTTGCCACTTACCATCACATACCTACTGCCATTGTCTGCCACGATGCTCGACGCCTCGAACGACACTCTCTTCCCCACCAAGATCGCCACCCCCCCCCCCCCCGATTTTTTGCATCCAAACCCGAAAGAAACACCTGGCCTACCCACCCCTTTCTCAACCTTACCTGATCCGCCACCCTCAGGTGCGTCTCCTGAAAGCATGGTCACATCTGCCTTCAGCCCCTTCAGCTGCGCGAACACCCGAGCCCGCTTGACCGGCCCATTCAGTCCCCTTACATTCCAGGTAATCAGCCAGGTCAGGGGGCTCCACACCCCCCTCCCCTGCTGACTAGCCATAGCCCTTCCAAGGCCAGCCACGGCCTGCGCCCCCCACGCGACCTGCTCCCCACAGCGGCAGACCCCCCCCGCCCTGACCGCCTCTATCAACTCCAGCTCCCCCTTGGCCATTCCAGAAACCCGCCCCCCCCCCCCACACCCCCCAGCCTTGTCCCCTCCTAGCTTCATTACTCCCCCCATTGCACTCCCGTAAGTCAGCTTACTCCTGCTGACCCGGCCACTCCCGCCGCTCCATCGACCCCCCCCAGTGTGGAACTTCCCCTCCCCCCCTTGTCCACCAGCAGGCTCTCATCCAGTCCACTCCCATAATGTGGAGAACTACTTGTATTTCTGTATCTCTGAAGCACTCCAGAATATTATTTTTATTTTCTTAACTTTTAAAAACAAATCCAATTAAGCGTGGCCAATCAACCTACCCTGCACAGCTTTGGGTTGTGGGGGTGAGTCCCATGCAGACACGGGGAGAATGTGCAAACTCCACACAGACAGTGACCCAGGGCCGGGATCGAACCCGGGACCTTGGCGCCATGAGGCAGCAGTGCTAACCACTGCATCAGAATTTAGAATATTATACTGTTTTATTCCACATTTGATAGTTGGGATTAGATAAATAGATTTAAACATTGCTAAACTTGCATTAATTTTTATACTGTAAACATTTTCTTTCTATTTGCAGTTGATATGCCTTCGCCTGCTTCTCCAGTGTCCCAGTCCCCTCGGCCACTTAGTATCTGCTACACCCTTCCATGTGAAGTACTGTGTTGCCCCCTGAACTCTACAAATCCACCTGCCAGTAGCATCCTGCCAGTGACTACCATTCCATTGACCCCTTCTTCAACTAGCACTAACCATTCCACTGCTGGTAAGTGCAGACCCTTTTGCTCTTCAGGAATAGGCACTTTATTTTCTTTTGTGTGATAAACAGCAAAAAAATACACTGGTGTTCTTTGTTTAATATCCTTGGTAATTCCAGATCAAACCGACATATCCTTCACCAGCAATATCAAAGCCAAATCTTCAATAAATGAGAATAAGAATGGCTACGATGGCCGGCAGACATCTCCCAGGGATGGAGTTAGTGCCTCTGGATCCAGCTCAAACAGCTACAGTCCCCCACCGCCTCAGATCACCAACATCCACGGCAAATCAAAGTTTCCTCCTCGTTATGCCAGTACACAGAATAAACTGCCCAGTTTGCACGCAAGGAGACAAAGAAGCACCGAGCAAATGGACCCTACCAACAACAACCCAGACTGTGAGTTTATTTTTTAATTTTGAGTACCCAATTCTTTTTTCCAATTAAAGGGCAATTTAGCGTGGCCAATTCACCCACCCTGCACAACTTTTTGGGTTGTGGGGATGAGACCCACACAGACCTGGGAAGAACGTGCAAACTCCACACTGACAGTGGTCTGGGGCCGGGATCGAACCTGGGTCATCGGCACCGTGAGGCAGCTGTGCTAACCACTGTACCGCCATACCCCCCCTCACACACTGTGAGTTACACCTGTATTAGTGTCATGTATGTTTAGCTATTTCTGACGTGCCTGACTATGGTGTGCATTAGAGGAGAAAGTATATGTTGCACCAACTGTTCAGACAAGTGAAAGTTGTCTTCATAGCAAGTACATTGGTTTAGAGTAAATTTGCACAACTTAAATTCAGTATCCCATAGGCATGGGCCACAGTACAAAATTGCCATGGTGTGAAGTGGGATTGGTGTAGATTGAGAGTAGTTTTTTTTGTTGGTGCAGGTTTGATGAGCCGAAGGGTCTCTTCTGTACTGTATAATCTATGATTCTATGCTTCTACTCTGGACTAATTGGCACCAAACTGCAATCGTACTGAGAGAAGCCACAGGGTTGCTGTTGTGGCCAATATAAAAATGTCAGTATAGTCGGCTAAAGTTGGGACTGAGGTGCATTGTTGGGACAAAGTAGGAAGGACCTTTACTCCTTTGACACGTGATACTGACACAGTATGCCTGCAATGGGAAAATGTTCCATTCTCAACATGCAAAATCTATTTAAGTTTCCTCTGCTGCTGAGGATGACTGCGATTTTTTTGATTATCTTTGGCGATCACAAGATTAAGAGGGTGTAGTAAAGCCTAGGATGGGGTATATCGTACATGTCTGTGAGGGAAACAAATCTGTCCTTTCTTATCGATATGACACCATTGTAAGGGAAGGATTGCAGAGATCTGAAGTAAATTAGAGGAACAGATTTATATTTGATTAATCATACTTTTATTCTTTTCCTATTTTCATTGGATGTGAAAATATGTATATCTCCATACCTAAATACAAACACAATGAAAACACCAGCTCATTGCACACTGCACATTCAAAGTAAACTATACAACACACATTAATGCACACAATTATATACACATTACATTTGTACTACTGCATGTAGACACCCTACATGTTGCACATTTTACATAAGAGCCATGTTTCTTTGTGGGTAAGTTGTAACATATCCCATTTCTCCTCCCAAAAGGGAAGAACACCACCTTAACTTCTGCGCAGATCATTGAGAATGGTTTGATGATCTCAGAGCAGTATTGTCTGAAGCAAGGATCCTGCAGGTAAGAAATTGCAGCAGCATCAGATTCTTGCTATGGTGGTTGGAATGCTGTCAAATATCAGGACGACAACGATGAGAAGAATTGAGTTTTCAGTCAGGATAATGGATTGACCTATTCACAGTTTAGCTATATAGATTCAGGGTTCCTTTATACATTGGGAAGGGGACAGGGGAAGAAAATAGCAAAGGTACACCAGACCTGTGTATACACAATTACTGCATGCAGTAAGTTTGAAGAAGCTCCCATATATATGTACACACTGAGGGACCGGTGTGGCAGATTAATTGGTGTCCTTAGATATGCAGGTGGAGAATGAGGCCTGGATTTTCACAACAATGGGGAGGGTCTCCAGCTGAACCAAAATGGCACAAATTCCAGAAGTGCCACCTCTGAATCGGCACTCACCATTTTCACTGGGGGGTGGGGGGAAAAGGGCGGGTTGTATTTTGCACATCTATAGTTCATAAAGGCAGCTTCACGTGTTATAGTGCAGCTGCCTTCAAACAGGCCCAATTTTCATTAGTTGGCTGTCCGAAACATTACTTGTGGGCTTAAACTTTTCAGAAGGTTTAAATTTACTTGGAGTGTAAGGGACCCTTCCGGAGAGGTCAAGCGACACCTTTGGCAGAGATCAAGTTCCCTATGGAAAAGGTCAAGTGCCCTTTGGAATTGTTAAAAGTAGATATGCAAATGCGTAAAAAGTGAATAAACTCATTGGAATTGTCAAACTGTAAAGGTATTTAAGTCCCCTTGCAGCTGTCAAACATTTAAATCGCCACCATAAAATTTTGTTAAAGTCTAGTTTAAAAAAAAGAAATAAATGCTTATTATTTCACTCTGTGTTTTGGCATGAGCCTGATCACTATCATTATGGGATTTGTGCTGCATTACTGATTCCAAAACCTATTTTATAAGTGAGGTGCCTGTCAAACCTCACTCTGAATGACCAGATCTGCATGTCTAATCATTTACATATGCATTTGCCAGATTCATCCGGGGCCCAGGATTCACTGACCACACTTGGGTGACCTCGCCAGGGCACTGTTTAGTGTGGACCAGTCGTAACAGCACCTGGGGTGTCTCCCAGGCCATTGGAGACCTCTGGGTAGTTGGGTACAGGGCAGGGTGGTACACTGGCACTCATTCTGGTACTTGGACACCTTGGCATTGCCAATCTGACACTTTGGTGCCCAGGTGGCACTTCAAGGCTGGTGGGGCACTCTCAGGAACCAGTCTGGCAATGCCAAGGTGCCCAGGTGCCAGGTTGCCTGTGCCAGGGGTAGGAACCAGGGAGGCCGGGCCTTTAAGAGGTAGGTTGAGAGAGGACTTGAGGACACCGGAAGAGATAAGTTGGGTGAAGTGGTAGGCTCAGAGGGCATGGTGGGAGCTGAGGGGGGCCAAAAGATTGCGGCTGCCTTTATAAAGGGCACCCTGATCCACGAGTAGAGCACTTATTGTGTGGCCTCGACGGGGAGTTAGAAAAATGGCATCTCAAGTCTGCTGAATTGTGCCCAAAGTCTTTGATGTGAAGCTTTGACTTCAAAAGCTTGCTTTATAAGGGATTAAGTATTTGAAGGCATTTAAATAGATGAATGGGTCTTTATCAACAAGAGTGATTTTTTAAAATAACGAAGTAATCAGTAGACACTTTGGGTGGGATTTCCCATGCGCCCCCCCCGCCCCCCTCCGACGTGTTTCGCGGCAGCCTCCCATTGCCCGCTGGCTGGATTATCTGATCCTGCCACTGTGAATGGGGACTCCCGTTCTATGCACCACCAGCTGTCGCAAAACCTGCAGCAGGAGTTTTGGCATCAGTGGCACCGGAAGATCTCACTGGCGAAAACAGCTGGAAACTTCCGACCTTTGAACTTTATTTTGTTTCATCTCAGCATGGGTCCTGAGATCTGCCCATGGGGGATACTGGGTGAGTTGGCGTGGGATGTATAAGGGGCCATGAGGTAGGTGGGAGGCATGAGGTAGCATCAGTTGGCATTGGTGGGCAGTGTTTGGAAGCGAGGGCTAGAGGATTCTTTACTTTCTTTTATTTACAGCCGGGCCTAAGGGCCAGAGCACCAAGGCTGGCCTTCCGGGCAGCCTGCACCCACACTCAGCAGCCCCTGTTTCCGAGGTCAGTGGGCCCAAATCCCATTAACAGGCAACCACCAAAGAACGAAAATCAGATCATCCAGGGCATTTTCTCCCACATTGGGTTTGCAGAGTCGGAAAGTTTCCTCACAATGCACCCGACTTAGGAGCAAAAACTAAGTCCTGAGTTCTCAGTTAGACTAGGTCAGCTTTTATTGGATCGGAGCCCTATGCGCACAGTGACAAGAGGGTGCACTGGCTCAGGATACCTGCGCTTGTATGCACAGACTGGGTATGGTAATATTAAAGCAAATTCACTAAATGTACCTGGAATCGGGTGGTAGACAGACCAATGTACCTACAGGAACACTAACCACAGAACAGTGGCCCTATAAATACATTGATAGGGTGTGTTATATTTATTGGTGTTTCTCTATCTATATTTACCAGGTGAGGTGTATACTGGATCAGTGCTACTTTATATACACTTAATAAATGCAGGCTGGCACATTAGTTTCCCTCTTGATACACAGAGTGGATGAATGAATTAGTACAAGACAGCAATATTTAAGTTAAGTTAAAATAATAGATAACTTTTTGGAGAAGTTCTGGGCGTGTTTTTTTTCTATTTAAGCTCAAGGCCTCTGTTATGCTTTGGCATCTTTTTAAGCATTTGTTTATTTAGAAAATGTGCACTCCGTAGCTCAATCTCAGGAGAAAGTTGTTCGGTAGAAGAGTCATACTGGACTCCAAAACGTTGATACTGTTTCTTTCTCCACAAACGCTGCTAGACCTGCTGAGTTTTTCCAGCATTTTTGTTTTTATTTCTAGAATCCGCAGTATTTTGCTTTTATTATCCCAAAAAGTTCTAGAGTGTCCCTGAACTTTATCGGTAACATGTTTTGATACATTAGCTTGGGTCAATTTTATTACCTCACTGGAGTTGGTATCCGTAATGGGTAAAGATTGAGAAAATTAATTGAAACACAAAATGGTGCATGAAATAAGGAAAGGAACTGTAAAATAATTAGTCCAGATGTTTTAAAAAGACTTGAAATGTTATGCTCACTTTGGGAATGGAGACGAAGCAGAAATGCAGCTTTTACCAGAGCAATCCATTCTGCTGTATTGGCGATAATGGTATTTACATTCCTGTATTTAGATATCACAGGAAATAGTTATTACACCGATGTCCAAAGAAGTTACAAAACAGCCCCAAACTGTGATAATAAGAAAGGAATGTGGGCAGCACGGTAGCAAAGTGGTTAGCACAGTTGCTTCACAGCTCCTGGGCCCCAGGTTCGATTCCCAGCTTGGGTCACTGCCTGTGCGCAGTCTGCACATTCTCCCCATGTCTGCGTGGGTTTGCTCCGGGTGTTCCGGTTTCCTCCCACAGTCTAAAGATATGCAGGTTAGGTGGTTGGTCATGCTAAATTGCCCTTAGTGTCCAAAAAAGGTTAGATGGGGTTACTTGATTACGGGGATAGGGTGGAGATGTGGGCTTAGATAGGGTGATCTTTCCATGGGCTGGTGCAAACTCGATGGGCCGAATGGCCTCCTTCTGCACTGTAAATTCTATGATCTATAATTACAGTGTTTGTAGCTGCCGCCACCTGTTTGTGTACTAACGGTTCTCTGCTCTTTTCTGTAGCTCAGGGAATTACACTTACTCAATTCCAGTCAGCAAGACCACACCCATAGATGTCACCATCACTCTTCAAATGAAGTAAGTGAATTGTTGTCTTGCAGAGTGATGTTGGGCTTTCTGTTGTTGATGTGTCTCTTAAGCTCCCTGTAAATTTGAATAAAGATGTTTCACCTCAACAAAGTGACCAATCTTCACTTGAACCTAAATGGTATCAATTCTTTAGGCTATTTATCTGAATGCCACCAGAAGACAATCCTGTTCCTCCCCAAACCTCCTACACGTTGACTTCCAAACAGAATCGTTGTTTAGCTATCAGGAGATCATCATATTGGTCAATTGAAGCCCCCTGCTGCTTTCCTGGTTGAGACAAGCTCACTGAAAAATACCTGATATTTTATCAGTGATATTTATCCCAGAGTGCGGAAAGGACAAGGCCATAGATTTATGAACCACTGACAAATATTACAAGGAAGTCATTGGATATCGGGGAGGAATCAGAAGATTAGAAATGGGCCAATGTGGTGCCCATTTTGAAAAAAGATGACAAAACAGAGTTAGACAACCAGGGGTCAAATAAACTTAAATGAAAGCAAAATACTGCTGGAAATCTGAAATAAAAACAGAAAGTGCTAGCACCAAGTGGGTGTGACAGCATTTGTGAAGAGAGAAGCAAACATTTTGAATCAAATATGATTCTTCTTCAGAACTAAAAGAGGGTAGAAATGCAATTTCATGCTATCCAAAGTGGGGAAGGGCAGGGAGAACAAGAGGGAATGTCTGGAATAAGGTAGAGGGCAGGGAAACATTGAATGACAAACCTGTCAAGAACAAAAAGCAAAGGAAGTGATAATGGTGGTAGTAAAGAGACAATTTATCCAGACCAAATAGACTTATTTCCATTCCGTGTAAATGATGGAATCAATTATCAGGAACCAATTTAAGGATTATCTGTGCAATATTCTAGTTCACACCTAGTTTTCAAGGTGAAAATCCTGCCTGATCAACCTCTGACTACTTTGAAAAGTGACAGCCTAAATGTATAATGGTAAACTCAATGATGTGGTGTATCCTGACTGCCAAAAGGATTTTGACCAAGTTCCACATGAAAAGCGTAGGTTGCGATCTTCGTGGGGCGACATGGTAGCACAGTGGTTAGCACAGTTGCTTCACAACTCCAGGGTCCCAGGTTCGATTCCCGGCTTGGGTCACTGTCTGTGTGGAGTCTGCATGTTCTCCCCGTGTCTGCGTGGGTTTCCTCCGGGTGCTCCGGTTTCCTCCCACAGTCCAAAGATGTGCAGGTTAGGCGGGTTGGCCATGCTAAATTGCCCAAGTGTCCAAAAAGGTTGGATGGGTTTACTGGGTTGCGGGGATTGAGTGGAGGTGTGGGCTTAGGTAGGGTGCTCTTTCCAAGGGCCGATGCAGATTCTACGGGCCGAATGGCCTCCTTCTGCACTGTAAATTCTATGAAAAGGGAACAAAGTCCCCTAGCGAGCACATTAAGCCGCATGTTTCCCGCCCCTCGCAGTGCTAAGAAACACATGACTATTCAACACGACGATTTGCGTTGAATAAGGGGCCTGAACGGGGAACGTGTGGCCGAGGCCGCAAATAGCCCCGATTTTTACAATGGGAAGATCCGTTCGCTGGAACTCCCCATTGTAGTGAGAGATCAGGGCGCCATTTTTAAATGTCCAAATAGACTTACTTTTTAAATGGCGTCCCAATCTCCAAGGCTCCCAAAACAATCCCCAATATCCCTCCCCGGGTTCAAACGCCCCTCCCATCCCCAGGGCAGGCAACCCCAGCACAATCTCAGGAATGCAAAATATGCCAGTTTGGCAATGCCAACCTAGCACCCTGGCAGTCCTCATGCCAGCTGGCAGTGCCACCTGAGCACCTTGCCAGTACCAGGCTGGCACCCAGGTGGCACTGCAGGGTACCCCAGTGGCACCAGCAGTGCCAGAGCACCATCCTGCCCAAAGGGCATGCAGCTGGGGGCCTCCGATCCCTTTGGAGACCCCCACAAGTGCCATTCTGTCTGGTCCCTACTTGTGGGGGCCAGTACCAAACAGCGCTCACTTGACATCTCTGACACAAAGAGGTTGAGTCCCAAAGCCTCAGGTACCTCGGAAATCTGCACATCAGAGTAAGGCCTCACTCTAATATGCAGATTTGCTAAAAAGTGATCCCCCCCATTTGCAGCGCAACATCTCTCAAGATCGCGTTGAATCTCATGAGGCGTTACGAGCCGAGTAGATCCCGAGAGCAAGGTTTCCCAACTCCCAATGGCCACGCTACACCGCGGTGATCTGCTTTTCTGGTGCAGTGCAGCCATTGTATCGCGCCTTAAAAAGTTGTTGCTTGAGGATAAATTATGAAGATTGATAAGAAATGGTTTGCAAGTTGGGAAATTAGTCATGAGAAAAATTAAGGCAGAGTAGGGGAAGCAATCTCTGGGCAGAACTCAATCCAGGTGATGGACTCTCGCCCATCATCTGAAGAGGCAATGAGAGCTGCACAAACACCTCCTCTGGGGAGGGCCCTCAACTGTATTAAGTGCCAGTCAGGCACTTGTGACCAGTGGCCTACCCTAGCATCAAGGACTCCAGGGTCAGAAATCTCAGCCCCCAAGAGCTGCTAGCCAATCAGAAGCCGGTAGGTTTTCATTGCAGGCAGCACCATTGTAGTAGTGGTGGTAGCTTCTAGCAATTCACCTACCAGAAGCCCAGGATCAGTGTGGGACACAGGACATAGGTGAGTGAGAGTGGGGTGGAGTCAATGAATAGACGTCAGTGGCTATAAGGCAGGAGTGGCTCTCAGCAGGCTCCTGCCTTCCCTAAGTTAGGTACCTCAATCAGGCACTGAGTGCTTGACAACAAGAAAGAAAACATGTCAGTGTTTGAAGAATGAAAATACTAATATTGAGGAACTTTAACAACGCAGGTCATTGGTGAATGGAACTTGGTGTGCGTTTGAATACACGCAGCACAGTTTTGCGTGAGCTTAATTTTCTGGAGGATGGAAGCTTATAGACCAACCACAATTGCATTGGAATCGACAAGTTTTGAGGTGTTATAGGCATGGCTCAAGGTTTCTGCAGATGTGCTCAAGCAAGGATGGAATTAGTGATGGCGCAGAATGGTTGTTAGAAGGTCAAGGTTGAAAACAGTCTGGTTAAACCTCAGGCAGTTACCAAGGAGAGGGATGAAGTCAGTGGGTAGGAAATGGAGTTTGTGGCATGGACGGACGATAATGTTCACATGTCCAATATCTCCTTGTGGCTCAGTGCCAAATTCTATCCGATGATGTTCCTGTGAAAAACCTTGAGATGCTTTGCAGCACTAAACCCACTATAGAAATGCAGTTTGCTGAGGTTGTTATCTATGGGAGTCACTTTAGTCCAATCCTGTCCTCTTTTGCATTCACACATGGATAGGATTAGGTGTTGCTGGATAGGATTAGGAGACCTCATTGGAGGAACCTCACTGCCACTTTAACTGATATTGTGTGAGGAGCGGCACGGTGGCATAGTGGTTACAGCTCCAGGGTCCTGGGTTCAATTACGGCCTCGGGCGACTGTCTGTGTGGAGTTTGCACTTTCTCCCCATGTCTGCATAGGTTTCCACCCACAGTCCAAAATGCAGGTTAGGTGGATTGGCCATGCTAAATTGCCCCTTAGTGTCCAAAAGGTTAGGTGGGGTTACTGGGTTACGGTGATAGGGTGGAGGTGTGCACTTCTCCAGTGCAGACTCGATGGGCTAAATGGCCTCTTTTGGCACTGTACATTCTATGATTCTATGATGTCAGCCAATTCTGCAGAGGCCAAGAATTGAACCATCTTGCTGGGATACTTGCTGGTACATTTATCCACTAGCATTTGGGGGGGATAACTTGGCTCTTTTGGAAAATATAAATTGCACTGTAATCTTCGATGAATCTGAGTCTCGTCACATTGGGCCGAATGTATTACTCTTAACCAATATATTACCTCCTTGACTGAGAATGGAGTTATCACCGGGGCTGTTCATTATGAAGTTATGTGAATATAGACCTTAAGACAGTGGGAATGAAGACCCTGTACCTGAGCTTTTTCTACCTCCTTTTATAGTCTGTAAACTGTTACTTTCAATTGAAGTTACTGATCACTGCTTCCAGATTTACCATCTCTTTGGCTCTTTCATACCTGGAGGTTCCAAGCAATTTGAACTTTGATCCTTCACTTGTGTTTCTATTTTTTTATGATTTTATTAAGGATTTCTAGGCTATACAAGACAAGACAATTGTGAACATACATTGAAAATAACAGAAAAGAAAAAAAAGAAAAATTAGAAATGCATCAGGGCTGGGATATTCCGACCCTGTGCCGGTCGGAGAATCCTCGGGGGGAGGTGCAAATCCCCCCCCGCCGCCGGCTGCCCTATTCTCCAGTGCCGTTTTTATGGGGCCGGCAGAATTCCCGCCACGCTGGTCGGGGGCCGTTGACAGCGTGCCCCCCGGTGATTCTCCGGGCCCCCATGGGCCAAGTGGCCGTAAAGTTTTGCCCATTCTCGCCGGCGTGAATTACTCACCTCACACACGGCGGGACCTGGCAGGTAAGTGTGCAGGGCAGTCCTGGGGGGGTGGCGGGGAGACCCGACCCCGGGGACGGGGGGGGGGGGGGGGGGGGCACGGTGGCCTGGCCCGCGATCGGGGCCTGCCGATCGTGTGAGCTGGCTGGTTCCGTGGGGGCCTTCATTCCTCTGCGCCTGGCCCCTGTAGGGCTCCACCATATTACCCGGGGGCCGGCGTGGAAAAGAGAACACCCGCGCATGTGCGGATATATGCCGGCCGTTCTGCACATGCGCAGAAATACGCCGGCCGGTCCGCGCGTGCGCGAGATCACGCTGGCCATTCTGCGCATGCACAAACTCACGCCGGTCCTTCGGTGCCGGCTGGAGCTACGGGGACCACTCTGGCGGCAACCTAGCCCCCGGGAAAGGTGAGCATTCCTCACTTTCGGGGGCTGTTGGCGCCGGAGTGGTTGGCGCCTGTTTTCCCGCCGGCGTGGAGACATAGCCCCATTATTACAGAATCCCACCCCAGTTGTCTTTCGCTGCTTACATTGGTTGGGGCTTCTTGCTTTGCGTTCCCCCATGGGTGCTTATTCCCAGCCAGTTCCCCAACTTTCCTCCCCCCTCCCCTTCTTCTTGATCGCCCTCCCCTACTAATCTTCTGGCATGCCCTCTTTCCTCTTCAGCTCCTATATCTTGTTCCTGTATGATTGGCGTGACGGCGTGTATTTTGTTATTTGCTGATCTTGATTGGGCTCTATGTTTCTTCATCCCACCCCCCCGTTCATTGGCATTAGTAATTGTGTTGTGGCTTTCAGCCCCCTCTGGTTTACTGGCCGTTGGCTGAAAATTGGTCTTGGAACAACCAAGTGAATGGCTTCCAACCCTTGGATGGCGAATTTAATTTTCTCCATTTGGAGAAATTCCGAAAGGTCGGACAGCCAGTCTGCAGCTTTGGGTGGTGCTGCTGATCTCCAGCCGAGCAGGATTCTCCAGCAGACGATTAGGGAGGCAAAGACAATGGCGTTAGCCCTCCTCCCCATGAAGAGATCTGGCTGTTCTGATACCCCGAAGACTGCCACTCTCGGGCATGGCTCCACCCTCATCCTCACCACTTTGGACATTGCCTCGAAGAAGGCTGTCCAGAACCCGACGAGTCTAGGGCAAGACCAGAACAGGTGGGCACGGTAGGCCGGGCTTCCTTGGCATCGTTCACATTTATCCTCCACCTCCGAAAACATCCTGCTCGTTTGGGTTCTGGTTAAGTGGGCTCTGTACAGGTTGCGGGCCACCTTTCCATACCTAGATAACGTCACCATCTGCGGCCATGATCAGCAGGAGCACGACGCCAACCGTGCTAAATTTCTCCACACCGCTACTCTCCTAAACCTCACTTACAACAAGGAGAAGTGCGTGTTCAGCACAGACCGCTTAGCCATCCTCGGCTATGTGGTCCAGAACAGAGTTCTGGGACCCGATCCCGACCGCATGCGCCCCCTCATGGAGCTCCCCTCCCCCACTGTCCCAAGGCCGCCAATCACTGCCTGGGGTTCTTTTCGTACTACGCTCAGTGGGTCCCAAACTATGCGGACAAGGCCCGCCCACTCATACAGTCCACCCAGTTTCCCCTGACGGCCGAGGCCCAACACGCCTTCGCCCGGATCAGAGCTGATATTGCCAAAACCACAATGCACGCTGTAGATGAGACACTGCCCTTCCAAGCAGAAAGCGACGCATCAGACGTCACCCTTGCCGCCACCCTCAATCAGGCAGGCAGGCCCGTGGCATTCTTCTCCCACACCCTTCATGCCTCATAAATTCGGCACTCATCCGTCGAAAAGGAGGCCCAAGCTATCGTTGAAGCTGTGCGGCATTGGAGGCATTACCTGGCCGGCAGGAGATTCACTCTCCTCACTGACCAGTGGTCGGTAGCCTTCATGTTCAACAACACACAGCGGGGCAAGGTCAAAAATGATAAAATCTTGCGGTGGAGAATCGAGCTCTCCACCTATAATTATGAGATTTTGTATCGCCCCAGCAAACTCAACGAACCTCCAGACGCCCTATCACGAGTTGCATGTGCCAGCGCTCAGGAAGACCGACTCCGGGCCCTGCACGGCAACCTTTGTCACCCAGGAGTCACACGGTTGTACCACTTCATTAAGGCACAAAATCTGCCCTACTCCGTCGAAGAGGTAAGGGGCACCAGGTCTGTGAGGAGTGCAAGCCGCACTTCTACCGGCCGGACCGCAAGCGCCTGGTGAAGGCCTCCCGCCCCTTTGAACGCCTTAGCGTGGAATTCAAAGGCCCCCTCTCCTCCACCGACCGTCACACATATTTCCTCATTGGGATCGACGAATACTCCAGGTTCCCCTTTGCCATCCCATGCCCCGACATGACATCTGCCACCGTCATGAAAGCCCTCAACACAATCTTCACTCTGATCGGATACGCCGCCTACATCCACAGTGACAGGGGATCCTCATTCATGAGTGATGAGCTGCGTCAGTTCCTGCTCAGCAGGGGTATCGCCTCCAGCAGAACGACAAGCTGCAACCCCCAGGGAAACGGACAGGTAGAAAGGGAGAATGGGACGGTATGGAGGGCCGTCCAGCTGGCCCTACGGTCCAGAAGCCTCCCGGCCTCGCGCTGGCAGGAGGCCCTCCCTGATGCACTCCACTCCATTCGCTCATTACTCTGCACAGCCTCTAACAATACACCCCATGAATGTCTTTTTGCCTTCCCCAGGAAGTCCACATTCGGGGCGTCGCTCCCGACTTGGCTTGCAGCTCCGGGAAACATGCTTCTCCGTAAGCACGTCCGACTCCACAGGGCGGACCGGTTGGTGGAGAGGGTGCACTTGCTCCACGCAAACCCCCAGTACGCCTACGTGGCGTTTCCTCGACGGCCACCAGGATACAGTCTCCCTCAGGGACCTGGCACCAGCAGGTTCCACACACACACCACCCCCTTTGCCCCTGGCGCCACCCTCCCCTCCCCCGTCGCTCACAACAGCACCTCCCCCCCCAGGACCGTGCGTCCCCCCTCTGCCCATGCCCGACGATGAAGAGGATTTTGGCACGCTCCCAGAGTCACCTTCGACCAGATCAGCACCAACATCGCCGACACCACTGCGTCGCGCCCAGAGGAACATCAAGGCCCCGGACCGGCTAAACCTCTGACTGGTCCACCGGACATCAAAGGATATTTGTTTGCTCAAATCTTGTAAATATTAACTCATTGTTGTATATAATTATCCCCCACCCACGCCGGACTCAATTTTTACAGGGGGTGAATGTGGTAAACCACTGTTGAACCTGTATTAGGTGATGTACGGTAGGACCTGTACTACAGGTTCGCCGGTAGTCCCTGCCTGCTGGCTCCGCCCAGGAGGCAGGGTATAAATATGCGTGTCCTCCAGCTAGCAGCCATTTCGTCAGCTGCTGTGGGAGGCACACATCTGACAGCAATAAAGCCTCAGTTGGATTCAACTATCGTCTTTGTCCAATTGATTGTGCCTCAGTGTGTAAACCATGTGCGTGAGCCCCTGCACTCCGGAGTTTCCCTTTGTTCAGTACCCTCCAAAGTGGTTGCTTGCGGTGCCTTTGTGTTCCTTGTCGCCACATGTGGCCTGTTACAGCCAGCCTAATGCCCTTGCTCTCGTTGTTCCCATCTTCCCCCGATGGTATTTTCAGGGTGCCGGGTTGACAATGCCAAGATGCCTAGGTGGCATCTTGCCCCTGTCAGGGATCAGGCTCACGGGTAGCCTGCCCTTATGAGGTAGAGTGAGGGCGGGTGGGCTCTAGGATCCCCTAATTGGTATGTTGGGACATTGAGTGGTCCCATGGTGGTGTTGGGGGGGGGGGGTCGAGATTTTGGTCCACCAAAAATAGCGCCCTGACCTCTGCCTGCTATGGCGAACTGAGCTCCTCAGTGCAGGACATGAAAGTAAGTGTGGCCTCAACAGGGCCTTCCTCACCGAGACCTGAAAAATGAATACGTTCCCATTTAACAGCAGGGTCAGTCTCACAGCTGCAAGCGCCGGGAAACCCCCTGCTAAATGCGCCCATAATGGGACTTTTTTTTTTTTAAATCGCACTCTCTGTCTTGGCTTCACATAACTTGAAACATCTCTGTTAAAACATCTCACAACCTTCTCTATCGATAACAACCCCAACTTCTCCAATTTATTCTCATAACTAAAGTATCTCATCCCTGAAAGTATTCTTGTAAATTTTATCTTCACCCCTTCTAAAACCTTCACATCCCTCCTGCAACGTGGTGCCCTGGATTGGGCACAATTCTCTAGTTGAGGTTGAAACAGTGTTTCCGTGCTTTTGTATTCCATGCTCAGATCCCAAATGCCTTACTAACTACTTTCTTTACCTCTCAACCGGTCTAGATAACATTCAAGACCAGGTCACACCCATGTATCTTATTCCTTCCTGTTACCCTTCACGTTTTTCTTTTTTTTTTTGATAGGACCTCATTGCCTCTGGTTATTTACCTGTGCAGAGTCAACTATGGCAATTTATGTGGGAGTATTTCAAATACTGGCTTGAAGACAGAAACATCAATGACGCAGGTAAAATTTGAACGCTGCAACACACAATGGACAAGATTTAACGTGTTGCGTGCGACGAGGATCCGTGTGGCCGGTTAGATCACAGGAGAGGCCCAAATCGGGAACCATGCCGGTCTCCGAGCGGTTTGCTATCTAACAGACCGGCTCCCATTGGTGGGATCCGGATGCTGCTTAGATGCAGCGCAAAGCTAATTGAGGCCAATTAAGGGCAATCTCCGTCTCACTAGCGAGATGGAAGCCTGATCTAATGGCCTCCCGTGATCTAATCGGCTCCCCAATGAAAGGTCATGCAGGTACTGATCAGTACAGGTCCACAAAAACGTGGATCAGTCGTTATGGCACATGAGGGTCTCCCAGTCATTGGAGACCTCTGGGTGGTCAGAGCAGGGTGGCACTCTGGCGCTCCCTCCGGCATCCGGGCACCTTGGCACTGCCAGGCTGACATCTTAGCACTGCTACCCTGGCACTGATATAGTGCTCTGGTGGCACTGTCAGGTGGCAGTTGCACTGCAGGGCGGCAGTGCCAGGGTGCCTGGGTGGCACTGCCAATGGCCAGGGCTTGAAGGAGGCCATGCCCATGAAAGAAGGGTTGACGGGGTATGAAGGGTGGGGGGGTGAAGGGTGGGTATGAAGGGACCTCTGGAAAGTTGGGGGGTAGGGGGGGGTGAAGGTTGGGTGTCCTGCAAAGGAGATGGCCCAATAGGGGGTGTAGGGAAGCCTAAAAATGAAGGGTCCTCAGCAACCGCATAGCGGGATGTCCTCTCTTGGGGAATGTGATGTAATGCCCATGTGTGCAGTGGGTGACATGCCCGTGGATAGGGGGTGTAGGGACCGTCTAACTCGCTTAGAGATCAGGGCACCCTTTCAAAATGGTAGCCCCGTCTCTGAGGAATCGGTCTCGCCAGTGGGTTCTGCTCCCCAGTGATGAAAATAATTGTAAGTGTGGGCTATTCCAGAGAGAAACCCCCCAGGATCCAAAAAAGAGACTAAGTGTGGTTAGATAGCAGTGGGGAACCCGTTAACACAGCCAGAAACTCTGAGCAAAACCCGTCACAAATGACACTTAGAAACCTTTCTGTTAGATCGCGCCTAATATTTTTAAACTTAATTTTTTACACTTTCCTGTCATTTCAAAACATCGCTATATTTTTGGCAATTTCAAGAGCTGGGTGAGTGATCTTTACCTGATATGGGGCTCCTTATTAAATCGATGGGGTTAGCATATATTTCATGGGGTCTATAGGTCCATAACCACAAGGTATTCCACACAGGAGCCTTTCTAAGCTCAAGTCTCCTTGAGACTTCACTGTAGAATGTAATAAAGATTAGTTTTCCAGGAGGAACCTACCTACCCCAGAATCTTGGTTACGATGCATTTCCTCAAATGATTTCATACTATGAATCTGAGTGATTCCACCTCCTTTAGGTAATGACCAATGGGCCTGTATGAACTCCGTAACCTTCAGATACCCCACATGGAAGGCTGTCTGAGCTTCAGATATTCCACCCTGGAGCCTGGTAGAGCTTCATCACCCTCAAATACTCTACCCAGAAAGTTGGCTCAACTCCATCACTTTGAGCTGTGTCACTGAGGAACTTGGTGGCATATTCTTGAGATTTCTCACCCTAAAGCTGAGTTCCACCAGGTGTTTCACTACCTTTCCGCATCCCCACCCAAGAACATTGCCTTGAAGTGAGTCACCCACGTTCTTGGCTTTGTTCAGTCTCAATAAGAATTATTTCCCCAAAGCTGGACAGAGTTCCATTTCCTCCATGTATCCTACCAAGCAGCCATACTGAACCCTGTGCATATTTTGTCAACTAGCATGTCTATGCCAAGCTACTCCCAACTATCAATCAGTCATGAATAAGATAAATATTATTAAGTATATAAACACTGAACAAATAGAACTGGGGATTACTTTGCACCAGCCAGTTTTTGTTGGATAACATTGCTTCATGAAACTAAAGGACCCTGCCAGCAACATGAGAACGATGCCATAACCTGGTCAGCGAACAGTTTGGTAAAGAAGGCAACAATTCTGAATTAAATAATTGACATGAAAGAAAAACAGGAGAATGTGGTTGGAAATTTCATTCAGGTTAATGCTATATTTACCATTACTCTCTCCTCCCTCTACCACAGGGAACGACACATAAATGGTCACTGGCGGTGGCACCATACTATGATATCACCTATCACTTCCAAGTGGCTGATCCAGTGAGTATCAAGTGAATCTCTAACAAAAATACAACCTGGAAGGGCATTTTCAATCTTTTGATCCTTCTATATGATTTTCCTTCTCCATGCACCTCACCATTTAATCGACAGGCTCCCACTTTCCCGTGTGTGGAGCACGTTAACATGGATCCTATTCCTCGGATTTAGATTCTTAATGGAGTGTTCCGCAAGTTTCTCTCTGCCTATTGCGGTTTCTCTTCCCACACCTAATGTCGCACATGGCAGACTTTCATCTGTTTCCATAGTGAGGCTTTTTCTGGAACTATTGCCAGGGGCTTATAAGTTGAGGGGCACCACTCCGCTTCATGTCTGACCAGGGCTCTCTCCCACTCTTACCATCTGCTGTTGGTACGTGTTGGAAGGATTTTACAGGTTGATATTCAACCTGTTTGGCTGCATTATGAACACATCTTCCTTGGATATCAAGTCCTGGGGTGGGACTAAAACCCAGAGCTCCCAGCTCAGAGACAGGGCCGTTACCCACTGCACCACAAGACCTCCTTCTCTGCCTATCCCCTGCCCATAAAACCTGAGAAAAACTCCAAAGCATTGTTTCTCTCTGCATCCTCGCTAGATTGAGTTAAGACTCACTAGACAATCTCTGATATGTACACCGTTGCGCAGAATTTTCCCATATTTTTTCAAAGTCCCGCCGAGAAAACCAGAGAAATTTCACCATCGCCTAGCGAGAAAACACACCGTATGTTCAGCCTCTTCCACTTGATTCACCCTATTCTCATAGCGGCTTGCCTCTGATTTACTCGCCCCAGGAAAGCCTAACCTCTGTAATCAGTGGGGCGCTCCTTTGAAACACCTCCCGTGAACGTGTTTCAAGTCCAGTCGGGGGGTGGGGGGGAGGGGCTGCTGCCAGGAAGACAGCACCATGTATCATCGAGGGAACCCTCACCAAATGTCTGGGTGGTGTTGAGTAAAGGTACCCATGATCAGGCAGACGTCCAGCTGGCAAGGTCAGCAACCCCACCTGGGAGGCTCTGGCTGGGATGGACAGTGTCAGCTCACTCCATAAGAGGACGGGGCTACAGTGTCTTAAGAAGATGAATGACCTTCTTCATGCAGCCAGGGTAAGTCTGCCTCATGTCTCCCGCAGCACCCCTTAACACACCCATCCCATCTCCATGGTGATTTCACTCCCACCCATCTCGCAGGTTCACAACACTTGTTGTGGCACACTCCCCACACCCCTCCGCACTCTCCATGGGCCCCCCATAATCTGCTCCTCACATCCATGCTTCCATTCACATCCCACGCATGCCAGACTTCATCACTTTCTTATCTGGCAGGACTCCCGCCTACACTCTCCTCATCTGTCTCACTGCTGGTCAAATGCAAGCACAGCCGGCAAGAGAGGGCACAGCCTGCCAAAGTCAGCCTGAGCTGAGAACCCTAAGCGCTTTGAGGCGAGAGCCCTTGAGCTGGCCGGCGAGGAGTAGGACCGCATCTGTGCAGAGGACGAAGTTGGGCACCAGACTAAAGTGAGAACCCTCAAAACTTGCAGCCATGGCGCAAGCCTCACATGAATTAACTTTCTCCCATCAGTCTGACCCTGTGATGCACGAATGCCTTCCCGCTTCCCTGGCAGGTCAATCAGTCGACCAGCCCAGACCATTCTCACATCCTCTGGAGACCACAGGCTCGATCAGCGCTAAGGGATATATCTCGGAGTCTAGCATCGAGGAGGCATCACAGCTGACACATGTACCCTCCATCATACAGATATTCACACCTTGGTGGGATTAACTAGCAGGCAGGCTTCTGGGTCACTCACTGGTGAACACCTCACAGATGAAGATCCACAGCTGTTGGGGGAAGAAACATCCCAGGGAACTGGCATTCGGAGGGACGCTGGAGCCTGGACTCTGCTGAGCCCCAGGCCAATGACGTGCCCCTGCATCCAGTCATCCCGGGGTTGCTGGAGCTGCAAAGACAGAGTCTTGAGCATCAGGAAGGATTGACAGCATCCCTCCTCACACTGCAAAGGCCGACTGGAGGACTCCCATTGTCTTCTATCTGAGGAGATGGTGCAGTCACTACTACGCAACAAAGCCAACATTTCGAGAGTGGCGTCAACAGCGGAGCCCATGGTGCAGGAGGTGCACCCCATAGCGGGGGAATGTCTGCTCCATAGATCAGCCCATAACCTCCATGTCTGGGTGTGTGAGGTCCATGGTGCAGGGCTTCAACTGCATGGTGCAGGCACGAATGAAAATCCATGAGTGTCAGTGCCAGAGGATGACAGGACTTCTGGATCTCACTCCAGTTTTCCCGCTATACCATGGAGGAGTCCAAGGGCCTCCCGGGCACCCAAAGGAAAGAGTATAGGCAGGAGGGCAGCTCGGGGCCTTCCACCCAGGGGAATCTTGGGGTGTCCAGCCCATCTGACACCCCCCTCCCTGTGAGCTGCACCCCCCAGCTCCGCACATCGCGGAGGGCAGCAGTAACACCCTTGCAGTGCCAAAGTAGGCCCGGACCCTCAAGGAGCACGCTCGCCAAGTCATCTCAGGCAACAGGGTGTGGAAGGCAGCAGGCCGCTTCAACCTCAACTATGGATCCTGGGGAAACACCTAGGTGTAGTGGGAGGGTGAGGAAAAGTAAGAAACTATAGGTACGTAGTGGGCACGATGAACCTAGGCACCAGTAGAGATAAGTCAACATTGTAATATCAATCTTGCAGAAAAATCACTTTGTTCACCCATACAGACTCTCAACAATGGAGCGGGAAATTGCACATGCTCCACAAACCCACACGCACACTCAGAGCTTCATCCTTCTGCAGTCTGAGAATAGCAGTGCTATGTCTCTCCCACCTCCCACATTGATAACCCAGTAAAGCAGGGTTGCTGCTGGCACAGGCTCCAGTTCCCTACCCTCACCTCCCCTGCAACCCCCATCTATGGAAGGCTCACCCCACCCCCGTCCCCAACTTCAATGCTCAGGCCTCTCATGTCTGCCAATATTCTCCCAAGGGCAGAAAACATGTAGAGAGTCTGTCCACCTAGTCAGTAGGTGGAGAAAAACACCGGGACCCCTGACCTCGGATGAGGAAGTAGCAGCTGAGATGTGTCATTCAACCTCTCAGGGTCCCAAGATAAGCCCGTTCATTGGCAGGTTGCATTCAGCTCTCTGTCAAGCAGGTGTCAGACATTTTGCAGACATAAGAGGAACTTTTCTCTGTCCTCACTGCAAGTCATCATCATTCTCCAGTAACATCCGGCCAATCATTTTACTACCGTGCCTTAATGTAGCCACCATCACGATAAACTCCGCAGGCGTCACAGTAGTGAGTGGATGTCAAACCTCATGTTGGGGAAAACTTCTGGTTGCGGCGATTTCGGCAGCTCCCGCTATAATGGACTTTTGGGCTCTCCAGAGGAGCCCCAACGGAAATGTTTTGATTTAATCCCGTGTGGGAAGGTGAAGTAAGGTCCCCCCTTACGTTGTATGGCGGAAATTAGCGGTGGAGCGCGGAGAAAGAGGCTCTGGAGCAGCGGCAAAAACGAGGCAGAGATCGAGCAGCATGGGGGCCGGACCAGCAGGAGTTCCTTAAGCGCTGTGTGGAGGAGCTTAAAAAGGAGGTGCTGGCGCCAATGCTGTTGGCGATCGAGGGGCTGAAGGAGACCCAGAAGGCCCAGGCGGTGGATCTTCGTGAGGTGAGGGATAAAATGAATGAGAACGAGGACGAGATCCTGGGCCTGGCGGTAAAAATGGAGGCGCACGAGGCGGTGCACAGGAGGTGGGCCGAGAGACTCGAGGTCCTGGAGAACAGGTCGAGGAGGAAGAATCTCCGGATTCTGGGTCTCCCCGAAGGAGTGGAGGGAGCTGATGCATGGGCGTATGTGAGTACGATGCTCCATTCGCTGATGGGTGCGGAGGCCTCTCCGAGCCCCCTGGAGCTTGAAGGGGCTCACTTGGTCCTGGCGAGGAGACCCAAGGCTGATGAGCCGCCAAGGGCGATAATGGCAAGGTTCCATCGTTTCGCGGACAAAGAAAGTGTTCTGAGATGGGCCAAGAAGGTGCGGAGCAGTAGATGGGAGAATGCGGTGATCCGAGTCTACCAGGATTGGAGCGTGGAGGTGGCAAGGAGGAGAGCTTGCTTCAACCGGGCCAAGGCGGGTTGCACAAAAAAAGAGTCAGGTTCGGCATGCTGCAGCCTGCGCAACTGTGGGTCACTTATCAGGACCGACACCATTATTTTGAAACGCTAGAAGAGGCTTGGACCTTTATCCAAACAGAAAAATTGGACTCGAACTGAGGGGCTGTGGTTGTGGGGGGGATATTGGTTGTATATGGGGTTGTAAATATGGGTAAAGAATACTTCATGGGTGGGATGATGGATGGGGATATGGGTAGAATTCTGGTCAAAATTCTTTTTTTTCCTGTAGACGAGATGGTGGGGAATGTGGGCATCGGTGCTGGAGGGAGGTGAGACTCGGGGATGGGGGAACTGGGATAATGGCCGCAACAGGAGTTGCGCCACAGGGGGCGGGGCTGGCTCAGGAATGCGCAGGCCTTTTCCCGCGCTGGGGGGGGGGGGGGATGGAGGAAGGTAACGAGGAAGAGAGACTCCCACACGGGGGAGATCAACGAGAAGGCGGGGGAAGCCGGGGTCAGCAGAAGTCAGCTGACTCACGGAAGTAATATGGGGGGAGCAAAAGTGCTAGATGCAGATCTAGAGGGGAGGGGGGAGGGAACGGGGGGGGGGGGGGACATTAGGGTTGCTGCTGCACTGTCCGAGGGGGAACTGAACATGGAAGAGATGGTCGGGGCGGGGGTTCCCCGTCTGGGGGACTGGAGGGTGTGGGAGGCGCGGGCACGGGACTGGCCTAAGACAGGAGATGGCTAGTCGGCCGGGGAAGTAGATCCATGGAGATTTGCCAGGCCTTTGGCCAGAGAATTTTCCACGTACATAAGGCCTACTCCCGGATAGATTTTTTTGTTCTGGGCAGGGCATTGATCCCGAAAGTGGAGGGAACGGAGTATTCGGCCAGAGCCATTTCAGACCATGCCCCGCATTGGGTGGAGCTAGAGCTGGGGGAGGAGAGGGACCAACGCCCGTTGTGGTGGTTGGATGTGGGACTGCTGGCAGACGGGGAAGTGTGTGGGTGCATCGAAAGGTATCTGGAGGCCAACGGCAATGGGGAGGTGCAGGTGGGAGTAGTATGGTAGGCGCTGAAGGCAGTGGTCAGGGGAGAGTTAATCTCCATCAGGGCTCATAGGGTGAAGAGAGAGGGCAGGGAAAGGGAGAGGTTAGTGGGGGAGATTTTAAGGGTGGATGGGAGATATGCAGAGGCTCCTGATGAGGGACTACTCCGGGAGAGACGAAGTCTCCAGACGGAGTTCGACCTGTTGACCACAGGGAAGGCAGAGGCACAGTGGAGGAAGGCACAGGGGGCGATATATAAATATGGGGAGAAGGCGAGTCGGATGCTGGCACATCAGCTCCGTAAGAGGATGGCAGCGAGGGAAATGGGTGGAATCAAGGATGGCAGGGGAACTACGGTGCGGAGTGCGGTGAAAGTGAATGAGGCATTCAAGGCCTTTTACGAGGAACTGTATAGGTCCCAGCCTCCAGGGGGAAAAGAGGGGATGCGACGATTCTTGGACCAACTGAGGTTCCCGAGGGTGGAGGAGCAGGAGGTGGCTGGTTTGGGAGCACCAATTGGGGTGGAGGAGCTGGTTAAAGGACTGGGGAGCATGCAGGCAGGGAAGGCCCCGGGGCCGGATGGGTTCCCGGTGGAGTTTTATAGGAAGTATGTAGACCTGTTAGCCCCGTTGCTGGTAAGGACCTTCAATGAAGCAAGGGAGAGGGGGACCCTGCCCCCGACAATGTCGGAGGCGACGATCTCTTTGATCTTGAAGCGGGATAAGGACCCACTGCAATGTGGGTCGTATAGACCGATCTCGCTCCTCAATGTAGATGCTAAGCTGCTGGCAAAAATGTTGGCTACGAGGATTGAGGACTGTGTTCCGGGGGTGATTCACGAGGACCAGACGGGATTCGTAAAGGGTAGGCAGCTAAATACCAATGTGCGAAGGCTCCTAACTGTGATAATGATGCCATCGGTGGAGGGAGAGGCGGAGATAGTGGCAGCCATAGACGCGGAGAAGGCCTTTGACCGAGTAGAGTGGGAGTATCCCTGGGAAGTGTTGAGGAGGTTTGGGTTCGGGGGAGGGTTTATTAGTTGGGTTAAGCTCCTGTATAGAGCCCCGGTGGCGAGTGTGGTCACGAACCGGCGGAGGTCGGAGTATTTCCGGCTATATCGAGGGACGAGGCAGGGGTGCCCCCTGTCCCCTCTGCTGTTTGCATTGGCAATTGAACTTTTGGCCATGGCGTTAAGGGAGTCGGGGAAATGGAAGGGTGTGGTCCGAGGGGGAGAGGAACATCGAGTGTCGCTGTACACAGACGACCTGTTGCTGTATGTGGCGGATCCAGTGGAGGGGATGGTTGAGGTCATGCAGATCCTAAGGGAGTTTGGAGACTTTTCGGGCTATAAGCTTAACGTGGGAAAGAGTGAGCTCTTTGTGGTGTATCCGGGGGATCAGGGAAGAGGGATAGACGACCTACTGTTGAGGAGGGCGGAAAGGAGCTTTCGGTACTTGGGGATTCAGATAGCTAGGAGCTGGGGGCACTGCACAAACTTAATTTGTCGCGGCTGGTGGAACAGATGGAGGAGGATTTTAAAAGGTGGGACATGTTGCCACTCTCGCTGGTGGGCAGGGTACAGTCGATAAAAATGATGGTCCTCCCAAGGTTTCTTTTTGCGTTCCAGTGCCTTCCAATCGTGATCACCAAGGCCTTTTTTAAGAGGGTAGGCAGGAGCATTATGGGTTTTGTGTGGGCGAGCAAGACCCCGAGGGTAAGGAGGGGGTTCCTGGAGCGTAGCAGAGATAGAGGAGGGTTGGCGTTGCCGAATTTGGGTGGCTACTACTGGGCAGCCAACGTGGCGCTGATCTGTAAGTGGGTGATGGAGGGAGAGGGGGCGGCGTGGAAGAGGTTGGCGATGGCGTCCTGCAAAGGAACGAGCCTGGGGGCGCTGGTGACGGCACCGCTGCCGCTCTCGCCGACAAGGTACTCCACGAGCCCGGTGGTGGCGGCAACGCTAAAGATCTGGGGGCAGTGGAGACGACACAGGGGAGCGTTGGGAGCCTCGGCGTGGTCCCCGATTAGGGATAACCATCGGTTTGTCCCAGGAAGGATGGACGGGGGGTTTCAGAGCTGGTATCGGGCAGGGATTAGAAGAATGGGGGACCTGTTCATCGATGGGACGTTTGCGAGCTTAGGGGCGCTGGAGGAGAAATTTGGACTACCCCCGGGAAATGCCTTCAGGTACATGCAAGTGAGGGCGTTTGTGAGGCAGCAGGTGAGGGAATTCCTGCTGCTCCCGGCACAGGGGATTCAAGACAGGGTGATTTCGGGCATATGGGTCGGGGAGGGCAAGGTGTCGGCGATATACCAGGAGATGAAAGAAGAGAGGGAGGCTTTGGTAGAGGAGCTGAAAGGTAAATGGGAAGAGGAGCTGGGGGAGGAGATTGAGGAGGGGCTGTGGGCTGATGCCCTAAGTAGGGTTAATTCCTCTTCCCCATGTGCCAGGCTTAGCCTGATACAGTTTAAGGTAGTGCACAGAGCGCATATGACAGGGGCGAGGCTGAGTAGGTTCTTTGGGGTGGAGGACAGATGTGGGAGGTGCTCAGGAAGTCCGGCGAACCATGTCCATATGTTTTGGTCATGCCCGGCACTGGAGGGGTTCTGGAGGGGAGTTGCGGGAATAGTATCTAAGGTGGTGAAAGTCCGGGTCAAGCCAAGCTGGGGGCTAGCACTATTTGGAGTAGTGGACGAGCCGGGAGTGCAGGAGGCGAAAGAGGCCGGCATTCTGGCCTTTGCGTCCCTATTAGCCCGGCAAAGGATTTTGTTAATGTGGAAAGAGGCAAAGCTCCCCAGCGTGGAGGCCTGGATAAATGATATGGCAGGGTTTACCAAGTTGGAGAGGATAAAGTTTGCCTTGAGAGGGTCTGCGCAGGGGTTCTACTGGCGGTGGCAACCGTTCCTAGACTACCTCGCGGAGCGTTAGATGAAGGTCGGACAGCAGCAACAGCAACCCAGGGGGTGGGGGGGATATATTTCGTTTGGTGGGGGGGGGGGAGTTTTTTTTTCTGGGGGGCATTTGAGCAAGAAAACACACGAATGATCCGGAAAACTGACATGTACGGGAGGAATCCAATGTACACAGTTCTGTATCATATTGACTTGCCATGTTCATGTCTTGCTATGCAAGCTTTCTTTCTTTTTTGTTACGGGGGTGGAGGCGGGGCGGTTTGTTTGTATGGTTGAAAATGCTGTTAAAAAACTCTTAATAAACATATTTTTTTTAAAAACCATTTTGGGAGTTGTCTTCACAACCTAGTCCTGGTCATAAGACCATGAGACATAGAAGCGGAAGTAAGGCCATTTGGCCCATCGAGTACACTCCACCATTCAATCATGGCTGATTTCAACACCATTTACCCGCTCTCTCTCCATAGCCCTTAATTCCTCGAGAAATCAAGAATTTATCAACTTCTGTCTTAAAGACACTCAACGTCCCGGCCTCCACCGCCCTCTGTGGCAATGAATTCCACAGACCTACCACTCTCTGGCTGAAGAAATTTCTCCTCATCTCTGTTCTAAAGTGACTCCCTTTTATTCTAAGGCTGTGCCCCCGGGTCCTAGTCTCCTCTGCTAATGGAAACAACTTCCCTACGTCCACCCTATCTAAGCCATTCATTATCTTGTAAGTTTCTATTAGATCTCCCCTCAACCTCCTAAACTCCAATGAATATAATCCCAGGATCCTCAGACATTCATCGTATGTTAGGCCTACCATTCCTGGGATCATCCGTGTGAATCTCCGCTGGACCCGCTCCAGTGCCAGTATGTCCTTCCTGAGGTGTGGGGCCCAAAATTGCTCACAGTATTCTAAATGGGGCCTAACTAATGCTTTATAAAGCTTCAGAAGTACATCCCTGCTTTTATATTCCAAGCCTCTTGAGATAAATGACAACATTGCATTTACTTTCTTAATTACAGACTCAACCTGCAAGTTTACCTTTAGAGAATCCCGGACTAGGACTCCCAAGTCCCTTTGCACTTCAGCATTATGAATTTTGTCACCGTTTAGAAAATAGTCCATGCCTCTATTCTTTTTTCCAAAGTGCAAGACCTCGCACTTGCCCACGTTGAATTTCATCAACTATTTCTTGGACCACTCTCCTAAACTGTCTAAATCTTTCTGCAGCCTCCCCACCTCCTCCACATTACCTGCCCCTCCACCTATCTTTGTATCATCGGCAAACTTAGCCAGAATGCCCCCAGTCCCGTCATCTAGTTCGTTAATATATAAAGAGAAGAGCTGTGGCCCCAACACTGAACCCTGCAGGACACCACTCATCACCGGTTGCCATTCCGAAAAAGAACCTTTAATCCCAACTCTCTGCCTTCTGCCTGACAGCCAATCGTCAATCCATGTTAGTACCTTGCCTCGAATACCATGGGCCCTTATTTTACTCAGCAGTCTCCCGTGAGGCACCTTATCAAAGGCCTTTTGGAAGTCAAGATAGATAACATCCATTGGCTCTCCTTGGTCTAACCTATTTGTTATCTCTTCAAAGAACTCTAACAGGTTTGTCAGGCACGACCTCCCCTTACTAAATCCATGCTGACTTGTCCTAATCCGACCCTGCACTTCCAAGAATTTAGAAATCTCATCCTTAACAATGGATTCTAGAATCTTGCCAACAACCGAGGTTAGGCTAATTGGCCTATAATTTTCCATCTTTTTCCTTGTTCCTTCTTGAACAGGGGGGTTACAACAGCGATTTTCCAATCCTCTGGGACTTTCCCTCAGTCCAGTGACTTTTGAAAGATCATAACTAACGCCTCCACTATTTCTTCAGCTATCTCCTTTAGAACTCTAGGATGTAGCCCATCTGGGCCCGGAGATTTATCCATTTTTAGACCTCTTAGTTTCTCTAGCACTTTCTCCTTTGTGATGGCTACCATATTCAAATCTGCCCCCTGACTCTCCTGAATTGTTGGGATATTACTCATGTCTTCTACTGTGAAGACTGACGCAAAGTACTTATTTAGTTCCTCAGCTATTTCCTTGTCTCCCATCACTAAATTACCAGCGTCATTTTGGAGCGGCCCAATGTCTACTTTTGCCTCCCGTTTGTTTTTAATGTATTTAAAGAAACTTTTACTATCATTCCTTCATGGCTTGCCTACCATCATAATTGATCCTCTCTTTCCTTATTTCTCTCTTTGTTATCCTCTGTTTGTTTTTGTAGCCTTCCCAATTTTGTAGCCATCCCCAACCTGAGAGACTATAAGGGTGTCCCTAGCCCTGAACCCCATGCGGGCCCTCGCCTTCACCCGAGGTCCTTCCTCCTTTGCAGGTTGCCCTTCACCTCCCTCAACGTCTTCCTCATCTGAGGAGATGTACCGCTCCGCCATGTCGTCCTGGTCTAGCTGCTCTCCCCGCTCCAGTCCCAGATTGTACAGAATGCAGCAGACCACTCTGACACGGGACACCCTCCGGGGCTCCCCCCGACCGGTCCAGGTAACAGAACTGCATCTGGAGCCATCCAACCACCTGCTCAACCAGCGCACGCGTTGATACATGAGCCTCATTGTATCGAGTGTGAGCGGGTATTTGTGGCCTCCGCACTCGCGTCATCACCTACCGCCTAATAGCGGCTGCTCTCCTTCAGAAACAGCTGGAATCTGCGAGCACCTCAAGATTTAAGTATCGTGGATGCTCTCCGGGAAACGGGCAACACACCTGCATGATGTTTATTGTGGGGTCACAGACGATCTGGATATTAAGGAAGTGGTATTCCTTGCAGTTCACATAAAGCACCCCATGCTGCAATCGGGAGCACAGAGCCATGAGGGTGCAGTTGATGACACCCTGCGCCTGAGGCATGCCTGCTATGTGAGCTAAGCCTGTCGTCCTGGCTCTCCTGGTACTGATCCAAGTTGATGCACATGTGGGCCCCCACGAATAGCGCATCTGTGACCTCCCTTATGCACTTGTGTGTGCCTGACTGAGGGATGCCGCACAGGTCATCCATGCAACCGACGAGAGTCGCTGGCATAGATGTTCAGAGCAGCAATTACAATGCGTAACCTCCCAGTCCAGGAGATGCCAACTCTTACATCACCTGGCACAGGTGGTCCACAGACGCCTGGGACAGATAGTCTTCTCTGGCACCGGACCGCTGACATCTGGAGGTAAGAAGTTCTATAGTGGAATACTCATGGCTGGTAGGGTCTCCTGCGGGGCTCTGCTATCTGTGACCCTGCACCCAGAAGATCAATGTGCCCTGCCTCCCCCTCCTTCGCAAGGATCTTCGCTGGTCCTGGCCACATGTAGCAGCACGTCGATGCTGCTGCTCGATCGCAATCAAAAGACTTGCCAACTCTACTGCTCCATGATTCTCCTGAATCAAAAACTGAAAGGAAGAGAATATCAAAATGAGTGATGAGGAGTTCTGACAGTGCCCTGACCTTCAGCCCCCTCAGGATCTGTGGCATCAGCCCACTTGCATCCCCTTATGTGAACACCTTTCCAATAAGCTTCACTCCTTCCCCTGTCACACAACAGCTTCTTCACCACAGTTGCCCCTCTCAACTCCACCTGAATGAAGCACCTCAACACTTGAGAGCCTCAGCGGACCAAATGTGAGGAGTGAGGGCAGTTGAATGCATTCAATGGACCGGCCACAAGACAACAAGACGCTGCCACCGGTCACCTCCTGAGCAGGGTGACTGATGAGCGACTTCGCCATAATATCTTCCATTGGGGGCCACATCTGTGTCACCTCTCTGTTCTGGAAACATGAGTTCAATGTTTGGCTGGGCTTCCAAAGGGTTAACAACTGGGCATCAATCAGTGGCACACTATAAGCCTACTTGTGACACTAATAAAGATTATTATTATTACTTTACTGATGATTGAGAGTAAACTGACGGGGCAGTAACGAACTGGATTAATTTGTGCTGCTTTTTTGGACAGGGTGTACTTGAGGAATCTTCCACGATAAAATGGTCTGAACTCCACTATTCTATATATAAAACACAATCCTGTTCCCTGATGTTTTAAATATAAAACATCCCCTACTCACTTTTAGCTTATACATTTTACAGTTCCAGCTCCGTTATCCTTTACGTAATACATTCCCAACTGCCCAATATCCTGGCTGTAAAACATTTCCAGCTCCCTGCTATTTTAAATTTAGTACACACCCTGTGTATTTTATATAAACCCAGTTCTGTTCTCTTGAACATAAGACATTTACCATTGAATAAATCAGTGTCAGGTTTCTGTTATCCTCTGGTCAAATACCCTTCAGCCATTCTGATAGGGAACTGGTAGAATGGCTCAGAGAAAGGGTCTCAATCTCATTGGAAATCTATACACTTTTACGTGCCCCTTTACAAGGCCAACCAGGGTAATGGGGTGGTCAATAAACTTCCAACAGTTTTCTGCTGCTTTCAAATAAAGAATATTGGCATCCAAAATGGTTCCATTGGGCCCAGCGGAGTGAGAGGACCCAGCCCAGGGACCACCAAAAATGGTAAAATTACTTTTGAAAATCTCACAATTGGCACACAATGGGATCTCTGGTGTTGGGAGTTTCTGGCAGCTTGGGAGTAGCAGGCACTCAAAATACAGCTTGGGAGTAGCAGACACTCAAAATACACCTTAATGGCTTGGCTATCTGCTGGCATCCTACTGATGATCTCAAGATTGGGTAGTACTGGAGAGAACCAATGCGCATGATCCCAACTTACTGTTGCCTTGTACAAACACACTCTTCATATGTGGCACAATCTCAGCTTTAGCCTTGTATTGCTTGCACATTGCTTTGATTGTATAGTGCAGCCAGACTATAACATTATCTCATCTTTTCAGCAGAGGCAGACTACATGCAACAGCGAGAGCACCTCTGCAGGAGAGACTTTCACACAATACAGCTTCCACTTCTACAGAGTCTGCAATTGAACAGAAAGGGGCTCCCTCGTGAGATAGACCACTAGCTCTCCTCTTGAAGAGATACACTGTCAACGAGGAACCTTTTCTGGTCCAGGGCAACATAGTTATTCAGAATGACCAAAGGAGATGGCGGTGTGATTTAAGAAGTTCTACACATCACACACCCGCAACCTGCACTTACCACTTCACCTTCCTGCTGGGACAGGAGCTTTTACACTTTGTGGGGGAAGGGAGGGAAATTTTCTGTTTCCTGCAAATAAATTTTGGGATGAAACACTCTGTACAGTACAGGCTGTTGTAAAAAACAGTTTAGTGAAAAGATAGTCAAAGAAAATGATTTTGTGCTGCTTGGCAGCTCAGACCAAATGGATTTTAGAGCTTTTGTAGATTGTGATTTTAAGAAGTATACACTTTAAAATTGCAGCATTAAAGCCAAATTTGCCCAGCTATGCACTAAATAGCAGTGACAGTATGGAGGTTGTATAATTAGCAGGCGTCACCATTAACCTTACTCAGTCCAACCATCACACAAAGTTAAGATGATCTATTAGCTGGTATTAAAAATAGCTTGCATCGATCTCGGACACAACTGCATTTGTGGTGCTAAAATTCATTGCAGTGCCTTGAACGAGGGGGAAAACAATCAGTGAAAGTTACTGATCCGGCATCCAGTCATTATCCAGTGACCTCTTCCAAAGTCCGTTTGTGGACAGATGGGAATGAGCTGCAATGACCTGCACAGTAAAATTATTCATTAAACATTCACCATCTAAGTTCACAGATGAAGAATGGCCACTTGGCTGAGGTATTGGGACTGCAGATGCACAGTCCAACAAGAATTAGTATGTCAAGGAGACAAGGATAGCGGGAAACTTGACAATGGAATAAGAACAGTGAGTGAGATTCCCTGGCCTCCCCGCGGTATGTTTCTAGGTGGCAGGAAGCGGCCCGCCATTGGCCAGTGGTAGGATGTTCTGGATCCGCTGCTGTCGACGGGATTTCCCATTGAATCCACCCCAAACCACCAGGAAACCTTTGGCAGGGATGCGCTGTTGGTAGGACCAGAAGATCCCGCTGGCATGAACAGCCGGAAGATTGTGCCCAGTGTGTATTTGTTAAGGGAAGTAAGGGTTACCAAGTATCAGTAGAGGTGGGTTGAAAGTAATGGGTGCTAGTTTTGATTTCAGCCAGTCAGGCAGTAAAGTGTTCCATATAAGGTACTGACTGATCATCTTACACTAATCAGGAAGGATTGAAAAATGCTGCTCCTGACTGCTGATTACCAGAGAAAGGTACCTTCGGGCAGAAAAGAGTTATAAGGAACATGTTGAAATAATTAAAATTCTTCCATATTTGTATGTAGTTGAGTCAACCATTCCAGACGTTCTTCTTTGAAGGTATCTGAACACAGCAAAAATTGAGAATATTCTGGAACATATGGTCACTTATGTAAACACTGCAATGGATTCATACTGTGGTGTGTTTTGTGACAGCTTTGGTCTCCAGGGTTATGACGGGTTACATTACTCATTCAAACATGTAATTATTTGTCACATATAGTGCTAAAAACACAAGATCTAACTTGTATTACATTTATGGATGGAGACCCATCTCACATTTAGAAGTTGAGAATGTGCACAGGTGTTGTACTGATATTGAAATTGAAATACTCCTTGCAGTAACCTGCAGAGAATATGTGTCATAAATTGTATAGGCTTTTGCACCACTCTGCCCATTGGCATTTTGGGCACCAGTACTCTGAAAGACCAATTAAATTGGTAACTTGGGGTGTGGGGTGGGGGCAGAGAGGATTAGACACTGGCCTTTCACCTCTTGAACCCAGATTTAAACTGATGGGATGGAAGTCTCCGTCTCCTGGCTGGAATGGTATATTTGAAATGATATTGAGCAATTTCAATCCAGGGCAAGGGACCACAGCTGACTTGAGGGAGTTTTAATCCTTCTCTAACTGTGTTCCTAGAACTTGCTGCCGTAAGTGTTCCAATTCCTCAGCACTAACCTCCCTCACCTCAATAAGCACAAATGTTCACAAAACGTCATTGAGAAATATTAAGGGGTGGGAGGGAGTTAAGAAATAACTTTACCTTTCACCTAATTGATATTACTGCTTCAAATATCTTGCAAGAACAGCATCTTCTTGCAGGTTCTATTTCTCAATGTGCCTATAAAACATTCCATGAATCCTGTTTGGATGAATAGAACTCAATTCCTGGGAATCTGAGATATCTTAATTTTAACTACTGTCTTGAGCGACTGTTGTAAATATTCCCTAATGTAAATGGTATTTTAAAAGCAAGGACGCATCATTATTAAGAGTGTAATAGCTCACGCAATACTATATCCAGTGCATATAATGTGACTGTTACTGAATCAGAATGGATTAGCTTTAGCTTTCCTTTGTTGTAACAAAGAATTTTGTTAATCCCCTTTTTTAATAGTCTTACTTGGGAGCAAGTGACCTGTTTAAGTGTGAGAACATGCAGTTTTGAATTCCTAGTATCCTAATCTCAGCAGTAGAGATGCTACCATTTGACTCCGAGAAAGGAACTATCTGCCACTGTTCCTATTCTTGTTGTTATCCAGTGATCCTGTTGGAAAGTGCTTATGGGGAGATGTAAATTGAAGACTCAGCTGCAATACCCTTCATGGCCAATAGCCGTCACTGTCTAGCATCATACATGTCATTTGGGCAGCTGGCACTTCTGAAACTTGTGCCCCAACAAGGAGACAGCACCTTCAGGAAATGGGAGGAGCAAACTGAGAAAGTCAGTGCAGGAAGAAAATCTGTTTCTTCCTCAACAATCCAGAATTCTCCTCTACTTAGGCATCTTCCTTTGGTACTTTCTCATTCTCGGATGTCCTCATGTAACTGAACCATGCACTGATGCTGCACTGGAATGCCCTGCCCAATAGCTTCCCTGATATCTGCACATTTTATTCCTGGTGAGAATTTCACATTATACCCCTACCAAAAATGTTCCATAATCCCTTCGTCAGCATATTTAAATTTTTCTTTTTGATAAGGCAGCGATTTTAATTGATGTTAACTAGTCTTGCTCACGAAGAAGGGTCACTTGGTTGGGCCTCAGCCCAAAGTTAACAACTTCAAGTGGGGGGGGGGGGGGGGGGGGGTGCCATTTTATAAAATAAATTCACACGAAGGACTTGCATATTCAAGCCTTTTTTTAAAAAAAACGAAGGTTTTCAAGAAAACTAGATTGTATCAATCACAAGAGGTTAATTGACTGCTGAGAAAAGGTCAGGCCATGTGGCATCACGATTAACACTAGCAGGTTTCACTGCTCCCCACTGCTTAAAGTTCACAATAGCTGTATCTTTAAAACAATATAAATTGCGAAATAAAAAATAGCTCAAAGCTCCCTGTAAATATTATGTATTTTAATTGCTGTTGCAATCATTTCTTAAAGCACTAATTTTTTATTTTATTTTTGCAATCACTTGTTAATCACTGTATGTATGTTAGATTTTTTTTACCCGTCAATAGGATTTTCTGTGTGTTTTTTTGCTGTGGGCTGTAAGCTAGGCTTACGGATACATTTCTGCTAGTCTTTTTTTTAGCTTCAATGTATTTGAGGTTCTTTGTATTATTGCAAATATATTTATTGCTCTCTACTGACTTCTGGACAGCTGACTGCTTTTGTTTATCTGTGTGTGTGGTTAGAGACCTTCGGATTAGTGCAGAGCTTTCTTTCAAGAGTATATCTCAACATTAGGGATGAAATAACAAGTGCAGAATACCATTGGTAGTCAGCAGTGCTAGATCCTACAACCCCCACTATCCAAGCACCCCTACGGTTCTGGTGTGCACTGGTGAAAGGCAGGGGACAGGTTTAAGTGGGCTGGTAACTGTCAGAACCACTGAAAGATGGCCTGGTTTCCTATCTTAAAAAGGGCACTATCCTTTTATTAGTTTTTTAAAAATGCTTTTCTTTGTCAAAATGCAACTCATCAATGATGGTTGCACAGCAAAAACATATCATGCACACTCCCTAAAGAACAAAAGGAATCCCCACTTAAAATCCTTTGCAATTTTGTTTCTCTCAGTGAGCATGTGTTCCTGCTGTTTTATTTGCAATCCAGCTGGCATTATGCAGCAGACGGCAGCAAATTCCTGTCATTCACTGACTGAAAAATGAGGTAATGTACTGGTTTATTGTACAGTTGTACCCCAAAGAATAGTCCTCCTGGAGGAGAAACATTTAAAAAATATATAATTCTACCTCCCCACCCATCAAACTCTAGCTTCCTTCTAATTGAATCCAGAGTTCCTTCTAATTGAACCCAGAGTATTAATGCAGAGGCGGAACCATACAACTAGCTAAGGTAGCTAATTATTTGAGATATGTGGCTCATTGTATTGTGTACTCTAATTATTTCACCCCTTCTGTTGTAATGGTAGGAATCGTTCTTTTGATGAAACACATTGTGACCGTTGAATATGTTCATTATCTCTTACCAAATAGCACTGCAATTGTTAATATCCAATAAATATTTTTAAATAAAACATTCCTGTGGTTCATGGTACATTCAGCTGTCAATTATAGCTTGAGATAACACACACCACTAAGAGCTTTTTTTACATCTCTTATTGTTATTGAAGAAAGATTTTAATTTGAAACGTTAATTATGAAGTTGATTTGTATAATTTTTTTACCTGGCATTTAACAATAAAGCATATTATTATTATCTTTATATTTCTTGATGTTGATTGGGTTTGAGAATTGACACCTTTCAAATTTTTGGCAATGCTCTGCACCATTCAGACTTCTATTTGCAGAATCTCCGTATTGTACAGGGGTAGATAGCCATCCCAGCTTCATTCCGCACTCACCCAGAATTAAGCAGCTCACATTCTATCCTCCATTAAATATCATATTTTTCTTCCACTGACTCCCTTGCTCCACTGTTAGTTTCAAAATCTCCATCCTCGTCTTCAAATGCCTCCTACCTCTGTAATCTTCATCAGCTCAACATTCTCTGGAATTGTCTTAGTGCTACCAGTGTTATAGAACTGTGCCCAGCAAGCATCAGCAGAATCAGCTGAAAAGATGACAAATGAAACATCTGTAAAACTGCTTGCTCCCTTTTCTAGTTACCAAGTCAGGAAATACTGCAGGAAAATGGTTCTTTAACTAACACTGAGAAAGAATGCAACATACAACAAGACATTAACAAACCTTCAGAATGGCAGTTAAGTGTCAAACAAACTTTAATGTGGATAATTATGAGGGAATGCACTTTGAGAGGAAAATCAGAAACATTACTTATTTTTAGCAAATAAAACGGGGTAGAAGAGGGATTTATGGATATAGCTGAACAGATCATGAAAGCCACATTGCAGGTCAGCAAAGCATTTAATGTTAAAGCACTGGGATCTATTTACAGGAATATGGAATTCAAAAGTAGTGAAGTTATGTTAAATTTGTTTAGGGCCCTGGTAAAGCCACATTTCAAGTGCTGTGTATAGTTCTGGACTCCAGATGAAAGGACATAGAACCACTGGCAAAGGTGCAAGGAAGATTTACAAGGATGGTAGAGTAACCAAGAGATTACAGATTTAACAGGTTGGTTTTTTAAAAAAAGACCTGATAGAACTCTTTAAAATTACAGATTGGACAGATTAAATCTGAAATGTTTCCATCTGTGGAACCATCCAAATCTAGGAGCCAGAAATGCAAGATAGTTACCAATAAATGCAATGTAGAAATAGGACTAATTTCTTTACTCAAGAGTGGGGTTAGAATGTGGAACTCACTGGCCAGAGCAAGTGGTTGAGGGAAATAGCTTTGATATTTTCAAAGAAAACTTGACAACTCAAAGAAAAGGGAATAGAAAGCTGTGCTGAAAGGCTTTGATGAGGCAGATGGTGTGGGAGGAGATTGATGTTGAGTATAACCACCAGCTCAGACTAGTTGAGCTGAACAGCATGCTTTATATTCTATGTAATTCTAACTGACACCAATATAAAATCACAAATTATCAGCTTTTCTAACAAAATTGTGATTGCTTATCAGCTTCATAGTGACTGTTCAATTTGTTTTCCTTTAGAGGTTTCCCTTGGGCAGCCCTCTTACTAATCGATGTGCTGCCCTTTGGTGATCTCGTCATCAGGTATGGAATTAGCATTCTGCTTTTCTAACAAAGCCCAGTTCCATCTCTTGTCATGTTTATCCTTCCTCGGCCTGTTGTCAAACTACTTGTTCCATGTATGACAAAGGCAGGATTTTAGATATATTGGATTACAAACATTTGGCAATTTAAGGGTTAACAACCTGGGTTAGAGTGTGTTTGATTGCAGTAGTCATGATTTTAAAAAGAATCTTGTTCTACAAGACCAGAAAGCTTTTGAGAACCAGAGGTGAAATTGACCAGAGTAATGTGTTTTCAACCTGGGCTAATGCAATGTTGACCAAGGGGAGTCCTTGGGCTGGATTCTCGGTTTTTAGGACTATGTCCCCACACCATCATAAAAATTGCGAACTTTCACACCAGAACAACTGACGTGAAAAGGCCGCATATTCCTAGCCCTGCAGGGGGTTAGCAGGGAACCAGAGTAAGTCTAGCAGCTTTTGCTGCAGATACAGGCCCCTGCACTTCCGGGTCGGAGGCCGCACATGCGGAGCTGGACCCTGGACATAGTGCCCCTGATCGGCCCGCCCCCGACCAGGGCGGCCGCGGCAGGAACATATTAGGTCCACGCCGTTGGGACTTCGGCCGGTCGGGGGTGGAGAATGGCAGGGCGGGCCTCCAGCAATGGCTGCAATAGGTGACATACGGCGCAGAGTATGCCACTTTTTGGGGCCCGGAGAATCAGGGAACCGGCACCGATCCCGATTTTGTGTGCCAAAATGGATTCTCCGCCCCGGCCGCGATTCCGGCGTCGGGGTGCGGAGAATCCAGCTCCCTGTGTTTTCAGCCTGGAGAGTTAAATTGTTTTCAGCTTGAGGAGATAACGTCATTGCTGGGTGGAGCTTTAAGGTATTCAGACATTTTGAGAAAGCTTTTTTGAGTTGAGTACTGATCTGGCTAAACTTTTAGGCCACAAGTAAAATATTTTGATCCCAGTAGGATAGTTAAAGCAGTACCACTACAGAATTGAGGACAAAGAGGAAGCTGAAACGAACCAGTTGAAAGAGCTTTTTGAAGACATCCAGCCAGAGTCTGCAGGGTTTTTAACAAGCGTCAAATCGGTTCTGGAAATCAAAAATTACATTGTTACTTGGGATGTGGAATGGATAGAAAGCTGTATATTTTTTCTTTCATATTGTTTAATTGGGAAAAGAGATAGTAATTAAGGGTATTGTATTTACTGTATTGAGTATTATTGTTTAAGGGGTAATTGTAAGCTATTTTTGGATGTGACAAAGAATTTAATATTGCGTTGATAATAAAGTTTTGTTTTAAAAATCCCAAATCCCTAATTCTTTGTGCAATCCTCCTGGAGCAAATCATTCTTTCTGCAGTCTTACAAAATAAACTCAAATATTGGGGTTTTGGCCCAGTATCCTAGCCACTCTTGGGGCCTGGTCTGAGATCATGGGCGACATTCTCCGACCCCCCGCCGGGTCGGAGAATCACCGGGGGCTGGCGTGAATCCTGGCACCGGATATTCGGCGGGGGCGAGAATCGCGCCGCGCCGGTTGGCGGGCCACCCCGCTCGATTCTCCGGCCCGGTTTGGCCGAAGTCCCGCCGATAAATTGCCTGTCCCGCCGGCATAAATTAAATCACCTACCTCACCGGCGTGACAAGGCGGCGCGGGCGGGCGCCAGGGTCCTGGGGGGGGGGGGGCGCGGGGCGATCTGACCCTGGGGGGTGCCCCCACGGTGGCCTGGCCCGCGATCGGGGCCCACCGATCCGCGGGCGGGCCTGTGCCGTGGGGCACTCTTTCCCTTCCGCCTCCGCCACTATCTCCACCATGGCGGAGGCGGAAGAGACTCCCTCCACTGCGCATGCGTGGGAAACTGTCAGCGGCCGCTGACGCTCCCGCGCATGCGCCGCCCAGAGATGTCATTTCCGTGCCATCTGGCGGGGCAACAAAGGCCGTTTCCGCCAGCTGGCGGGGCGGAAATTCTTCCGGCGTCGGCCTAGCCCCTCAATGTTGGGGCTCGGCCCCCAAAGATGCGGAGCATTCTGCACCTTTGGGGCGGCGCGATGCCCGTCTGATTGGTGCCGTTTTGGGCGCCAGTCGGCGGACATCGTGCCGTTTCCGGAGAGTTTCGCCCCATATGTCTAGTATTGGATAAGTTGCAACTTAAGTTAAGCATTGGGAAAAGCTGAGCCATTATCTTTGGTCCCAAACATCTCACCCGAGTCACCAATTCCATCACCCTCCCAAAATGGCACAGGTTGAACATGAGTATTTGCAACCTCAGCATCCTATTCAGCTGTTCCTGATTTTCTATCAAAGACTGCCTACCTTCACCACATAATATCACCCATCTTTCCTGATGCTGATACACTCATCCAAACCTTATTACCTCCCCCCTATTTCAAAGCTCTCCTGACTGGTTTCCCATTCACCACCAACTTCAGCTCATTCAAAACACTTACTATCCACATTCCATCCCATAATGTCTGGCTCGCCCATCATACACCTTGCTAACCTACATTGGTTTCTGCTCCAATTTAAAATTCTCACTCTAGCGGTACATTGCCTTAAATTACCTCTCCAATTCTTGGGCGAAATTCTCCGGAAACGGCGCGATGTCCGCCGACTGGCGCCCAAAACGGCGCAAATCAGACGGGCATCGCGCCGCCCCAAAGGTGCGGAGTCCTCCGCATCATTGGGGGCCGAGCCCCAACCTTAAGGGGCTAGGTCGCCGCCGGACGAATTCCCGCCCCGCCAGCTGGCAGAAAAGGCCTTTGGTGCCCCGCCAGCTGGCGCGGAAATGACATCTCCAGGCGGCGCATGCGCAGGAGCGTCAGCGGCCGCTGACGGCATTCCCGCACATGCGCATTGGAGGGAGTGTCTTCTGCCTCCGCCATTGTGGAGACCGTGGCGGAGGCGGAAGGGAAAGAGTGCCCCCACGGCACAGGCCCGCCCGCGGATCGGTGGGCCCCGATCGCGGGCCAGGCCACCATGGGGGCACTCCCCAGGGCCAGATCGCCCCGTGCCCCCCCCAGGACCCCGGAGCCCGCCCGCGCCGCCTTGTCCCGCCGGTAAGGTAGGTGGTTTAATTTACGCCGGCGGGACAGGCATTTTAGCGGCGGGACTTCGGCCCGTCCAGGCCGGAGAATCAAGCGGGGGGGGGGGGGGCCCGCCAACCGGCGCGCCGCGATTCCCGCCCCCGCCGAATATCCGGTGCCGGAGACTTCGGCAACCGGCGGGGGCGGGATTCACGCCAGCCCCCGGCGATTCTCCGACCCAGCGGGCGGGTCGGAGAATCTCGCCCTCTCTCAGTAACCTCATGCAGCCCTATCAAACCTCAGGAACTTTTGTGCACCACCTCAAATTCTACGTTCTGGAATTCTCTCCCTGAATCTCTACCACCCTCACTTTCCTTAAAATTTAACCTTGATCAAACTTTTGGTCATCAGTTCTAACCTATGCTAATAACTCCTGCTTTGGCTTTAGCATCTGTGAAGCTTGCTTGGAACACTTTTGTACGTTAAAAGCACTATTTTCCTGCAAGTTGATGTTTAAGAGCTAAACTGACGCACTTAACTTTTACCCCACCTTTAACTTTGATATGGCCCTATTCTAGGAATCTCAGCCTTTTAATTGGGCATCTACGAACAAAGATGCACTTTTCCAGTGTTATGCGAGATACATAATGGTTAAAATGTAGAGTATTACCACCCAAAGCCACCTGGGACATTCACCCCCTACTCTTAATGCGACAGTACATGGGTACAGTGTGTCTGTCATTTCATAGAAGGTGCATTTTTAAACATCTTTCACAACCTCAGGTCACCCCACAGCCATCATAACACTTTGAACTGCAGTTAGCTGTGTTTTTAAAAATTCTTTCATGGGATGTGAACATCTTTGGCATGGTCAGTCTTTATTACCCACCCCTAAATATCCTTGGGAAGGTGATGGCAAGTCACCTTCTTGAACCACTTGGTATAGGTACACCCAGTGTTCTTAGGAAGGGAATATCAGGTTCTTGACCCAGCAACAGCGATATAATTCCCAAGTCAGGGTGGTTTATCACTTGCAGCTGAGGTGTTTCTATACTCTTGCTCTTCTAGGTGGAATGTCGTGAGTTTGGAACGTGCTGTTGGTGCAGTGCATTTTGTAAATAGTACACACTGCTGCCACTGTGTGACAGTGGTGGAAGAAGTGAATGTTTAAGGTAGTGGATAGGGTGCCAATCAAGCAAGTTGCTTTGTTTTGTAGTGTTGAGGTTTTAAAAATGTCAAAGCTATACTCATCCAGGCCAGTGGTGAGTGACTTATGCCTTGTAGATATAAGAAGCTTTAGGCGGTCAGGAAGTTAGTTACTCACTGCATAATTCCGAACCGCTGACCTGCTCTTGTAGCCACAGTATTTATGAGGCCATTCCAGTTGCTTCAGGTAAAGGTGTATGGAGGAATTTGGACGTTGTTGGTACAATAGTCAGCAACAGTAATACTACTGAATGTCAAGATGAGATGGTGTATTCGCCAATGCCTAGCACTTGTGTGGCACAAATGTTATTTGTCACTTATGAGCCCTAGCCTGAACTCTTCCTGCATACAGACTCAAACTGCAACTGATATACTGAAATAAATGGTACTTTTAGCAAACAGCCAGACTTCTGACCTTGTGACTGGAGGAAAGATAATTGATGAAACAGCTGAAAATGGTTCTGAGAAACTCTTGCAGTGATGTTCTGAGGCTGAGATAATTGTCCTCCAACAACCACAAACATTTTCTTTATTGTTAGGTATGACTCCCCCATGCTCCCATTAGGCTCCAATTTGGCTAAGGCTCCTTGATGTCACATTGAATCAACACTGCCTGTCAAAGGCAGCCACCCTCACCCCCAGCATTCAGCCCTTTCGACCAAGCCTCTTAACACTGCATGGAGCTGATTGGCCCCGATAGAACCCAACTATTTTGTATTAGTAAGCAGATGACCACTGAGTTAACACTCCTTTACAAGTCAACAACAACAGCTTCCATTACTTTGTTGATGATTGAGAACAGACTGATGGGACAGCAATTGACCAAATCAGATTTCTCTTGCTTTTTGTGGTGAGGCTATATCTCAGCATTTTTCCAGTCATCTGGATGCCCAGGTTGTAGCTGTACTGGAACTGACTGACCAGGAAGGAAACGGGTTCTGGGGTACAAGTCTTCAGTACAATAGCTGTGATGCATTGTGTCGTTAGCCACTTTCTTGATATCACCTGGAATTAACTGAATTGGTTAAAGACTGGCATCGGAGATGCTGGAGGCCTCAGGATGATGGACCACCCACTCCAAATGAAACATGTTAGCCACACAGCAAGATTCCACAGACTGCAATATGGGCAGCACGGTAGCACAGTGGTTAGCATTGTTGCTTCACAACGCCAGGGTCCCAGGTTAGATTCACGGCTTGGGTCACTGTGCGGAGTCTGCACGTTCTCCGTGTCTGCGTGGGTTTCCTCCGGTTGCTCCGATTTCCTCCCACAAGTCCTGAAAGACGTGCTATTAGGTAATTTGGACATTGAATTCTCCCGTGTACCCAAACAGACGCTGGAATGTGGCGACTAGGAGCTTTTCACAGTAACTTCATTGCAGTGCTAATGTCAGCCTACTTGTGACAATAAAGATTATATAATGATTTTAAAATGTGTCTTTAGTGATGTTGGTTGGGGGTGACATGTGGCACAGTGGTTAGCACTGGGACTGCAGCACTGAGGACCTGGATTCGAATCCCGGCCCTGGGTCACTGAGTGTGGAGTTTGCACATTCTCCCCATGTCTGCGTTTCACCCCCACAACCCAAAGATGTGCATGTTACGTGGATTGGCCACGCTAAATTGGAAAAACAATAATTGGGTACTCTAAATTTTAAAAATTGGTTGAGGAATAAAATTTGGTTAGGACACCAGTGAAAATGCTCCTGCTCTTCTTCAAAATAATGTTATGGTATTTTTATCTCCGACTGAAAGTGCAGATGAAGCCTTAGTTCCTGGAAGAGGAGCTAACAGATATCAGAAAGCAAGCAGAGCAGGAGGAAACATTTCAAAATAAATATCAAACAAAAATGTCAAAGTTTTTCATCTTTTGTTTTTATAAGAACATATTCTGTACAAAGTCCACGTGCTACTCAGTGTCTCTTGAAGAGGTGCTGCTTCTCGAAGAGCTGGTGATATTGAGATTACAGTGGTGTGGAAACAGCACCTCCTGATGAAATGGTCCCTCATATTTCTATACAGGGGAGAAAACAGGCAAGTTAAAAATGAACAACTGTTACTTGTACTTAAATGATGCCTTTAATGTAGACAAACGTAACAATTCATTGAGTTTGCTCACTACAGCATTTTCTCAAGATGTATTTTTTTTAAAAACTTTTGTCAGAACCAGTAATACACTTAGAATCAGATATGCCTCTTTCCCACTCCAATTTTCTCCCCATTTCATAGAATCATAGAATTTATAGTGAAGAAGGAGGCCATTCAGCCCGAGTCTGCATCGGCTCTTGGAAAGAGCATCCCATTTAAGCCCACTCTTCTAACCCAGTAACCCCAACTAACCTTTTTGGACACCAAGGGCAATTTAGCATGGCCGATCCACCTAACCTGCACATCTTTGGACTGTGGGAGGAAACCGGAGCACCCGGAGGAAATCCACGCAGACACTGGGAGAACGTGGAGACTCTGCACAGAGAGTGACCCAAGCCCGGAATCGAACCTGGGACCCTGGAGCTGTGAAGCAACTGTGCGACCGTTCTGTCATTTATTCTAAAAGTGTTTGATTTGCACTGCAGCACAGTCTCAAAGATGGCGGCAGTTCCTCGGTATGCATTATGCAGCCATTTTTCAATGGGAAAACCAGTGCTGTGAGCCAACATCTGACAGCAAAAGACATCACAGCTGAATGTGCACTTGTCTTCACCGGTGATCCGATGTGTTATTTGTTCAAATCCCTAGTCTTGTTAGAATCCTGGTTAGACTGCACCTGGAGTACGGAGCACAGTTCTAGTCCCCTTACCTCAGGAAGGATATTATTGCCATAGATTGAGTGCAACAAAATGTTCACCAGACTTATTCCCAGGATGGTAGGACTATCTTATGAAGAGAAATTGGGGAAACGGCCTATATTCCACAGATATTCGAAGAAGGAGGTGATCCCATTGAAACCTACAAAATCATTAAAGGGATAGACAGGTAGATGCAGGTAAGATGGTTCCTCTGTGGCTGGAGAGTCTAGAACCAGGGGACAATTTCAAAATAAGGGAGAAGCCACTTAGGCGGCGAGATGTGGAGAAATGCTTTTATTCAAAGGGTGGTGAATCTTCAATCACAGAGGGCTGTGAAAGCTGAATGTTCAAAGCAGAGACTGACAGATTCTAAATACCAATGACAAAGGGATATGGGGATAGTGTGGGAGAAAAAGACATTGAAGTAAATGATGACCCATGATCATATTGAATGGTGAAGCAAGCTGAATGGCCTACTCCTGCTCCTATAACTTGGGGCACTGAGGACAATTACAGCACTCCCTGCTACCCAATGAGAAATCAACTAACTCGAGCACTGGTCTTGGCCAGTCTGACGATATAACTGGCAATACGAAGTGGCACTGAATAACCCTTCAAGACTGCTATCCCCATCAAGCCTGCTATTGTGAATGTGGATTGTAGCTGATCACTTCTACCTAGCTGCTCATCGACACCCTTCGGGACACAGTGACTGACAACAGCCTTAAAGAGCTGGCACAAGAGATAAGGGTCCTCCCTGTCAGATTCTTCATGTACACCCGAAGGCTCAGCACCGTTGCACGCTGCTCTCGGAGTGGCTGTTGGGGAAATGAGACGGTCACCCACCTCCTTGTGGAATGTGCCTTTGCAAAGAAGGTCTGGAGAGATGCAGTGGTATTTGTCAAGGTCCATCCCGAGCAGCTTTGTGACACAGGACTCTGTGCTCCACGGACTGTTTCCAGGGACACACACCGAAACAAACATCAACAGCTGCTGGAAGGTCATCAACTTGGTGAAAGATGCTCTTTGGTCTGCCCGGAACTTGCTGATCTTCCAGTGCAAAGAACTGTCCTCGACCGAGTGTTGCAGACTGGCACATTCCAAGGTACAGGACTACGTGCTGAGGGACGCACTCAAGCTTGGGGCAGCTGCCGCCAAGGCGCAATGGGGAAAGACCACTGTGTAAGGTTTTACCAGCAAATGTACACCGAGGGGCGGGTAACAGTGTAAACCCCCCTCGGTCTGGGTCATTAACACTCCAATGTACAAAAGAAACATGACAATGGAAATGTTTAAGAAGGAATTGTAACATAAAGAACGTTGTGTGTGTAAGGTTATCAAAATTGAATGGAAGGTCAAGGGATTGTGTAACTAGAACAAAGAACAAGAACAAAGAAAAGTACAGCACAGGAACAGGCCCTTCGGCCCTCCAAGCCATTGCCGACCATGCTGCCCGACTAAACTACAATCTTCTACACTTCCTGGGTCCGTATCCCTCTATTCCCATCCTATTCATGTATGTGTCAAGATGCCCCTTAAATGTCACTATCGTCCCTGCTTCCACTACCTCCTCCGGTAGCGAATTCCAGGTACCCACTACCCTCTGTGTAAAAAAAACTTGCCTCGTACATCTCCTCTAAACCTTGCCCCTCGCACCTTAAACCTATGCCCCCTAGTAATTGACCCCTCTACCCTGGGGAAAAGCCTCTGACTATCCACTCTGTCTATGCCCCTCATAATTTTGTAGACCTCTATCAGGTCGCCCCTCAATCTCCGTCGTTCCAGTGAGAACAAACCGAGTTTATTCAACCGCTCCTCATAGCTAATGTCCTCCATACCAGGCAACATTTTGGTAAATCTCTTCTGCACCCTCTCTAAAGCCTCCACATCCTTCTGGTAGTGTGGCGCCCAGAATTGAACACTATACTCCAAGTGTGGCCTAACTAAGGTTCTATACAGCTGCAACATGACTTGCCAATTCTTATACTCAATGTCCCGGCCAATGAAGTAAGGCGGCATACGGCATGCTTGCCTTCATTGATGGAAATGTACTCTGATGGAAATGTAGTCAAGACAATTCGAAATGTTCTGTAATGTTTATGGTAGATTTTATGAATAAAGTATATTTTTTGAAAAAAAAACAAGAGATACATTTAGTGAAGAAAAAATTAAGTACATTTAGAAACACCACAGAGCTTTCAAAATAGAATTAATATATCTGCTGTGAAATTCCATTTTCAGTGATCCAAGCAGTAAAAAACAACTTGCTTTCCTGCTACTTATAAGAGATGGGAACAATGTGGCATATGATTGCCAGTTGGCTGATCTTGGTTAGGGGAAATGCAATTAGTCTGAGTAATCGCTCTGGGTTCCCATCCTCCACCACTATCCAGAGACCTTGTTGGAAAGTGTGTATTTGTGGACATCAGATAATTCAGCTCTGATGCTCTTCAGTGTCAAATATTCTCTTCTTAACCTTTAGGATCACACAACCGTGCAAAGTACCAGAGGGCACCCAGAACCAACGAGTCTGCACCCTAACATTTGAGATCGCAAACTGTAGCACCTTCAGAACAGAGGAACATTGTGGAGTGGCATCAAAAAAGGAACACTTGGGCCTTAATACTGGACATGAGGCTAATATACCAAGTGAGAAACGAGGACACTCATGTGTTTGGAGAAATGAAATTTGTCAGTGTGTTACACTACTACCTGAAAGATAACCTACTGAGGATTCAGTACTCTTAAAAGAAAATAGAAACTGCTCCTTACCTTTCCTGCACACTCCCAGCTGCCCTCATACGTAGATTCCAACCCACAAGAGGAGGAAAAGTACTCCAAATCCCATAAAAAGAGAAGCTACTAGGGAAATCAGTAACTCTTTGTAGATATCCCGTGTGTATTTGGTAGAAGTTACCTCGTATCTAATAAAACAGTTCAGGAAAACTAGTTGGATTTAGTTTCTGCAGCTCAGGCTCTGATGGAAGTACCACACACCATGAGGAGCTAGCATTGTACGCATGAGAAAATCTCCTGGATATGATGCTTTATATGGACATGAGAATTATACCATGCAATACAATGTATTATTCAGATGCGAAGGATAGAGCAGCAACCTGGCCTGTGTCTTTAAGGTCACAAAGCGCATCGTGTGTGTAACTGGAGAGGTTTCTCTGAAGATGAGATCTGCTTGTGATTCCATGACTTCTTCCCAAAGTCAATAACTAAAGAAAACTTTCAAAAAAGTGCACGCCAAAATTTACAGGCAAAAGATGCATCTCACAAATATGCACAAAGACATGCAGGCATCCTACAAATCAAATCCCCAAAGCTTCACATGAATTTTTGCTTCTCCAATTGCCTCCATTTCTCCTGAAGATACAATTTCAGACTGAACCATGAATCCCTGGGTCATTGCTCATCCTGTGTTACCACACACGATTCTTCATGTGAACTAAGGTAGCGTGGCCAAGATATTCAGCTATGTAACACAACAGTGTCAAAGACTGATCCTATTCTCATCCAAAGCCTACTCGAGTACTTCCACACATGGAAATGCCGACTCCGTACCTCCACACCCTTTAGTAGCCCATAATCCAGAGGCCAAACGTTGTAGTCTCACTGTTCTGAGCAGAGTTAAATTAGGAATCTTCCTGCTCTGTATGACTCAGTAGTATTGGTGACACATTTGCTCATGGAGCCATTTCATATTTACAATACTTTCAAATCTGGTTACTGAATATTTCAAAGTCCTTTAAAAATAGTTCTGACTATCTGCAACAGTGAAATTAAATTGATCATTGATAATGTGAGAGGCTATTGCAGAGGAATGGAATAATTCTCCCTTTAGCATTAAACAATTCTAAAAGCTCATATTTCTATCGCACCATGAACATGATATGTCCCAAAGTGCTTCATTAGAGTCACATAAAATTGATAGAAAATGGTCAAAAGCATGGCCAACGAAGAGGGGTATTGGGTAGGGAAGGCAATAGAGGGAGCTGAAAACAGGGTTAACATTTTAAAATCAAGGTGTGACTTTACCAGGAGCCAATGTAGGTCACCCACATTTGATTTGAATTTAACAATCCAAGCTTTTATCCTTCAACAACCTGGACAGACATCTTGTTATCCTGGTGAGGACTGGGTTCTCTCCGACTTTTCCTTTGGGTCAAGTTTATCTTTTCTCTTTGTACGGGTCGCTCGCTTTAGCTGTTTTCAGTACTATTGAAATAACCAGAGTGTCTTGTCTGACATTAGAGCAGACTGAAGTGGGATTAGTAATCGAGGCGGAGGATTGGGGAGGGTGGCAGCCCCGTGTATGACGGTGATTACGGTGAGCTGGCTGGATGTCCTCTCCCTGGGTTTTTTAAAATCTGGACGAACATTGTGCTGGTCCTGGTCTGGCCTGGAGGGAGTGGGTGGGGACTCGGGTATCGGAGGACTAGCCCTCCCTCCCAGGATGCCCAGTTTGAGGAGGGGAGGTCCTGACGGTTGTTGTTCATGCAGACAGGGGTCCCCTCCTGTCTAGCATTAAGAGCGATTGTTCTTTAATCCTTTCCCTCCCTGTGGGAGTGGTATATTGCCCGAGATGGGGTTGAGTAGATGCAAGCTCAGTGGGATGTAGGTTTTAGGTCCTGGGATATAACTTTCTTAGTTTTGTTATGGATGGTGCTGAGCTCGGCCAAGCCTGGTGCCGTGGCTGGTATTTGTCTCAAAGAATTGGGAGGGCACTTGTGTGTATGCGCGTGGGAGGAGGGTGCGTCTGACTCCCGGGTGCATGGAGATGGTTGGCTACTGATTCCCTGTTAACCAAGTGATTAGTTCTGATGGTTCTTACTCTTTCTTCCTTCTGGGGGATCCCGAAGGTGGAGTCTTCTGCTGGGTCTCTCACTTCTCATTTTTCCTGAGCTTTTTGAATGTGAAGTTTAGTCTGGTGTACGTTGAGAGTATTGGTGTTCTGGCTGTTAAGGAGAGGGTCCACAGTGTTTCTTTTTTTGCAATGGTACTGGCTTTTTTCCTGGATGGGCCCCGATTGGTGGGATGGGTCCCTTGGTGCCGGGTGGGAGCCAGTTCTCCCGCCCAGGGTGCCCTAGATGGGGGAGAGAGAGGGAGGGAGGGTGGAAGAGAGAGAGAGAGAGAGAGAGATGGGACAAGAATGATCATCCTTACTAAAGTTGTGTGTGTCAAGGTTATCCTATTGTTCCCCTTGGGGGTGAGTTGTCTGCTTGTCGGTTGTGTGGCCTATTCCCTTTTGGTTGGATACTTCACGACTGCTGTATTGAATCAGGACCAGGGTTGGATCCTGAGCTCTTATTATCCAGAGGATTGGCTCTAGTAGCTCTGGTCTTGCCTTTCCTATGAGAGACTTTGGGTCTGAGAGTAACTTGTAGACTCGTTGCCGCCAGTCCTGTCTTCATGATTTTGGAACTGCATGATTGATATTGGTTCTGCTCTGGCATCTGCATGGGTGCAATTGGGTCTGATATCTGAAAGAGATGGTTACGTTGGGTTACTGGGGTCTATGGAGCTTCTGGAATTGGGGTCCCCCCGATCTGGCTGTGAGAATTTATCCTGACCTCTGATGGTAGCCTTGTGTGGCATGAGAGGGTGTGCATCGTCATGAGAGGGTGTGCATCGTTCTGTTATGTCCTCATGACTTTATCCTGTTCGTCCTTCGGTCCTTTGTAGGGTCACAGGAGCATTCAATTTTGTCCAATGATTGTACTGAGCCAGTTGTGATGTAGTTCTCCTTTTCCACTATGTGCTCATGTATGTTTCAAATTCCTAAGGGTACACATCTATCCTGGTCCACCCACATCGACGCTACCACCAAAAAAGCCCAATAGCACCTATACTTCCTCAGGAAACGAAGGAAATTTGGCATGTCCTCATTAATTCATACCAACTTTTACAGTTCCACTGTAGAAAGCATCCTATCTGGCTGCATCACAGCCGGTATGGCAACTGCTCGGCCCAAGACCGCAAGAAACTTCAGAGAGTTGTGAACACAGCCCAGTCCATCACACGAACCTGCCTCCCATTCATTGACTCCATCCATCTTCACCACTCCATCCATCTTCACCACTCCATCCAAGAACTTAGAACATTACAGCGCAGTACAGGACCTTCGGCCCTCGATGTTGCACCGACCTGTGAAACCACTCTAAAGCCCATCTACACTATTCCCTTATCGTCCATATGTCTATCCAATGACCATTTGAATGCCCTTAGTGTTGGCGAGTCCACTACTGTTGCAGGCAGGGCATTCCACGCCCTCACTACTCTGAGTAAAGAACCTACCTCTGACATCTGTCTTATATCTATCTCCCCTCAATTTAAAGCTATGTCCCCTCGTGCTGGACATAACCATCCGAGGAAAAAGGCTCTCACTGTCCACCCTATCCAATCCTCTGATCATCCTGTATGCCTCAATTAAGTCACCTCTTAACCTTCTCTCTAATGAAAACAGCCTCAAGTCCCTCAGCCTTTCCTCATAAGATCTTCCCTCCATACCAGGCAACATTCTGGTAAATCTCCTCTTCACCCTTTCCAATGTTTCCACATCCTTCCTATAATGCGGCGACCAGAATTGCACGCAATACTCCAAATGCGGCTGCACCAGAGTTTTGTACAGCTGCAACATGACCTCATGGCTCCGAAACTCAATCCCTCTACCAATAAAAGCTAACACACCGTACGCCTTCTTAACAACCCTCTCAACCTGGGTGGCAACTTTCAGGGATCTATGTACATGGACACCGAGATCTCTCTGCTCATCCACACTGCCAAGAATCTTACCATTAGCCCAGTACTCTGTCTTCCTGTTATTCCTTCCAAAATGAATCCCCTCACACTTTTCAGCATTAAACTCCATTTGCCACCTCTCAGCCCAGCGCTGCAGCTTACCTATGTCCCTCTGTAACTTGTAACATCCTTCCGCACTGGCCACAACTCCACAGACTTTAGTGTCATCTGCAAATTTACTCACCCATCCTTCTACGCCCTCCTCCAGGTCATTTATAAAAATGACAAACAGCAGTGGCCCCAAAACAGAACTTTGTGGTACATCACTAGTAACTGGACTCCAGTCTGAACATTTCCCATCAATCACCACCCTTTGTCTTCTTCCAGCTAGCCAATTTCTGATCCAAACTGCTAAATCATCCTGAATCCCATGCCTCCATATTTTCTGCAGTAGCCTACCGTGGGGAACCTTATCAAACGCTTTACTGAAATCCATATACACCACATCAACTGCTTTACCCTCATCCACCTGTTTGGTCACCTTCTCAAAGAACTCAATAACATTTGTGTTGCACGACCTACCCTTCACAAAACCGTGTTGACTATCTCTAATCAAATTATTCCTTTCTAGATGATTATACATCCTATCTCTTATAAACCTTTCCAAGATTTTGCCCACAACAGAAATAAGGCTCACTGGTCTATAGTTACTGGGGTTGTCTCTACTCCCCTTCTTGAACTAGGGGACAACATTTGCTCTCCTCCAGTCTTCTGGCACTATTGAACCTCAATTCTAGGAGTTAACGGTAAATAGACAAAGATGACTTAAAGATCAAAACCAAAGGCTCGGCAATCTCCTCCCTAGCTTCCCAGAGAATCCTAGGATAAATCCCATCCGGCCCAGGGGACTTATCTATTTTCACACTTTCCAGAATTGCTAACACCTCCCCCTTATGAACCTCAAGCCCTTCTAGTCTAGTAGTCTGAATCTCAGTATTCTCCTCGACAACATTGTCTTTTTCCTGTGTGAATACTGACGAAAAATATTCATTTAGCACCTCTCCAATCTCCTCGGACTCCAAGCACAACTTCCCACTACTGTCCTTGACTGGCCCTACTCTTACCCTAGTCATTCGTTTATTCCTGACATATCTATAGAAAGCTTTAGGGTTATCCTTGATCCTACCTGCCAAAGACTTCTCATGTCCCCTCCTGGCTCTTCTTAGCTCTCTTTAGGTCCTTCCTAGCTAACTTGCAACTCTCGAGCGCCCTAACTGAACCTTCATGTCTCATCTTTACATAAGCACTTCACCTCCCGCTGCCTGGGGAAAGCAGGCAACATAATCAAAGACCCCTCCCACCCAGCTTACTCACTCTTCCAACTTCTTCCATCGGCAGGAGATACAAAAGTCTGAGAACACGCACAAACAGACTCAAAAACAGCTTCTTCCCCGCTGTTACCAGACTCCTAAACGACCCTCTTATGGACTGACCTGATTAACACAACACCCCCGTATGCTTCACCCATTGCCGGTGTTATCTAGTTACATTGTGTACCGTGTTGCCCGATTATGTATTTTCTTTTCTTTCATGTACTTAATGATCTGTTGAGCCGCTCGCAGAAAAATACTTTTCACTGTACCTTGGTACACGTGACAATAGACAAATCCAATCCAATCCAATGTTAAGCTGTTTCTTCACTTCTTATGTATGGTATTACTTTGTAACTTTATTGTATCAATTTCTAAAATGTAAAATCCTTACAGTAAATATACTTAAAAAAATAAAGACCTTACAATAACCCAAAAATGCACCTGAACTAAAATTTACCATTTTCTATTGGTTTAACACGAGCTGCCCTTCGAATCTGAGTGAAAACTTGTGCCAACGAATTGTTACTCAACAAAATAACTAGGTTGAAAGTACACTAAACTCATTTCAACCAAAGGAGAATCTTTTGCCCATTGCTCCCGGTTAGAATTGAACCTCAATTCTAGGAGTTAACGGTAAATGTGCTAACCCACTAGATCATCGATATAATTCATTAACCTGTCAAGAGTCTGAAAAGGATACACAAAGAACCATGCGGTGAAGAACATGCCAATTGCAAGGAGAACCACTGTCAAGTGCGGAAAGACAGCAGGATTGACTGGGCTTGTATATCTGGTCATAGCCTCCAGCTCCTGAAAAACAAAAACACGCATGCAATTAATCCACCACAGCAGTGATACACCCAACACTCACACTGCATGTATTGTCCCACACATGCCTTAATCGTTATGCACCTTGGATTTGATTTGTCACGTGTGCAGAGGTACAGTGAAAAGTATTGTTCTGCATACAGTCCAGGCATATCGCTCCATTCATGAAAAAAAACATACATACACAATGTAAATACATAGACACTGGCATCGGGTGAGGCTTACGGAGTGTGGTACTACTCGGTAGAGAAGATATGTGACGAGATCAGATCAGTCCATAAGAGGGTCATTTAGGAATCTGGTAACAGTAGGAAATGAAAATGAAAATCGCTTATTGTCACGTAGGCTTCAAATGAAGTTACTGTGAAAAGCCCCTAGTCGCCACATTCCGGCGCCTGTTCAGGGAGGCTGGTACGGGAATTGAACCGCACTGCTGGCCTGCCTTAAAAGCCAGCTATTTAGCCCTGTGCTAAACCAGCCCCTAAAATTCTGGAATTGGGGTGCACCCGACCTGGCTGAGAGAATTTATCCTGACCTCTGATGGTCGCCTTGTGTGGCATGAGAGGGTGTGCATCGTCCTGTTATGTCCTCATGACTTTATCTTATTCGTCCTTTGGTCCTTTGTAGGGTCACATGAGCATTCAATTTTGTCCAATGATTGTACTGAGCCAGTTGTGATGTTGGAAAGAAGCTGTTAGTGCATGTTCGCAAACCTTTGTATCTCATGCCCGATGGAAGTTGGAAGAATGAGTAAGCCGGGTGGGAGGGGTCTTTGATTATGTTGCCCTCTTTCCCGAGGCAGAGGGAGGTGTTGACAAGAGTCAATGGATCGGAGGTTGCTTTGCGTGATGGACTGGGCTGTGTTCAGGACTCTCTGTAGTTTCTTATGGTCTTGGGCCAAGCAGTTGCCAGATGGGATGCTTTCTATGGTGCATCTGTAAAAATTGGTAAGAGTCAATGTGGACATGCTGAATTTCCTTAGTTTCCTGAGGAAGTATAGGTGCTGTTGTTTTCTTGGTCGTAGCGTCGACGTGGGTGCACAAGGACAGATTGTTGGTGATGCGCACACCGCGCACACCTAGGAATTTGAAGCTTTCACCATTGGTGCTGACAGGGGTGTGTACAATACTTCGCTTCCTGAAGTCAATGACCAGCTCCTTAGTGTAGCTGACATTAAGGGAGAGATTAATGTCGTTACACCATGCCACCAGGTTTTCTATCTCCCTCCTGTACTCTGACTCAGTTGTTCAAGATTCAAGCCACTACAATCATGTCATCAGCAAACTTGTAGATGGAGCCAAATTTTGCCACACAGTCGTGAGTGTATAGGGAGTACAGTAAGGGGCCAGGTATCCCCCAGCATGCAGGGCCCCAGTATTGAGGACATGGTGGAGGCAGTGTTGTTGTGTATCCTTTCTGATTCTGGTCAGTGGGTCAGGAAGTCGAGGATCAATTTGCAGAGGGAGGAGCCAAGTCCTAGGTTTTGGAGTTTTGCTATGAGCTTGTCTGGGATTATGGTGTTGAAGGCAGAGCTGTAATCAATGAATAAGAGTCTGACATGGGAGTCCTTGTTTTCGAGATGCTCTAGGGATGAATGTAGGGCCAGGGAGGTGGCGTCTGCTGTGGACCAAGGCATTCTGGGAATATGGAATTGATGTGTCTCATGACCAACCTCTCGAAGCACTGCATAATGGCAGATGTCAAGGCCACCGGACAGTAGTGGTTGAGGCACGTTGCCTGGCTCCTCTTTGGCACCGGTATGATGGCGGTCTTCTTGAGGCAGGTGGGAACCTCGCAACGGAGTAGGAAGAAGTTGAAGATGTCTGCAAACACACCCGCCAGTGCACGACCAGGGACTCTGTCAGGACTCGTTGCTTTCCAAGGGTTCACTTTCAAGAAGGCCGATCTGACTTTGGAAGCTGTGATGCTAAGTATGGGTGTATCCAAGGCTGCTTGGGCAGTTGACAACGGTTTGATGGTTTCCTGCTCGAAATAGAATGCATTGAGTTCATTGGGGAGGGGTGCGCTGCTGCCGGTATTCTATGCCAGTTTCCTTTGTAGCCCGTTTTGTTTAAGCCTTACCACAACCGACAAGGATCCGTGACTCTAGCTTGTCCAAGTTGCTACTCTTCATCTATCAGATAAGGCAGCAAGACTCAAGAAGACAGGTCTGTGGTAAGCATCATTACCATAGCCAATACTATCCGCAGCTGGTATCCATGTGCACATCAGGGGTGAGTGAATAAGAATCATAGAAATTTACAGCACAGAAGGGGAAGGGTGCCAATTGGCCCACTGCAATAGCAGCTATCCAGTCCAATCCAACTTTCAAGCACTTGGTCCGTAGCCTTGTAGGACACTTCAAGTGCATCTCCAACTACTTTTTAAATGTTATGAGTTCCTTTCTTATACCACCCCATCAGGCAGCGAGGTCCCTCGGTTCTTGCACATTTTCCAATATCCTACCACTTGTGTAGTCCCACTGCATCGCTAGCTTTTGCCAAATATATTACCTTACACTTATCCAAATTGAACTCCATTTGTCACTGTTCCATCCACTTGATTAGTCCAGTGATATTTTCCTGCAGTCCAAAGCTTTCTTCTTCATTAACAACCAAAAGGCCAATTTTATAATTGTCTGATGCATCATCAGACTTCATCATACCCCTACATGCAAGTCCAGATCATTGATACATACCACAGAAAGCAAGGCACCTCTTTCTGAGCCCTGCAGAACTTCACTGGAATCCTTCCAGTCACAAAATCACCCATCAGTCACTACCAATAGCCAATTTTGATCCACTTTGCCATCATTCAAATGGACTTTTACTTTGTGACCAGTCTGTCATCAAAATCCCATAAAAATCAAATGGACGACAAAAGATCCACGACCTTCCATCACCCCACCTTTCTCCACTTTCAAAGATGTTAAACACCTTATCTAATATTTCATACTCCTCCTTCCTGATTGCAATCTCTCTTATCACCCCTCTCTTTTGTGAAAACAGACCTCAAAAACTAACATGCTCCACCTACAGAGATTACCCAATGGTCCTCAACTACTCTTTCTTTCGTCACCATCGTGCCATTTATGCATTTAGATTTAATAAATGGTTTTCCTTGATTTTACTTCTCAATTATTTTTCTTGTCCTCTTTGCTTTCCTAATTTCACTGCTATGCTTTTATCTCTCTCTGCATCTCTTCCATTAGTGCCTCCCACTGATTTGGCAGACATCTACTTCAAGTAAAATGCTTCAGGAACATATAGCCCAGCTGAATCTTTCTCCCAACTTCAAGAATCACAAAGCCTGGTGCAATGCCAGGAGCATCCGGAATAAGGTGGGTGAACTTGCAGCATGGGTTGGTACCTGGGACTTCGATGTTGTGGCCATTTCGGAGACATGGATAGAGCAGGGACAGGAATGATTGTTGCAGGTGCCGGTGTTTAGTTATTTCAGTAAGCTCAGGGAAGGTGGTAAAAGAGGGGAAGGGGTGGCATTGTTAGTCAAGGACAGATTTACGGTGGCAGAAAGGAAGTTTGAAGAGGACTTGTCTACTGAGGTAGTATGGGCTGAGGTTTGAAATAGGAAAGGGGAGGTCACCCTGTTAGGGGTTTTCTATAGGCCTCTGAAAAGTTCCAGAGATGTAGAGGAAAGGATTGCAAAGATGATTCTGGATAGGAGCAAAGCAACAGGGCAGTTGTTATGGGGGACTTAACTTTCCAAATATTGACTGGAAACGCTATAGTTCGAGTACTTTAGATGGGTCCGTTTTTGTCCAATGTGTGCAGGAGGGTTTCCTGACACAGTATGTAGATAGGCCAACGAGAGGCGAGGCCATGTTGGATTTGGTACTGGGTAATGAACCAGGACAGGTGTTAGATTTGGAGGTAGGTGAGCACTTTGGTGATGGTGACCACAATTCGATTACGTTTACTTTAGTGATGGAAAGGGATAGGTATATACCGCAGGCCAAGAGTTATATCTGGGGGAAAGGCAATTATGATGCGATGAGGCAAGACTTCGGATGCATCGGATGGAGAGGAAAACTGCAGGGGATGGGCACAATGGAAATGTGGAGCTTGTTCAAGGAACAGCTACTGCGTGTCCTTGATAAGTATGTACCTGTCAGGCAGGGAGGAAGTGGTCGAGCGAGGGAACCGTGGTTTACTAAAACAGTCAAAACACTTGTCAAGAGGAAGGAGGCGGCTTATGTAAAGATGAGACATGAAGGTTCAGTTAGGGCGCTTGAGAGTTACAAGTTAGCCAGGAAGGACCTAAAGAGAGAGCTAAGAAAAGCCAGGAGGGGACATAAGAAGTCTTTGGCAGGTAGGATCAAGGATAACCCTAAAGCTTTCTATAGATATGTCAGGAATAAAAGAATGACTAGGGTAAGAGTAGGGCCAGTCAAGGACAGTAGTGGGAAGTTGTGCGTGGAGTCCAAGGAGATAGGAGAGGTGCTAAATAAATATCTTTCGTCAGTATTCACACAGGAAAAAGGCAACGTTGTCGAGGAGAATACTGAGATTCAGGCTACTAGACTAGAAGGGCTTGAGGTTCATAAGGAGGAGGTGTTAGCAATTCTGGAAAGTGTGAAAATAGATAAGTCCCCTGGGCCGGATGGCATTTATCCTAGGATTCTCTGGGAAGCAAGGGAGGAGATTGCTGAGCCTCTGGCTTTGATCTTTAAGTCATCTTGGTCTACAGGAATAGTGCCAGAAGACTGGAGGATAGCAAATGTTGTCCCCTTGTTCAAGAAGGGGAGTAGAGACAACCCCGGTAACTATAGACCAGTGAGCCTTACTTCTGTTGTTGGCAAAGTCTTGGAAAGGTTTACAAGAGATAGGATGTATAATCATCTGGAAAGGAATAATTTGATTAGAGATAGTCAACACGGTTTTGTGAAGGGTAGGTCGTGCCTCACAAACCTTATTGAGTTCTTTGAGAAGGTGACCAAACAGGTGGATGAGGGTAAAGCAGTTGATGTGGTGTATATGGATTTCAGTAAAGCGTTTGATAAGGTTCCCCACGGTAGGCAGAAAATACGGAGGCAAGGGATTCAGGGTGATTTAGCAGTTTGGATCAGAAATTGGCTAGCTGGAAGAAGACAAAGGGTGGTGATTGATGGGAAATGTTCAGACTGGAGTCCAGTTACTAGTGATGTACCACAAAGTTCTGTTTTGGGGCCACTGCTGTTTGTCATTTTTATAAATGACCTGGAGGAGGGCGTAGAAGGATGGGTGAGTAAATTTGCAGATGACACTAAAGTCTGTGGAGTTGTGGCCAGTGCGGAAGGATGTTACAAGTTACAGAGGGACATAGGTAAGCTGCAGCGCTGGGCTGAGAGGTGGCAAATGGAGTTTAATGCTGAAAAGTGTGAGGGGATTCATTTTGGAAGGAATAACAGGAAGACAGAGTACTGGGCTAATGGTAAGATTCTTGGCAGTGTGGATGAGCAGAGAGATCTCGGTGTCCATGTACATAGATCCCTGAAAGTTGCCACCCAGGTTGAGAGGGTTGTTAAGAAGGCGTACGGTGTGTTAGCTTTTATTGGTAGAGGGATTGAGTTTCGGAGCCATGAGGTCATGTTGCAGCTGTACAAAACTCTGGTGCAGCCGCATTTGGAGTATTGCGTGCAATTCTGGTCGCCGCATTATAGGAAGGATGTGGAAACATTGGAAAGGGTGCAGAGGAGATTTACCAGAATGTTGCCTGGTATGGAGGGAAGATCTTATGAGGAAAGGCTGAGGGACTTGAGGCTGTTTTCATTAGAGAGAAGGTTAAGAGGTGACTTAATTGAGGCATACAGGATGATCAGAGGATTGGATAGGGTGGACAGTGAGAGCCTTTTTCCTCGGATGGTTATGTCCAGCACACAAGGAGGTTGAGGGGCGACCTGATAGAGGTATACAAAATTATGAGGGGCATAGACAGAGTGGATAGTCAGAGGCTTTTCCCCAGGGTAGAGGGGTCAAGTACTAGGGGGCATAGGTTTAAGGTGAGAGGGGCAAGGTTTAGAGTAGATGTACGAGGCAAGTTTTTTACGCAGAGGGTAGTGGGTGCCTGGAACTCGCTACCGGAGGAGGTAGTGGAAGCAGGGACAATAGGGACATTTAAGGGGCATCTTGACAAATATATGAATAGGATGGGAATAGAAGGATACGGACCCAGGAAGTGTAGATGATTGTAGTTTAGTCGGGCAGTATGGTCGGCACGGGCTTGGAGGGCCGAAGGGCCTGTTCCTGTGCTGTACATTTCTTTGTTCTTTGAGGGGATATAGCTTTAAATTGAGGGGAGATAGATATAAGACAGATGTCAGAGGTAGGTTCTTTACTCAGAGAGTAGTGAGGGCGTGGAATGCCCTGCCTGCAACAGTAGTGGACTCGCCAACACTAAGGGCATTCAAATGGTCATTGGATAGACATATGGACGATAAGGGAATAGTGTAGATGGGCCTTAGAGTGGTTTCACAGGTCGGCGCAACATTGAGGGCCGAAGGGCCTGCACTGCGCTGTAATGTTCTATGTCAACTTTTTTGGGAATGTAAACAAAAGGAGACCCAAAGAACTGTATTGTAAGTGTGGATGGGCTATTCTGTGGCAGCTATAAAGACCTGGGCTCAGTTAGTCTCCATCCACTGATAGGCAATGGTGAAAACAAAGCAAAAAGGTAACATATCGAACCAAAAATTAAACCCTTAACATGGGCAATGAAGGGTAACAAAGCTGAAGTGATGAGACTACCCAACTGCAGAGGGTCTTTGATACTTCAGGAGATTTTATGCCTGACATCATCACCATAAGCACTTCAATAAAAATATTAGGTTGACACAACGCAGCATTGTAGGAAGGTCCTTCTCTAAAAAGACCAATCGGAATAAAACATTTCACACTAACTAGGCTTCAAAACAGAAGAGAGTTAAGACCATAAGACATAGGAGCGGAAGTAAGGCCATTCGGCCCATCGAGTACACTCCACCATTCAATCATGGCTGATTTCAACTCCATTTACCCGCTCTCTCTCCATAGCCCTTAATTCCTCGAGAAATCAAGATTTTATCAACTTCTGTCTTAAAGACACTCAACGTCCCGGCATCCACCGCCCTCTGTGGCAATGAATTCCACAGACCCACCACTCTCTGGCTGAAGAAATTTCTCCTCATTCTAAAGTTGTTTTATTCTAAGGCTGTGCCCCCGGGTCCTAGTCTCCCCTGCTAATGGAAACAACTTCCCTACATCCACCCTATCTAAGCCATTCATTATCTTGTAAGTTTCTATTAGATCTCCCCTCAACCTCCTAAACTCCAATGAATATAATCCCAGGTACCTCAGACGTTCATCGTATGTTAGGCCTACCATTCCTGGGATCATCCGTGTGAATCTCCGCTGGACCCGCTCCAGTGTCCTTCCTGAGGTGTGGGGCCCAAAATTGCTCACAATATTCTAAATGGGGCCTAGCTAATGCTTTATAAAGCTTCAGAAGTACATCCTTGCTTTTACATTCCAAGCCTCTTGAGATAAATGACAACATTGCATTTGCTTTCTTAATTACGGACTCAACCTGCAAGTTTACCTTTGGAGAATCCTGGACTAGGACTCCCAAGTCCCTTTGCACTTCAGCATTATGAATTTTGTCACCGTTTAGAAAATAGTCCATGCTTCTATTCTTTTTTCCAAAGTGCAAGACCTCGCACTTGCCCACGTTGAATTTCATCAGCCATTTCTTGGACCACTCTCCTAAACTGTCTAAATCTTTCTGCAGCCTCACCACCTCCTCCATACTACCTGCCCATTCGCCTATCTTTGTATCATCGGCAAACTTAGCCAGAATGCCCCCAGTCCCGTCATCTAGATCGTTAATATATAAAGAGAACAGCTGTGGCCCCAACACTGAACCCTGCAGGACACCACTCGTCACTGGTTGCCATTCCGAAAAAGAACCTTTTATCCCAACTCTCTGCCTTCTGCCTGACAGCCGATCGTCAATCCATGTTAGTACCTTGCCTCGAATACCATGGGCCCTTATTTTACTCAGCAGTCTCCCGTGAGGCACCTTATCAAAGGCCTTTTGGAAGAGATAGATAACATCCATTGGCTCTCCTTGGTCTAACCTATTTGTTATCTCTTCAAAGAACTCTAACAGGTGTGTCAGGCACGACCTCCCCATACTAAATCCATGCTGACTTGTCCTAATCCGACCCTGCACTTCCAAGAATTTAGAAATCTCATCCTTAACAATGGATTCTAGAATCTTGCCACTAACCGAGGTTAGGCTAATTTGGCCTATAATTTTCCATCTTTTTCCTTGTTCCCTTCTTGAACAAGGGGGTTACAACAGCGATTTTCCAATCCTCTGGGACTTTCCCCGACTCCAGTGACTTTTGAAAGATCATAACTAACGCCTCCACTATTTCTTCAGCTATCTCCTTTAGAACTCTAGGATGTAGCCCATCTGGGCCCGGAGATTTATCCATTTTTAGACATCTTAGTTTCTCTCGCACTTTCTCCTTTGAGATGGCTACCATATTCAACTCTGCCCCCTGACTCTCCTGAATTGTTGGGATATTACTCATGTCTTCTACTGTGAAGACTGACGCAAAGTACTTATTTAGTTCCTCAGCTATTCCTCGTCTCCCATCACTAGATTACCAGCGTCATTTTAGAGCGGCCCAATGTCTACTTTTGCCTCCCGTTTGTTTTTAATGTATTTAAAGCAACTTTTACTATCATTCCTAATGTTACTGGCTAGCCTACCTTCATATTTGATCCTCTCTTTCCTTATTTCTCTCTTTGTTACCCTGTTTTATTTTGTACCCTTCCCAATCTTCTGACTTCCCACTACTCTTTGCCACATTATCGGCTTTCTCATTTGCTTTGATGCATTCCCTAACTTCTTTTGTCAGCCATGGCTGCCTAATCCCCCCTCTGATAACCTTTCTTTTCTTTGGGATGAACCTCTGTACTGTGTCCTCAATTACTCCCAGAAACTCCTAGGAAATGTTCAGAATGGAGTTCAGTCACAAGTGGAGTACCACAAGGATCTGTTCTGGGGCCGTTGCTGTTTGTCATTTTTATCAATGACCTAGGGGAAGGCGCAGAAGGGTGGGTGAGTAAATTTGCAGACGATACTAAAGTCGGTGGTGTTGTCGATAGTGTGGAAGGATGCAGCAGGTTACAGAGGGATATAGATAAGCTGCAGAGCTGGGCTGAGAGGTGGCAAATGGAGTTTAATGTAGAGAAGTGTGAGGTGATTCACTTTGGAAGGAATAACAGGAATGTGGAATATTTGGCTAATGGTAAAGTACTTGAAAGTGTGGATGAGCAGAGGGATCTAGGTGTCCATGTACATAGATCCCTGAAAGTTGCCACCCAGGTTGATAGGGTGGTGAAGAAGGCCTATGGAGTGTTGGCCTTTATTGGTAGAGGGATTGAGTTCCGGAGTCAGGAGGTCATGTTGCAGCTGTACAGAACTCTGGTACGGCTGCATTTGGAGTATTGCGTGCAGTTCTGATCACCGCATTATAGGAAGGACGTGGAGGCTTTGGAGCGGGTGCAGAGGAGATTTACCGGGACGTTGCCTGGTATGGAGGGAAAATCTTATGAGGAAAGGCTGATGGACTTGAAGTTGTTTTCGTTGGAGAGAAGAAGGTTAAGAGACTTAATAGAGGCATACAAAATGATCAGGGGGTTGGATAGGGTGGACAGTGAGAGCCTTCTCCCGCGGATGGAAATGGCTGGCACGAGGGGACATAGCTTTAAACTGAGGGGTAATAGATATAGGACAGAGGTCAGAGGTAGGTTCTTTACGCAAAGAGTAGTGAGGCCGTGGAATACCCTACCTGCTACAATAGTGAACTCGCCAACATTGAGGGCATTTAAAAGTTTATTGGATAAACATATGGATGATAATGGTATAGTGTAGGTTAGATGGCTTTTGTTTCGGTGCAACATCGTGGGCCGAAGGGCCTGTACTGCGCTGTATTGTTCTATGTTGTGAATCCCTGGATGTTTAAATGCCAGTCCTGAACCCCCTGCAACCACGTCTCTGTGATGCCTACCACATCATACCTGCCAGTCACAATCTGGGCCACAAGCTCATCTACCTTGTTCCGTACACTGAATGCATTTAAATATAGCACCTTTAATTCTCTATTGACCGTCCCTTTTTGTTTTCTTAGTGTGGTGGACCTTGGTTTACCGGGCCTTTCCATACACTGTCATATTTTGTGGGATGGGGACTATCGTAACCTCTCCTGAGTTCTGTCTTTTTGTGCTTTTTTGTATTCCTAAGCAGCTACGCTTCCCACTGATTACTTCACCTCTTGGTTCCCTGACTTTCCCTTCCCCTCCAATCTCTAGTTTAAAGTCCTATTGACCACCCTATTTACTCTTTTCGCCAGAACACTGGTCCCAGCTCGGTTCAGGTGGAGACCATCCCAACGGTATAGGTCCCCCCTGTCCCAAAACTGATGCCAGTGTCCCATGAAAAGGAACCCCTCTTTCCCACACCACTCTTTCAGCCACGTGTTAACTTCCCTTATTCTTGCCTCCCTATGCCAATTTGCACGTGGCTCGGGCAGTAATCCGGAGATTATGACCCTTGAAGACCTGTTTTGTTATTTGAATCCTAGCTCTTTATAATCTCTAAACAGGTCCTCTGTCCTAGACTTGCCTATGTTGTTGGTACCGACATGGACCACAACAACTGGATCCTCCCCCTCCCTCTCCAGTATCCTTTCAAGCCGGTCAGAGATGTCCCACACCCTAGCACCGGGCAGGCAACATACCATGCGGGCTCTTTATCCTACTCACAAAGGATACTATCTATCCCCCTGATAATAGAATCCCCTACAACTTGCCTATTTACTCCCTCCCCTTGGGCCTGCTGAACCATGGTGCCTTGGTCAGCTGACTCATCCTTCCTGCAGCCCTGTTCGCCATCCACACAGGGAGCAAGTGCCTCATACCTGTTGGACAGGGTCAAGGGCTGAGGCTCCCGAGTTCCTGACTGCTGTTTCCCTTTACCTGCCTGACTTGCAGTCACACCCTGCTGTCCCTGGCCACTGGCAGGATTTCAACTACTTACTCTGACAGGTGTGACTGCCTCCTGAAACACAGTGTCCAGGTAAGTCTTCCCCTCCCGGATGAGCCACGTAGACCAAGGAGGCTCAATTTATGAAGTAACTGAAGATGAATCCTCATCGCAAGCTTGCATAACAGCTACATCATCACTGCACAACAGTACATGATACCAGTCTATCGAAGGTGCAAACTAGAGCTCAGAAAAACATTAAATGGGATCTAAGGATAACAGCATGATTTCAGCAGCAGAGGTGATGGGTGTGATATGGGGTTTGGAGCTCGGCCTCTGGATCAAACAAAACATTGACAACCTGACCCGGCGCCCCTCTCCACTGTTGTTGACCACCCCGCTGTCGACGCCCCCCCCCCCCCCCCCACTGTTGTTGACCACCCCGCTGTCGACGCCCCCCCCCCCACTGTTGTTGACCACCCCGCTGTCGACGCCCCCCCCCCCCCCATGTTGTCGACCCACCCCCCCGACACTCTGCTATCAATGCCCCGACCCCTGACCCTCTGCTAGCGATGCCCCGACCTCCCTTGGTATCGATACCCTGACCCTCACCCCTGGTATCGATAACCTGACCCCCCTCCCCCTGGTATAGAGACTCTGACCTCCCCCCCCCCCCCCCCCGATCCTCAGTATCGACACCCTGATTCCCCCGTATCAACATCCTGATTCCCCCGTATCGGCACCCTAATTGCCCCGTATCAATACCCTGATCCTCCTTCCCCTGGTATCGAGATCCTGACCTCCCCCTCCCCTGGCATCGAGACCGACCCCCCCCCTCCCCCTGGTATAGAGACCGACCCCCCCCTCCCCCTGGTATAGAGACCGACCCCCCCCCTGGTATAGAGACCGACCCCCCCCCCGTCGGTATAGAGACGGACCCCCCCCCCCCCCCCGGTATAGAGACCGACTCTCCCCCCCCCCCCCCGGTATAGAGACCGACTCTTCCCCCCCCCCCCCCGGCCCTGGTATCGAGACCGCCCCGCCCCCCCCCGGTATCGAGACCGACCCCCCCCCTCCCCCTGGTATCGAGACCGACCCCCCCCCTCCCCCTGGTATCGAGACCGACCCCCCCCCTCCCCCTGGTATCGAGACCGACCCCCCCCCTCCCCCTGGTATCGAGACCGACCCCCCCCCTCCCCCTGGTATCGAGACCGACCCCCCCCCTCCCCCTGGTATCGAGACCGACCCCCCCCCCTCCCCCTGGTATCGAGACCGACCCCCCCCCTCCCCCTGGTATCGAGACCGACCCCCCCCCCTCCCCCTGGTATCGAGACCGACCCCCCCCCCTCCCCCTGGTATCGAGACCGACCCCCCCCCCCTCCCCCTGGTATCGAGACCGACCCCCCCCCTCCCCCTGGTATCGAGACCGACCCCCCCCCCTCCCCCTGGTATCGAGACCGACCCCCCCCCCCCTCCCCCTGGTATCGAGACCGACCCCCCCCCCCTCCCCCTGGTATCGAGACCGACCCCCCCCCTTCCCCCTGGTATCGAGACCGACCCCCCCCTCCCCTTGGTATCGAGACCGACCCCCCCCCCTCCCAGGTATCGAGACCGACCCACCCCCCTCCCATCGAGACCAACCCCCCCCCCCAATTGAGACTGACTCCCCCCCACCCCCCGATATCGAGACCGACCACCCCCCCCCTCCCCTTGGTATCGAGACCGACTCCCCCCCCCCCCCGATATCGAGACCGACTCCCCCCCCCTGATATCGAGACCGACTCTCTCCCCCCCCCCCCTGATATCGAGACCGACTCTCCCCCCCCCTGATATCGAGACCGACTCTCTCCCCCCCCCCCCTGATATCGAGACCGACTCTCCCCCCCCCCCTGATATCGAGACCGACTCTCTCCCCCCCCCCCTGATATCGAGACCGACTCTCTCCCCCCCCCCTGATATCGAGACCGACTCTCCCCCCCCCCCCCCCGATATCGAGACCGACTCTCCCCCCCCCCCCCTGATATCGAGACCGACTCTCTCCCCCCCCCCCTGATATCGAGACCGACTCTCCCCCCCCCCCCCCTGATATCGAGACCGACCACCCCCCCTCCCCCTGGTATCGAGACCGACCACCCCCCCCCCTCTCCCCCTGGTATCGAGACCGACCACACCCCCCCCCTGGTATCGAGACCTGGACACCCCCCCCTCCCCTTGGTATCGAGATCCGGACACACACCCCCTCCCCTTGGTATCGAGATCCGGACACACACCCCCTCCCCTTGGTATCGAGACCATGATCTCCCCTCCCCTCCCCTTCCCCCGTATCGACACCCTGATTCCCCCGTATCGACACCCTGATTCCCCCGTATCGAAACGCTAACACTTTGGCCGCAGCTCCTCACCATCTTTTCTCTTTTTAGGCCACGTCTCCACGGCAGATGTTAGGTCACTGCGCAAGCGCCGCTGCCGTACTGCATTCTGGGAGGTGTAGTCCCATCCTTTCCACTGGTTTTAAGTTCCCATTCTCAATGTTACACACCTCCGCACGGAACATTTTCTTATCTTTTTAAATAAAGCGCAGTTTTTCTCCGGTCACTAAACGATCTTTATCAGCAGGCGAATCAGTGAACGGCTACAATTCCCACGGGCCATTGCGGCCCGCGTACATGCGCATTCCGAGTCTGGAATTGGCCACGTGAATGGGTGTTCCCCCCCACCCCCAGACCTAACCAAGCCTGTCAATCACACTGAATTATCAGGGAGCTCCCGACCTGCCTGCCTGCTGGATAATGAGGATGTACCACAATGGCACTATTTGAAGATAAATGATCGCAGAATTTCCTTGGTGTCCACCTCTCTCCTAACACAGCAAAGTAAATAAATTCATCATTCATTTAGCTACATATAATATTAAAACAGAAAATACTGTATAAATCAGCGGGTCTAGCAGCATCTATGGAGAGGGAAACAAAGTTAACCTTTCAATCCATATGTAATGTGGAAGGGTGATATGGACTCAAAATGTTGACTCTGTGATGTACCATCAATGACGACAGATGAGAGTCGGAAGAGTAAACTGTGGCTTTTTTAAAAACCTTTTCTGAGTTACCAAGCCAGGGCTCAGAGTGTGGGTCAGGGGCGAACCCCTAATCCAGCTCCTCGCCTGCTTAAAAAACGAATTCAAATTGAATCCAATTCATAGCCCCCACAAGAGAGACATACCCGATCTGAACCAAAGGCTCAACCTACATTACACTTGATCTTAGCCAAAAGGCCGAGAAGTGAACTGTGGCTTTAATCAGCTAAAAGATACCTGCTGGCAGCCGGTCCCAGAATGAGGGCAGGGCTGGAGGTTAGCTACCTTTATATTTGAGGGGCGGAGCCAGCAGGGACAAACCCAGACATGTAACAAACAGTAAGAATAGTGTGGTAAACCACTGTTGCGCCTGTCTTAGGTGATGTACGGTAGGACACGTACTTCAGGCTCGCCGGTAGTCCCTGCCTGCTGGCTCCGCCCAGGAGGCAGGGTATAACTATGCTTGTCCTCCAGCCAGCAGCCATTTCATCAGCTGCTGTGGGAAGCCACACATCTGAGAGCAATAAAGCCTCAGTTGGATTCAACTATCATCTTTGTCCAATTGATCGTGCCTCAATTTATTGCTATCAGTTTCTAAGGATGGACCTCCGTAACAAACCGGATCACCTGCAGCTGGATCCGCACTCAAGCGACGCCGGAAAGGACTTCCAGCACTGGCTAGCTTGCTTCGTGGCGTATATCAACGCGGCACCAACCCCTGTCCCGGAGGCTCAGAGATTCAGATTTTATATTCCAGGTTGAGCTCCAAAGTCTTTCCGTTAATCCAGGAAGCGCCGAACTACGCCGAAGCCATGACTCTACTCAAGAACAACTACGCACAGAAAACGAACACGCTCTTCGCCAGGCACCCACTCGCCACTCGTTCTCAACTCCCTGGTGAGTCCATAGAATACTTCTGGCGGACCCTAATCCCACTGGTCCGGGACTTCGACTGTCAGGCCATTATGGCCATGGAACACTCAGACCTCCTTATGCGGGACGCTTTTGTGCCTGGAATTGAGTCAGATCTCATACGATAGGGACTCCTAGAAGGGGCCACGCGCGACCTCGCAGAGACTAAAACGCTAGCGCTCTCCATGATGGTCGCCCTGCGCAACGTCCAGTCCTACACCCCCAGCCGCGCGGCCCACCCCTCCTACATTTCGTGGACCCAACAGACAGCCGCCCCAGCTGCCCACCCAATACGCTCGCGCTGCATGCCAGCCAGCGAACCCCGGGGCCCCACAATGCTATTTTTGCAGCCAACAGAAGCACCCCCGCCAATGCTGCCCGGCCCGCGCTGCCCTTTGTAAAGCCTGCGGCAAGAAGGGCCACTTCGCCGCAGTGTGCCAGGCCCGCTCAGTAGCCGCTATCACCCCCACCCCCCTCGGTCACGGACAATGGGCGCCGCCACCCCCCCCCCTCAGACCACATACGGCCAGTGGGCGCCGCCATCTTCCCCTCTGCGCAACTCGTGTGTTCCATGGACGCCGCCATCTTGTTCCACCTCCGCAACGTGCGTTCCATGGGTGCCGCCATTTTGTAACCCTCAAGATCTTCGGGCGCTGCCATCTTGTCTACTCCTCAGCACATGGGCACCACCGGCGTTCCAGGACCCGGGCTCACAAGCCGTCCCATTATCCGACGACCAACCAAGACTCGCCTCCATCTCATTCAACCAGTCTCGTCCGCATAACCTGAGCAACGCATCCACCAGCTTGAAAGTCGACGGACAGTTAACCTCCTGCTTGCTGGACTCCGGGAGCACCAAAAGCTTCATACGCTCGGATACGGTAAGGCGCTGCTCCCTCACGATACACCCCGCCAACCAAAAAATCTCCCTGGCCTCCAGATCCCATTGCGTAGCGATCTGGGGTTACTGTACGGTCACGCTCACGGTCCAGGGCGTAGAATTCAGCGGCTTCCGCCTCTACATCCTCCCTAACCTCTGCGCTGCAGTAATCCTTGGCCTGGACTTCCAGTGCAACCTCCAGAGCCTAATTCTGAAATTCGGCAGGCCCTTACTGTGCGGCCTCGCGACCCTAAAGGTCGACCCACCTTCCCTCTTTGCCAATCTAACTCCAGATTGCAAACCCGTCGCCACTAGGTGCAGATAGTACAGCGCCCAGGACAAGACCTTCATCAGGTCCGAAGTCCAGCAGCTGCTTCGGGAAGGCATCATCGAGGCCAGCAACAGCCCCTGGAGAGCTCAAATGGTCGTAGTTAAAACTGGGGAGAAACACCGAATGGTTGTGGACTACATCCAGACCATCAACCGGTCCACGCAGCTCGACGCGTACCCCCTCCCACGCATATCTGACATGGTTAACCAGATTGCGCAGTACCGGGTCTTCTTAACGGTAGACTTGAAATCCGCCTACCACCAGCTCCCCATCCGTAAATCGGACCGTCCATACACTGCCTTCGAGGCAGACGGCCGCCTATACAACTTCCTTCGGGACCCCTTCGGCGTCACAAACGGGGTCTCGGTCTTCCAAAGGGAGATGGACCGAATGGTCGACCGGGACGGGTTGCGGGCCACCTTTCCGTACCTAGACAACGTCACTATCTGCGGCCATGATCAGCAGGAGCACGACGCCAACCTTGCTAAATTTCTCCACACCGTTACTCTCTTAAACCTCACGTATAACAAGGAGAAGTGCGTGTTCAGCAGAACCGCTTAGCCATCCTCGGCTATGTGGTCCAGAACGGAGATCTGGGACCTGATCCCGACTGCATGCACCCCCTCATGGGGCTCCCCTCCCCCACTGCCCCAAGGCCTTCAAACGCTGCCTGGGGTTCTTTTCGTACTACGCTCAGTGGGTCCCAAACTATGTGGACAAGGCCCGCCCACTCATACAGTCCACCCAGTTTCCCCTGACGGCCGAGGCCGAACAGGCCTTTGCCCGGATCAGAGCTGATATTGCCAAGGCCACAATGCACGCTGTAGATGAGACACTGCCCTTCCAAGTAGAAAGCGAAGCATCAGACGTCGCCCTTGCCGCCACCCTCAATCATGCAGTCAGGCCTGTGGCATTCTTTTCCCGCACCCTTCATGCCTCAGAAATTCGGCATTCATCCGTCAAAAAGGAGGCCCAAGCTATCGTTGAAGCTGTGCGGCATTGGAGGCATTACCTGGCCGGCAGGAGATTCACTCTCCTTACTGACCAACGGTCGGTAACCTTCATGTTCAACAACACACAGCGGGGCAAGATCAAGAACGATAAAATCTTGAGGTGGAGGATCGAGCTCTCCACCTACAATTACGAGTTTATGTATCACCCCGGCAAACTCAACGAACCTCCAGACACCCTATCACGAGGTACATGTTCCATCGCACAGGTAGACCGACTCCGGGCCCTGCCTTTGTCACCCAGGAGACACACGGTTGTACCACTTCATTAAGGCACAAAATCTGCCCTACTCCGTCGAGGAAGTAAGGACAATCACCAGGGACTGCCAGGTCTGTGTGAAGTGCAAGCCGCACTTCTACCGGCCGGACCGCGCACGCCTGGTGAAGGCCTCCCGCCCCTTTGAACGCCTCAGTGTGGACTTCAAAGGCCCCCTCCTCTCCACCGACCGTCACACATATTTTCTCAGTGTGATCAACGAATACTCCAGATTCCCCCTTGCCATCCTTATGCCCCGACATGACGTCTGCCACCGACATTAAAGCCCTCAACACAATCTTCGCTCTGTTCGGTTTCCCCACTTAAATCCACAGTGACAGGGGATCCTCATTCATGAGTGATGAGCTGCCTCAGTTCCTGCTCAGCAGGGGTATCGCCTCCAGCAGAACGACAAGCTATAACCCCCGGGGAAACGGACAGGTAGAAAGGTATGGAGGGCCGTCCAGCTGGCCCTACAGACCAGGAAGCTCCCGGCCTCCCGCTGGCAGGAGGCCCTCCCTGATGCACTCCACTCCATTTGCTCATTACTCTGCACAGCCTCTAACAATACATCCCATGAACGCCTTTTTGCCTTCCCCAGGAAGTCCACATCTGGGGTGTCGCTCCCGACTTGGCTCGCAGCTCCGGGAACCGTGCTTCTCCGTAAGCACGTCCAACTCCACAAGGCGGACCCGTTGGTGGAGAGGGTGCACTTGCCCCACGCAAACCCCCAGTATGCCTATGTGGCGTTCCCTGACGGCCGCCAGGATACTGTCTCCCTCAGGGACCTGGCACCATCATGTTCCACCCCCACACCCCCTCCGCCCCCGGCGCCACCCTCCCCTCCCCCGTCGCTCCCAACAACCCCCCCCCAGGACCATCCGTCCCCCCCCTGCCCTCACCCGACGATGAAGAGGATTTCGACACGCTCCCGGAGTCACCTTCGACCAGATCAGCACCAACATCGCCGACACAACTGCGTCGCTCCCAGAGGAACATCAAGGCCCCGGACCGGCTAAACCTCTGACCGGTCTACCAGATATCAAAGGACATTTGTTTGCTCAAATCTTGTAAATATTAACTCGTTGTTGTATATAGTTATCCACCACCCCCGCCGGACTCAATTTTTAACAGGGGGTGAATGTGGTAAACCACTGTTGCACCTGTATTAGGTGATGTATGGTAGGACCTGTACTAGAGGTTCATCAGTGGTCCCTGCCTGCTGGCTCCGCCCAGATGGTGAGTATAAATATGCATGACCTCCTGCCAGCAGCCATTTCGGCAGCTGCTTTGGGAGGCCACACATCTGACAGCAATAAAGCTTCAGTTGGATTCAACTATCGTCTTTGTCCAATTGATCGTGCCACAAACAGTAAGTACAATGAGTAAGAACAGTATGTACAATATAATACAGTGGTTCACCACATTCACCCCCTGTTAAAAAAAAAAAGAGTCCGGCAGGGGTGAAGTGGACGGGTTGAATTAGAGATCGAGTCTGTCGGGGGCTTTGACCTTCCACTGTGATCGCCTCAGTCCCAGCTGTGGTGAGGACACTGGTGTCGGATGAAGTGTTGAGGCCCGCGTATCCAGGAGCGTGTCATCTTCCGGATAAGTAGCAATGGAGGGAGACGGTGTAGAGTCGTGAGTAGCAATGGAGGGAGACAGTGTAGAGTCGGGGGAAGTGGCAATGGTCGCTGGGGAACCTGTGTGTGCCAAGTCCCGAAGGGAGACTGTGTCCTCCCGCCCGTCATGGTGTGCCACGGATGCATATTGGGTGTTAACATGTGTTGAGAAAAATGCAAAGGTGACATTTGAAACATGAAGGTCTGGTGGAAAAAAAACCAAGAAACATGAGAAAAAGCAAAGTAACAGAAAAGATCCCATAAAAGTAAATGTAATGAAATGCTAAAATGAATAAGCAGAAGGCGCTCGAAGAATTAACTGCAGACAAAGGTTCTTTAGAAAGCAGACAGCCATTTTCACATAGGCCTTGAGATAAGGAAGCAGTTCATGCTGCAACTTAATATCTTTAGTTCAAGAAATTCTTATAAAAAATTAAGCTTTAAGTTAAATAAAGAGGACGAGTTTTATACCCTTTAATAGAAGTTAATTAGTTTAGCAGGCAGTTGATTGGAATTATCAGAATCTTAATTTTGAATAATTTGAAACATTTAAGAATACAAGAAAATACAATACTTCCAAAAGATAAGGGAATGAAAGACTGGAATGCCCTGGAATAATTAACAAGGAAACCTCCCTTCCAGTAAGCTAGCAGACCAAGGTCAGGTTTACACGAAGGCCCTCTCATGATATTATGAGGACTTGATGTGGAATCACATGGACAGGAAAAGTATTGCGATCAGGAGCAGAAGAAAATACTTTAGAATAATGTCATGTAATCAGCAAAGCTGTTTTCAAGGTGATATAAATCCTAGATCGCCCCCAGCCAGGCACTCACTCTCAGCCTGCAGGGTGATTTCGGTACATGGGACAGACAGGAGACGAAAGCCGAGCAGAACCGTAGAACAACCGGGAGGAGACCAGCAGATAAAGGAGAGAGATTGTCGAGGGGGCCCAGGAAGGTCTGATCAACCGACCAGGAGAAGCCAGAAGCAAGATCTTTTAATTTTTCTGTAAAGACAGTGATTTTATCTTTTAAAAGAAAAACTAAAATAGCTTAAAGTTTAAACCTGAAACAGTGGTTTATTACAAAAGTCTACTTTACTTATCTAGCAACGCGGGACCCAGGATTGTGGCTACTAGGTGGTAAGTAGATAAAATTCTTCTATGAAGATACGGGTTATCCCGGGGAATAACTTGAAACACTAGTTTGACCTGAATAGCACCCGTTAGTAAGTCTGCATAGGAGTCGGGGAGTGTGAATCCCTGTCCACCATTTAGAATCTCTTGACCCTTGTTCCATAAAGGGGAAACCTAAGAATTCTAAGAATAGTGGTGAGGTTTAAATACATGGCGCCCAAACATAGTTCATTTTGAAAGTTGAAAGTTTGTGGGGCATCAGGACCCAGCTGGTTGTTTTGCTTTCTCCATGGCACCCAGCGTGGAGGCCTAGAATATTAGAAGTTTCTAGCTAAAGCGAGGCTAGAATATTAGAAGTTTCTAGTTAAGCAGAGTGGGGGCGAGAATATTAGAAGTTTCTAGTTCCCAAATAACGGTTAGAATACTAGAAATTTCTAACCGGCACAAAGGCTGGAATATTAGAAGTCTTTGGTCTCTGTGTGAGTCAGACTTTACCTGCCGAGTTTAGTCTGGAAAGTCATGTGTGATTGACTTTCGTAAGGATATTCTGTGGATCGAGGGGACATAAAACCCGGGTTGGGTGTGGAGATCAGTAGACTAGAAGATACTGACCCTGAGTAAAAGTCTGCGAGACATCTTGGTGACAGCACTAAAAATCTTGCATCCATTACTTGTAAAAGGAGGCCAAAAAATAAATCATCCTTAGAGTAAGGCAGATTGTGAGGTTACATCCTAGAGATATGGGGATGCCTAGCATCTTTAGAGACCAATAACCAATCGACCCTTAACTAAAACAGGAAGATAGTGCCTTAGTCAGCCTTTGATAGGGCCCAGAAAGGGTACTTGTCCTTAATTTCAGATTGCAACTGAAAGGGACAACCAGGAACAGAACTTAGAATTCCGAAAAATGGCAATTAGAATAATCCTCTTGCTCTGAAACACGGTCAAGAGAGTTGAAGCAATGGAACAAGCGTGGAAAAGAAATTAACAGAGGCAAAAAACTCCTGCATAAGTGAAACTTTATCAGCATGGAGGGGTCTCAATTTTTGTTAAGACTAACTAAAACCCTACAGAATAGAGGTCCAAGATCTCAGTGGATAAATGTGAGTGTGTGTTTAATAAGGATTTGTGAAATCCTACAGAGTAGAGATCCAAGATCTGAGTGGATGAATGAATGTGTGTATGTCTAATAAGGAATTTTGAATTTCCTTTGGTGTTTGTATTTTTAAAAAAATGCTGTATTTTGTAAAACCGAGTTTCACATCAATTGGAAGTTATAAACGGCAGGTAGAAATGTGATCAGTATTATAAGGTAGTAAATTAGTATGTTCAGAACTAAATTGGTCTTAGCATAAACACAAAGAGAAGTTTTACTCGCGAGCAGCCAGAGCTCGGTGCAGGAAATTACTTTGAAACTAACACGTTGAAATTGACACGGCACAGCTCCACCAGGGTCCTAGTGCCCGAGAAGTCACAAGATAGTCATGAGCAGGGACGATGTTTAGAATTTTAAATACATTGTAAAGGAGCTTTAGGGAATAAAGATGTCAGACCAGAAGTTAGATTAGGAGAATTACTTGCAGTATCAGGAAATGAGAATCTGATGGCAGGGAAAGATTTAATAAAAATAGATGTAGGAAAAATTAGGATATTAAAACCAATTGATAACACAGAGGAAGTTTGGGTGAAACTACCAACTAAAACCACGGGGAAAGTAATCAGTGAAGCTGTCAAAGGTAGAGACAAGATCATTCAGAATTTAGGTGAACAAAGAGTTGAATTAGAGAAACATGGAATCTGGAGTAAAAGAAATTGTATCAGAACTAAAAAATCTGACCCAATTAAATAATAACAGAGGGATCATTATAATCCATGGGTAACCTATTGGCAGCAAACGAGGAAACATAATCAGTGAGGAATTGACAATATGGGATGATAGATCAAGAGCTGTTATTAATGGACCTCAGTTTAAATTGATTCATTGTGAACATAATGAAACATCGTGTCAAGGATGTGGCATGTTTTGTAGCCCAGTAGTTTGGACAGGGAGTAGTCATATGAAACCTCGGAGAATGGCAGATACAGAGTATTCAGGCGATTTGATAGTGCATTTAAAACGACAACGATGGGGAAATGCTACGGCTCCCAGGGAAATTTGGGGAATTCAGATTGTCACGATTGTTTTGTGAAATATCAGGCAACACTGATGATTGAAGTTTGTGACCACAAGATAGATTTTGACCATGGGAGGTGTAATTGTGTATGGGATGGTGTGATAATGACTAATTGTGATTACTGCAGAGAAAACCTAGCTGGCGAAAAAGTGGTGGTGAAAGGATGTGCAGGATTGTGGAGAAGTGACAAACCTATGGTACCAATCAGTGAGGGAGTACATAGTTTAAAAGATGTTGGGATGACCCGGGGACGTAAAATTGGCCTGACAGTGTTTAGAGACTGTGTCACTGCAATGATACCATGCCACAGGTTAGATCATATCACCAAACCGCTTGGACAAGGGAAAAAAGAATGTTGTACTAAATTAATGATTGACCCGGGATATGGATTTGGAAAATATATGAAGCAAAATAGACCCCAAGACAGGGAAGGGGGTTCTGTGGATAAATTAGAAACTCTGGACGATGGACAGACTGTAGAGGGAAAGGAATGTTTGGTTATGAGTGTCAGGGGATTACTGCACTTACTGGTATTATGTGATGAAGTAGAGTGGGATGTCAGTGAATTGAAACCTGTTAGTAGCATAGATAGGACAGATGATAAAGTAAAAATGTCATGTTCAGAACTTACCTTTCATAAAAATCCTGTCATAATCAGGAATAAAGAAATTGAAGTAAAAGCAGTAGCAATACCAGAAATGTATCAGGGTAAGTTTCGACCTGATTGGACCACTGAGCGAGCAAAAGAGGAGGAATTTGAGATTCTTAGAATCTCACTCAGGGGGGCAATGATAGAAGGAGGAGGCTTAACAGGCCTTAATTGTATGATGTACGTAAATGATCAGAAAAACAAACCAGTTAAAAAAGAAAAAGGAAAGAGATGGTGGCAAAGGAAATCTGGAAGTCCTGGAGAGGGCACTTCTGGAAAACCCAAACAAGAATAGAAAGATACAAATTTAGCATGAGGGCCCTCTCCAACCTTAACCTGTTCTTTTGATTTTACAGATGGAAAAAATAATACAGATTCATTTGTTGGGACGGAGAAAGAGGACTACACTCAAGAGAAAAATAAGGATCAAGCTTTAAGAAGAAAAGGAAGAAGCTAGGACTAGGAGTAGGCTTGATTGGTTAAAATGGGAGGCGACAATATTAATGGGGTTTACAGTAATTAGTTTGGGAATATTGGTATGGCTAATCACCTTGGGAAAATCAAGTGAAGTAATGGGGGATGGAAAGATAGACACCAGATTGAATCACATAGAACATGTAATAAAAATAAGAATAAACAAATGTTTAAATATAAAGGAGGAAAACATTAATTTCCAGGACATCCAGGAGGTGGGGCTCAACAGCAGTATGTTAGAATCAAGCAACAGTGTCAGGAACAACATGTTCAGTAGAATGTGGGGAGCGCTTACAAGCAGCCTGGGATACGTTCTAAACCTATCAGACAGATTAAAGATTTTAGACAGTATTCGGGGGAAACTAATGATACTCAAAGGGACCCAGAGAAAGGGCAAGTTAAAAAGGAAATATATTGCAAAACAAAACCACAGATAGGAGAATGAAACAAAATAGATGGAAGAAATGCCAGAAACCACCAATAAAAGAAAGTCTATGTGAATTAAAAAATAATCTCACAGGGAGGAACATTAGTGATGTATGGGTGAAGGAAGGAAGTATTGAGTTAACTAAAGTGAAAACAGGTACAGAACAGGTATGGGTAAAGGAAATAATGGATAGATTAGAAGGCCGGAACAAAGTCACTATAACAAGGAATGTAACGTTAATAGATAGGGAGACATGTTATGAAGTAATAAGCGAAGATGAAGTCACACAACAATTTGGCTTAAATAGTCCTAATCCTAATAACAATAATAATAATGATAAAAGTTCAGATAACCAGATGAAAACCTGGTGGACAGATTCAAAGGAGAAGTGGAGGAATGGATTACATGGCATTGCCTGTACTCCCATGTTAACAAGAGGACCAGTGTGGTTGGTAATCAGACCAGAGGATAAGAGCAAAGTAAAAATAGCACTGAACAATTCATTTCCATGGGTACATTATAGAGAGGAATGGGGGTTAGCTATAGATTGGGATCAAAAAACCTCCGGACGAACAGTAAGTATAGAAGGAATTATTGGCATTAGAGGAGAGAAATTAAAAGTAAGTAGAGTAGGAATATTATTGGATTTATTGAAGGAGAACTGATTAAGATAGTAGAAAAACCATTAACGTGGACACCTGAATATACATTGATATTAGCGAAATGGTTTGGTGACTTCTATATCAAAAATTCATTAAAAGTAGCGACACCATTAAGAGGGAGACTATCAAGAGGGAGATACCACTGGAACAGAGAAATTAAAATTGCATCAAGGGCAGTGGACACAGGATATAGGACTGTTGTTCCAATCCCGTGGGTAAAAACCAAAAAAGGATATAAATTTGTAGGAGAATTTAGTAAATGGAGAGAACCTAAGAAGGAGATTGAATTTGAGCGATGTACATGGGGAAATATGATGAGGATGAAAGATAGTAGTCAGGCAAAACCAGTATGTTTAAAAAGGGAACAGCCTGAAACAGGGCCAAATCTGATTAAACAATTAACAACCAGATATGGGTCGAGCAAAAAGGAAGATGCAATAGCCACTTGGCATTTGGATAGAACCGTAGGGTCAGGAATAATGTGTCAGGTAGATGACGACAAAATGTTAATGGAAGGTTGGAAAGATTTCAAGGAAGAAGAATGGTGTAAGGGAGGAACTTGGAATAGGACAAGCTCAAATAAAACAGTTAACACTTGTGTGTCAGGAATAGAACATCTCCCATACTACCCCAGCTGGAGTAATTTGGGAAACGATTTGGTAGATGTAGGTTTAAAAATTAAAGAAACAGTTAAAACAGCAATTAAAATTATAGCAAGTCGATTTAAATGGTTTTGGACTATGTTAACCTGGATTCGAAACAATTGGTACTTGTTTGTATCAATAGCAGGGGGAATAATAGTTGCAGCATTGCTGTGGAAATTGGGAATTTTAAAATTATGTCAAAACTTATGTTGCAAATGTTGCAAAAAAATCACTCGGCGGAAGGAAAGAAAATTAATAAAACTGACTACATATCTAAGAGATTTGAGATATCAAATTATCACCGAACAGTGAGACATCCGGTCACACATCACTGGCTGGACGTGTGTCCATGACATCAAGGGATGGATGATCTGCAGTCTCCATGGGATACATGCTACGCAGTGAAATTATTAAGGGTCTCGGCGGATAGCGGTGACTGACAAGGCTCCAACATGCTTAATGATAGCAGCTTAAGAAAATTTAGCAATGGCAGCTTGATGGCCTAACGGGACCTTAGTATCAAAACTTTCTTCTCATAACCAACTTTTTATATTATAACCAATGCAGCATACAATATTGCATTAAAGAACTGTAATTGCTAAGATAGAAATGTTATGTATGTTATTAAAGACGTTTTGTAAGGGCCACGAAGAATCCAGCACGAGTTTTAAGGATACAAAGTAATAACATTTATTTACTATAACATATATACATAACAGTAGCAGTAACTTACCTTGCTACATACTCCTTCCTCCTGGTTCCTGAACTGGCCAGCTTATTTATACTAGGAGTTTACTAGTGGTTTCTCCGCCCCCCTCATTGGGGAAGCTCATACTCCCACAGGATTGTGGGATAGTCATTAGTCCCCAGCCAATGGTAAGTAGGCAGGTTATAACATCCCTCCCCCCCAAAGCCCAAGGTATCCACCGAAGATCCTGGCGAAGGAGGGCGTCGGACTCGTTTGCCGCAGGCCGGACGCCATTTGCACGCGGCGCTGGATCAGGCGGCGTGTAACGAGACGGAGACCGGCGCTTCCGTGATGAACGGCGCGGTTGTACATCCACGGTCCGAGGATTCCCCCTCTGATGCATCCTGTGTCTCCATCTCGGAGTCAGAGTCTGCTGCCTCCGTCATGTCAGCGTCTCTATCTCCATTCGGTCCCGTAACGACCTGCGCAGGCTTCGAGTGAGGCACCATTGGAAGATTGTGAGGACTACCTTCCCTGGTCTCTGGTCTCTGCGGCTGTTGAAATGAACTCCGGGGGCGGGGAATCTTTGGATGGGATAGTCCTCTGGACCGAACGTGGTCGACATGTTTTCGCTGGAGATGACCCTGGGCTTGCACTTGGGAAGATATAGGGCCCGTTTGGCAAAAGATTACACCAGGAACCCATTGGGCACCACCAGCAAAATTCCGAACGAACACTGGGTCACCGGGCGCAAACTGCCGAATCAGCCGATGCCGAGAAAATCCCTGTCCCTGCCGTTCTTGTGTGCGGCGTCCTTTTGCACCAATGTCCGGGAAAACCATACCAAGGCGGGTGCGAAGTCTCCGGCCCATTAGGAGTTCTGCGGGGGCTACCCCAGTCACTGCATGGGGGGTTGTCCTGTACGTAAACAAAAAGCGAGCCAGTCTCGTGTCCATTGATCCGGAAGACTGCTTCTTTAGGCCTCTTTTGAATGTCTGCACTGCGCGCTCTGCCAACCCATTTGAAGCCGGGTGGTAAGGGGCAGTGCGGATATGGCGGATGCCGTTCATCTTTGTGAACCTAGCAAACTCCTCACTCGTGAATGGAGTGCCATTATCCATGACCAGCACCTCGGGGAGGCCATGCGTACTAAACAATAAACGCATCTTTTCAATTGTTGCGCAGGACGTTGTCCCCTGCATCTTATGCACCTCTAGCCATTTGGACGGGGCGTCAATTAGTAGAAGGAACATGGATCCTTGAAAAGGGCCTGCAAAATCTGCATGCAAGCGTGCCCAAGACCGCCCTGGCCATTCCCAGTGATGTAGGGGCGCGGCCGGCGGACGCTTCTGATGCTCCTGGCAAATGGAGCAGTTTTGGGCCACCTTCTCAATGTCGGTGTTGAGGCCTGGCCACCAGACATAACTCCGGGCCAACAGTTTCATTTTGGTCACGCCTGGATGCCCATTGTGCAAGTCTGATAGTATCAGCTCCTGGCCTTTTTCCGGGACAATCACACGCGTCCCCCACAAGAGGATGCCGTCTTCCACGCTGAATTCTGACAGCTTGGAGGAAAACGCCCGCAACTCGCCTGGAAGCTGGCTATGCTGCCCACCATACAAGACTATGTGCTGAACCTTTGACAGGACTGGCTCCGTCTGGGTCCACTCACGGATCTGTGATGCCGTGACAGGCAAGGTGTCCATAAAATTTAGGGTTGCAACCACCTCACCGGTCGTGGGGGTCGACATGGGGCCGGTCGATAAAGGCAATCGGCTCAGTGCGTCGGCATTTGCTATCTGCGTACCTGGTTTGTGCTCCAGAGAATACTCGTATGCAGCAAGCAACAAAGCCCAGCGCTGGATCCGTGCAGAAGCAATGGGCGGTATTGGCTTATCCTCTCTGAAAAGTCCCAGCAGGGGCTTATGATCAGTCACGATAGTGAAATGGCGGCCATACACGTACTGGTGGAAGCGTTTCACTGCAAAAACCACTGCCAGGCCCTCCTTCTCGACCTGCGCATACTTTTTCTCCGCTGCAGTCAATGTGCGGGAGGCGAAAGATATCGGTCGCTCGGCCCCGTTCTCCATCTTGTGGGACAGGACGGCCCCAATACCATACGGGGATGCATCACATGTGACGAGCAAAGGTTTTCCAGGATCATAGTGGGTTAGTAACCCAGACGACGACAATTGTTGCTTTACCCGCCGGAAAGCGGTTTCTTGCGGTTGACCCCAAACCCAGGTGTGATTTTTCTTTAGCAGAAGGTGCAAAGGGGCCAGCGTAGTTGCCAGATTGGGGAGGAACTTCCCGTAATAGTTTACGAGACCGAGAAAAGAACGAAGATGCAAAGTGTCAGTCGGGGCGGGGGCATGTTGAATTGCACGCACCTTCTCTGCGACGGGGTGCAGACCTTCGCGGTCCACCCGATAACCTAGGTAGACTACTTCCTTTGCCTGAAATACGCACTTTGCGCGACGTAAACGGACTCCAGCCTCCGAAAGGCGTCTAAGGACAGCCTCCAGATTTTCCAAATGTTCTTGCTCCGACATCCCTGTAATCAAAACGTCATCTAGGTAGACAGCCACACGTGGTAAACCTCTCAAAATGCCCTCCATAACACGTTGAAAAATTGCGCAGGCAGAGGATACTCCAAAGGGCAACCATGTATATTCATACAGGCCCCGGTGTGTATTAATCGTTACATATGGTCGGGAGGCAGGGTCCAGCTCCAACTGCAGGTAGGCGTGACTCATATCTAATTTTGTGAACGAGAGTCCACCTGCAAGTTTCGCGTAGAGGTCCTCTATGCGAGGCATTGGATATCGGTCGAGTCGGGAAACTGTATTCACTGTAAGTTTATAGTCGCCACACAAGCGAACTGTGGCATCTGGCTTCATTACAGGTACAATTGGCGCTGCCCAGTCAGCAAAACGGACGGGCCTGATAATACCCAAACTCTCCAAACGAGTGAGCTCCCCTTCTACCTTCTCGAGCAAGGCGTAAGGCACTGGGCGCGCCCGGAAATAGCGCGGCGTGGCTCCTGGTTCAACTTGGATACGGGCTACGGCCCCTTTTATTTTCCCCAAACCAGGCTGGAATACATCTGGGTATCGTCCTAGCACCTCAGTCAACCCTTCAGAAACTGTTGGGAGGATGTGCTGCCATTGCAACTGCAAATGGCACAACCAGTCCCGACCCAACAGGCTGGGCCCATGGCCGCGCACCACGATAAGTGGGAAACGCCCCTCCTGGCGTCCATAGACAACAGGGGTCATTGTAGTTCCTGCAATGTCCAGTGGTTCCCCCGTGTAGGTGGCCAACCTGGCCTGTGAGTCGGTTAATGTAAGGGTCTGTATACCCTGCTTGATGCGGTCGAATGTCCTCTGGGCGATCACGGAGACCGCTGCGCCAGTATCCAACTCCATCTCAAGCGGGTGGCCATTGATCCGTACTGTCACCTTAATGGGGGCCACACGGGGAGCTGCCACACAATACAGCTGCAGGCAGTCGTCCTCCGTCTCCACGTCCTCAGGAGTAGTCGCCGCAGGTTCATCCACATGGAAGGTACGGCCTCTGGGCTGGTCCCAGTTACGGCCCCTGGGCTGGTCCCAGTTTTGGTCGGAACGACGGCGCCACTGGCGTCCCCAGGACCGCCGTCCGCGACGGGGTCGGCGCCTACAAGTCTGACACAGACATGGCTCCTCATCCATTGGCTCTGGAGAAGGCTCCCTTTGGGGAGGAATGTCCGATGGCCACTGGCGTCGGTCCGGACGTTGCCTCGCCCAAGGTACCGCAGGAGTGCGGGGGGACGTTTTTGGATGGAAAGGGTTGCAACCCAAGGCATGCACTTCCATTCCCTGTAGCTCCTGTACTCCTCGCTCTGCGCTCTCTCGGGACAAGACTATTTGAATGGCCTGTTGAAAAGTCAATGTTGGCTCCGCTAACAACTTTCTCTGGGTGGCTGCATTGTTAATACCGCAAACCAAACGGTCGCGTAACATTTCTGACAAGGTCTCACCATAGTCACAGTACTCTGCAATCCTGCGTAGCCTGGATAGAAAATCGGCAAGGGATTCTCCAGGGGTCCTCTCAGCGGTATTAAACCGGTAACGCTGGACTATCGTGGACGGGGTTGGGTTAAAGTGTTGCCCCACTATATTCACAAGTTCATCAAATGTTTTGGTGTCCGGCGCAGCTGGGTACGTAAGGCTCCTAATCACCCCAAACGTATGCGGGCCGCAGGCAGTGAGCAATATGACCACCTGGTGCTCGTTTTCGGTGATATTGTTTGCCCGGAAATAGTAACGCATCCGTTGTGTGAACTGGTTCCAGCTTTCCAGCACAGCATCAAAAACATCCAAACGTCCGTACAGAGGCATGGTGTAATAGAAAACAACTTCCAACCTGTATCCAACAAAAATCCAGGGAGGTGGCTTCAGCAGTGTAGACAGCTATTCACTTTTACCTTCGTCGCCAGTTTTGTAAGGGCCACGAAGAATCCAGCACGAGTTTTAAGGATACAAAGTAATAACGTTTATTTACTATAACATATACACATAACAGTAGCAGTAACTTCCCTTGCTACATACTCCTTCCTCCTGGTTCCTGAACTGGCCAGCTTATTTATACTAGGAGTTTACTAATGATTTCTCCGCACCCCTCATTGGGGAAGCTCATACTCCCACAGGATTGTGGGATAGTCATTAGTCCCCAGCCAATGGTAAGTAGGCATGTTATAACAAGACTGTTATATAATAGACAGGGAGAGAGGGGGAAAGTATCACTATGTTTATTGTTTAATAACAAGAGGGAGTTAGGACAGTTTGGATTGGGAGGTGACTAATTGATTAGGAAGGAATGTTAGACAAATGAGTCTGTAAAATGCAATTGGGTTAGGGTCTGAATAGAATTAAATGATACTAGGCTATAAGTCATGATAAAGACAGCATGTGATTTGTGAATGAAAGTTGCTAAGTTTCTAGATAATTGCAGCAAAACAAAATCTAACAGGGTTGCGTACGACAGGTGGCAAGCCTTAGCATAACATGGACCAGCTAGAGAATTTCAGTGTTAATGTAGATGAGGGTGCGTGTGACGGTCCAGAAATTGATTGGCAATTACAAGGGGTAAGGATATGATTAGCAAGTACCATACCATAACCATTTGCATACAGATCTAATTTAACGCTTAAATCATCCTCTTCCTGTCTCTCCGCTAACGGTTCCGATGTTGCCACTGCTGTTTTTAAATGATCTAGCCCCCTCTGGGCCTCACTGGTCCACCGAAAATCCCCTCTCAAAATGTCATAAATGGGTTTGGCATAAAGACTAAAGTCTTTCCTTACTGGCCTCAGATACCCCAAAATTCCCATTATTTTCTGAACACCGTTTTGAGAAACAGGCGCAGTGATTCCAGCTACCTTTTCCCGCATTCCAATACTAGCTTCCCTACCTTCTTTTGAAACTGAATACCCCAAATAGTCGACTTCGCTTCTCCCGATTTGACATTTCTTTAATCCTATTTTAAAACCTGCTTCGCTAAGTGTCTCAATAATCCTGGTCACTCTCTCCAAATGCTGTTCCTGATCATCAACTCCAATTAATATATCATTGATGTATACCAAGGCCAAATCATCCCTAATCAGTTCCCTTACTATCGCCTGAAAGTGATTTGGGGAGTTAACATAACCCTTAGGCAGCCTACAATACACGTAATGCTTGGTGCCAAAGGTAAATGCTGTTTTCTCCCTGCTTTCTGGGTTTAGTGGAACACTCCAAAATCCATTCGCCAAATTTATACTAGTTAGGTAAATTTTGCCTGCTACTTGTTCCAATGTAGTTTGTGGATTTATCAAATACCTCTTATCCTTTTTTGTGACTTTGTTCAGTGCTTTATAATTTGTCACCAATCGAAATGTACCATCTGGTTTACTTACTGCTTGAATTGGGCTATTTGTCGAGGCGTATGTGACCTCTTGAATGATCCCTTGTTGCTCTAACTCCTTGATTGTTATCTCTAGCTCGCTCTTAGCCCCTCTGGTCAAAGGGTACTGATTTTGTGGTCTGTGCTGCCCCCCTAGAATCGTGTGTTGAAACTGTGTGCTAATTTACCCTGTGTCATTCTTTCCTATTGCTCGGTTTGCATTTATCAATACTTTCTCCATCTTTTTCCAAGTCTCTTCACTTAAAATACTTCTTTCTTTCTGTTTCCTTATTTCCTCCGTGTTATCAATCGGTTTTAATATCCTAATTACCCCTGTATCAATTTTTATTAAATCTTTCCCTGCCATCAGATTCTTATTTCCTGATACTGCAAGTAAATCTCCTAATCTCACCTCTGGTCTAATATTTTTTTTCCCTAAAGCTCCTTCTACGATGTATTTTTTCCCTGTGGGATTTCCAGCTTCTTCCTGTATCATTGATACCTCCGCTCCTGTGTCCACTATAAATTTCTCTCCTCTATATTCTACTTCTAATACCCCTTTTTCTGTTTCAGTTGTCTGATTTTGGATAGCCTGTTTAAGGGGAGAAGCCGAAACCATTCAATTCATACCAGGGCCTCCTCTGCCTCTACCCCGGAATCCCCCTTCCGAGGGTCTCGAGTACCTCTCTGTTGGTTGATATCTACCTTGCTCAACCCTCCCCTGATCAGCCGCTCTTCTTCTTCTTTCCTCCATAAATGTGTCTCTTTCCTCCCGACTGAGGGCCAGGAATTGTTCCCTTGATAAGTAATTCAGATTTTGTGGCGGGGGTGCTCCTTGTGACCGCAGATTATACCCGTGTTGTGGCATTGCTGGTTGGGCTAGATTTTGTCCCATTACATCGGGTACCTGGCGATTCGGTGGTCTGTCCTGAGCGTTCTGTGCTGAAACATTATCACAAGCAGCTGCTGCTCTTTTTTGTTCCCCTTTTATTTGTTTATCCTTAATTGCTCTCCCTGCTAAATCAAATCTAACAAATTCCTTTCCTATGGTTTTCCTGGGGGTTGTTAGCAATATTGTTGAGAAACTCTTTCCTCCTGGAATCTTAGGTCCCAATTCCCTCAGGAATCTGACTACTTCTGCCCCCTCTTCCTTATTCACTTCATATATATGGTCGATATATGACATGAGGTGTTCCCCTGCATATGCTGCCTCTGTTATTTCTTTCATTAATTTAGCTCTCTCATTTCCCAAATCCAATTCATTTATTAAATCTGAGACATCGTCTGCAACAATTTCCCCCACTGTATATAAATCAATCAGTTTAGTTGATTCTGCTGATGCCCCCATTTTCTTCGCTAGCTACTTTACCCTCTGTGAATACTCAATTCTATTCTCCCCCTCTTTCTTTGGACCTGCTGTTTTCATCACCGCTGCTGCTACTTTATATGGCACCATACCTCCCTGTCCATCCTCTGGGCCTGGGGTGAATGCCCGAACTGTTTTTTCACTTCTGAAGAACGGCGTTCTTAAAGGGGCACTGTAGGGGGTTGCTCTTTATCTGGATTTCTGGGGCGTCATTCTCCAACCCCCCCCGCCGATAAATTGCCTGTCCCGCCGGCGTGGATTAAACCACCTTTTGAACGGCGGGACAAGGCGGCGTGGGTGGGCTCCGGGGTCCTGGGGGAGTGCCCCCACGGTGGCCTGGCCCGCGATCAGGGCCCACCGATCCGCGGGCGGGCCTGTGCCGTGGGGGCACTCTTTCCCTTCCGCCTCCGCCACGGTCTCCACATGCGTGGGAAACTGTCAGCGGCCGCTGACGCTCCCGCGCATGCGCTGCCCCGAGATGTCATTTCCGCGCCAGCTGGCGGGGCAACAAAGGCCGTTTCCACCAGCTGGCGGGGCGGAAATTCCTCCGGCGTCGGCCTAGCCCCTCAATGTTGGGGCTCGGCCCCCAAAGATGCGGAGCATTCCGGACCTTTGGGGCAGCGCGATGCCCGTCTGATTGGAGCCGTTTTGGGCGCCAGTCGGCGGACATCGCGCCGTTTCGGGAGAATTTCGCCCCTGTAGTCTAAAGAACTTATTTGTCGTTGAACTGGTTCTCTCTCCTCATAGTGACTAAATTCTTGTACAAAATCGTCTACCGGCCCCATATATTCATTGGACATTGTAAATGGAACTGGGCTATCCTGTGGAGTGAAACATACTTCTTTTACCGGTGTGGGTGCAGCCATTCTGGGTCTTGGGAGATTCTGTACTCTCTCCTGTGGTTTCAATGCTTCCATTACCTGGCCGTCTGTTTCTGTCCTGTTTCTTACTCTACTCTTGGCTTTCCCGAAAGTGTCATACCCCTTGCATATCTGCCAAATTTTAGATTTGGGAGTAATGTTTGGTAATGCCAGTAGTTGCACAGAATCAATTTGTTGACTCCCCCCTAATATTTCTGCTATGGTAAGTCCCCTTGATACAACTTCTCTGTTCCATCCTTCCTGATCTCTGCGGTGTACCTTTCGTGCTGTAGGATTAAATACATAATACGGCAACTCGTTATTTACTGGTTGATATGTGAGAGGCTGTTGTCTTTTCCAAAAGTCGCTGTAATCCCCTATGTCTAATGGTTTAGAATTTTTTCTAATCCCTGTCTTTTTTCTTGGTCTCATTTTAACCTCATCTTCTGATGATGAAGATGAGTCATCCTGTCTCAGTGAAGGGAGTGCAATAAACCCAGCAGTTTTTTGTTCCTCACCACTGTCGTTTGTTACAAAATAATCTACAAAAGCTCTCTCTTTAAATGCTGTAGATTGCCTAGGCCAATTCTCTCCTTTAAACTGACTTGAAACCGGGTATTGATACCGGTATACTTCCGGGAAATTTTCACAGGGGTCCTGACTCCCCGGGTCACTTATCGCGCTGGTAAGTGTCTTTTCCGTCTTCACTAAGGGTGCTGGCTCTTGGTTAAATTGGAAATTAAATTGCTGTGTTGGTTCTACTGTATCTGAGAGGGCTTGTGGCCAACGCTGTCGCCAAATCCTTATTATCTGACCGGCCCTAACCGGAGGGGTTATTGCACAAGCCTTTACTATTGCTCTCAGAGATTCCCGTGAGTCATTTTTGAATATTCCGTCACCTAACACTGTCATATCGACATCTTTCCCCCCACTATGTCTCAGGATCCCTTCCATATTTGCTTGATTTATCACTGCCTCTTCTGTCACGTTATACTGTTGTCTAGAATTGCCTAAAGATACCACATGTATAATTTTTGGCCCCTGGCTCAGAATTGTGGCTCTTGCTACTCCTTCTTTAAATTCTCCTCTCTCGGCTACCTCCTCATCCATTTTCTGCTGGAGCTCTGGGTCGTATCTATGAGCTAATACCCCTGATATTCCTGCCCCTAATTGCCCCCTCTTATTGGAAGGATTCACCTGCACATTCCCTCGGGCGTTTATAAAATCCCGTTCCACTAAGTGTAACTGCTTTCCTGCCACTTGCAATGTTTTGACAATTTTCGCCGGCTCCCACTCACTTTTGCTGTTACCTAGCGTTCTGGTTTGGAGACCGACTGATTTCACTGTACCACCTGATTCTAACATTGATTCCTCATCATCCTCTATCGCTAAAGTTTCATTTTTTTGCAGCTGTTTCTTGTATTGTTTTGCCACTTTAGATTCAGTTTTGTGTTCACTAGGAATTTGTATTATCTCTTCCATGCTTTCCCCATCAATGATTTTAACCAGATCAGAGCACACTTTACCCACTTGAGCAGCTGCCTGCTTCTGTCTGTGTCCAGACAAAATGAATGCTTCAGCTTTATTTTCAAATGCAAATTCACACAGTACTTTTAAGAATCCCGACTGGATTTCTCAGTTGCAGGGCTTTAGGTATTCTTACTAAAATTGAGACCCCTCCATTCTGATAAGTCTCTCTTATCCAGGAGTTTTTTGCCTCTTTTATTCTTTTCCACTCTCGCCTCATTATATCATTTCTCTCGTCCGTATTCCAGGGCAAGAGGATGACTTTAGTTGCCATTTTTCGGATTTCTAACTTCTGCTCCTGGTTGTCCCTTTCAGTTGCAATCTGAAATTAAGGATAAGTACCCTTTCTGGACCCTATCCAAGGCTAACTAAGGCACTATCTTCCTGTTTTAGTTAAGGGTCGATTGGTTATTGGTTCTCTAAAGATGCTAGGTGCGCCCTATTCCTCTAGGATTTCCTCACAATCTGCCTTACTCTGTGGATGATTAATTTTTGGCCTCCTTTTACCAGTAATGGATGCAAGATTTTTAGTGCTGTCACTAAGATGTCTCGCAGACTTTTACTCAGGGTCAGTATCTTCTAGTCTACTGATCTCCACACCCAACCCGGATTTTATGTCCCCTCGATCCACAGAATATCCTTACAAAAGTCAATCACACATGACTTTCCAGACTAAACTCGGCAGGTAAAGTCTGACTCACACAGAGACCAAAGACTTCTAATATTCCAGCCTTTGTGCCGGTTAGAAATTTCTAGTATTCTAACCGTTATTTGGGAACTAGAAACTTCTAATATTCTAGCCCCCACTCTGCTTAACTAGAAACTTCTAATATTCTAGCCTCGCTTCACCTAGAAACTTCTAATATTCTAGGCCTCCACGCTGGGTGCCATGGAGTAACTTAAAACAACCAGCTGGGTCCTGATGCCCCACAAACTTTCAACTTTCAAAATGAACCACGTTTGGGCGCCATGTATTTAAACCTCACCACTATTCTTAGAATTCTTAGGTTTCCCCTTTACGGAACAAGGGTCAAGAGATTCTAAATGGTGGACAGGGATTCACACTCCCCGACTCCTATGCAGACTTACTAACGGGTGCTATTCAGGTCAAACGAGTGTTTCAAGTTATTCCCTGGGATAACCCGTATCTTCATAGAAGAATTTTATCTACTTACCACCTTGTTGCCTCGATCCTGGGTCCCGCGTTGCGAGATAAGTAAAGTAGACTTTTGTAATAAACCACTGTTTCAGGTTTAAACTTTAAGCTATTTTAGTTTTTCTTTTAAAAGATAAAATCACTGTCTTTACAGAAAAATTAAAAGATCTTGCTTCTGGCTTCTCCTAGTTGGTTGATCAAACCTTCCTGGGCCCCCTCGACAATCTCTCTCCTTTATCTGCTGGTCTCCTCCCGGTTGTTCTACGGTTCTGCTCGGCTTTCGTCTCCTGTCTGTCCCATGTACCGAAATCACCCTGCAGGCTGAGAGTGAGTGCCTGGCTGGGGGCGATCTAGGATATATATCCCCTTTAAAACAGCTTTGCTGATTACATGACATTATTCTAAAGTATTTTCTTCTGCTCCTGATCGCAATACTTTTCCTGTCCATGTGATTCCACATCAAGTCCTCATAATATCATGAGAGGGCCTTCATGTAAACCTGACCTTGGTCTGCTAGCTTACTGGAAGGGAGGTTTCCTTGATAATTATTCCAGGGCATTCCAGTCTTTCATTCCCTTATCTTTTGGAAGTATTGTATTTTCTTGTATTCTTAAATGTTTCAAATTATTCAAAATTAAGATTCTGATAATTCCAATCAACTGCCTGCTAAACTAATTAACTTCTATTAAAGGGTATAAAACTCGTCCTCTTTATTTAACTTAATGCTTAATTTTTTATAAGAATTTCTTGAACTAAAGATATTAAGTTGCAGCATGAACTGCTTCCTTATCTCAAGGCCTATGTGATAATGGCTATCTGCTTTCTAAAGAACCTTTGTCTGCAGTTAATCCTTCGGGGGCCTCCTGCTATTTTATTTTAGCATTTCATTACATTTACTTTTATGGGATCTTTTCTGTTACTTTGCTTTTTCTCATGTTTATTGGTTTTTTTTCCATCAGACCTTCATGTTTCAAATGTCACCTTTGCATTTTTCTCAACAGACGACTCTTTAACCCTCCTTCGTCTCGTTTCACCCTCTTTCACCCTCCTTCGTCTCGTTTCACTCTCTTTCAATCTCCTTCGCCTAGATTCACTCTCTTTCACCCTCCTTCGTCTTGTTTCACTCTCTTTCCCACTCCTTCGCCTCGTTTCCCTCTCTTTCACCCTCGTTCGTCTCGTTTCACTCTCTTTCGCCCTCCTTCGTCTCGTTTCACTCTCTTTCACCCTCCTTTGTCTCGTTTCACTGGCTTTTCCCCTCCTTCGTCTCGTTTCACTCTTTTTCACCCTCCTTCGCCTTGTTTCACTCTCTTTCACCTTTGTTCGTCTCGTTTCACTCTCTTTCACCCTCCGTCATCTCGTTTCACTCTCTTTCACCGTCCTTCGTCTCGTTTCACTCACTTTCACCCTCCTTCGTCTCCTTTCACTCTCTTTAACCCTCCCTTGTCTCGATTCACTCTCTTTAACCCTCCTTTGTCTTGTTTCACTCCCTTTAACCCTCCTTTGTCTCGTTTCACTCTCTTTCACCCGTTTTACTCTCTTTCACCCTTCTTCGTCTCGTTTCACTCTCTTTCACCCTCCTTTGTCTCGTTTCACTCTCTTTCACCCTCCTTTGTCTCGTTTAACTCTCTTTCACCCGTTTCACTCACTTTCACAACTCTTTGTCTCGTTTCACTCTCTTTCCCCCTCCTTCGTCGCGTTTCACTCTCTTTCCCCCTCCTTCGCCTCGTTTCACTCTCTTTCACATTCCTTCGTCTCGTTTCACTCTCTTTAACCCTCCTTCAGCTCGTTTCATCCTCTTTCAACCTCCTTCGTCTCGTTTCACTCTCTTTCAAACCCCTTCATCTCGTTTCACTCTCTTTAACCCTCTTTCGTCTCGTTTCACTCTCTTCCACCCTCCTTCGTCTCGTTTCACTATCTTTAACCCTCCTTCATCTCGTTTCACTCTCTTTTACCCTCCTTCGTCTCGGTTCGCCCTCCTTCGTCTCGTTTCATTCTCTTTAACCCTCCTTTGTCTCGTTTCACTCTCTTTCACCCTCCTTTGTCTCGTTTCACTCTCTTTCACCCTCCTTCGTCTCGTTTCACTCTCTTTAACACTCCTTCGTCTTGTTCCACTCTCTTTAACCCTCCTTCGTCTCGTTTCACTCTCTTTTCCCCTCCTTCGTCTCGTTTTACTCTCTTTAAACCTTCTTCGTCTCGTTTCACTCTCTTTAACCCTCCTTCTTCTCATTTCACTCTCTTTAACCCTCCTCCGTCTCGTTTCACTCTCTTTAACCCTCCTTCGTGTCGTTTCACTCTCTTTCCACCTCCTTCGTCGCGTTTCACTCTCTTTCCCCCTCATTCGCCTCGTTTCACTCTCTTTAACCCTCCTTCATCACGTTTCACTCTCTTTCACCCTCCTTCATCTCGTTTAACTCTCTTTCACCCTCCTTCATCTCATTTCACTCTCTTTCACGCTCCTTCGTCACGTTTCACTCTCTTTAACCCTCCTTCGTCTCGTTTCACCCTCTTTCACCCTCCTTCGTCTCGTTTCACTCCCTTTCAATCTCCATCGCCTAGTTCCACTCTCTTTCCCCCTCCTTCGCCTCGTTTCCCTCTATTTCACCCTCGTTCATCCCGTTTCACTCTCTTTCACCCTCCTTCGTCTCGTTTCACTCTCTTTCCCCTTCCTTCGTCTCGTTTCACTCTCTTTCACCCTCCTTCGTTTCGTTTCACTCTCTTTAAACCTCCTTCGTCTCGTTTCACTCTCTTTGACCCTCCTTCTTCTCATTTCACTCTCTTTAACCCTCCTTCGACTCATTTCACTCTCTTTAACCCTCCTTCGTCTCATTTCACTCTCTTTAACCCTCCTTCGTCTCGTTTCACTCTCTTTCCCCCTCCTTTGTCGCGTTTCACTCTCTTTCCCCCTCCTTCGCCTTGTTTCACTCTCTTTAACCCTCCTTCTTCTCGTTTCATTCTCTTTCATCCTCCTTCATCTCGTTTAACTTTCTTTCACCCTCCTTCATCTCGTTTCACTCTCTTTCACGCTCCTTCGTCTCGTTTCACTCTCTTTAACCCTCCTTCGTCTCGTTTCACTCTCTTTCACCCTCCTTCATCTCGTTTCACTCTCTTTCAATCTCCTTCGCCTAGTTTCACTCTCTTTCACCCTCCTTCGTCTTGTTTCACTCTCTTTCCCCCTCCTTCGCCTTGTTTCCCTCTCGTTCACCCTCGGTCGTCTCGTTTCACTATCTTTCACCCTCCTTCGTCTCGTTTAACACTCTTTCACCCTCCTTCGTCTTGTTTCACTCTCTTTCCCCCTCCTTCGTCTCGTTTCACTCTCTTTCACCCTCCTTCGCCTTGTTTCACTCTCTTTCACCCACGTTCGTCACGTTTCACTCTCTTTCACCCTCCGTCATCTCGTTTCACTCTCTTTCACCGTCCTTCGTCTCGCTTCACTCTCTTTCACCCTCCTTCGTCTCCTTTCAGTCTCTTTAACCCTCCCTTGTCTCGATTCACTCTCTTTAACCCTCCTTTGTCTCGTTTCACTCTCTTTAACCCTCTTTTGTCTCGTTTCACTCTCTTTCGCCTGTTTTACTCTCTTTCACCCTACTTCGTCACGTTTCACTCTCTTTCACCCTCTTTCGTCTCGTTTCACTCTCTTTCACCCTCCTTCGTCTCGTTTCACTGGCTTTCCCCCTCCTTCGTCTCGTTTCACTCGCTTTCACCCTCCTTCGCCTTGTTTCACACTCTTTCACCCTCCTTCGTCTCCTTTCACTCTCTTTAACCCTCCCTTGTCTCGATTCACTCTCTATAACCCTCCTTTGTCTTGTTTCACTCTCTTTAACCCTCCTTTGTCTCGTTTCACTCTCTTTCACCCGTTTTACTCTCTTTCACCCTCCTTTGTCTCGTTTCACTCTCTTTCACCCTCCTTTGTCTCGTTTCACTCTCTTTCACCCGTTTCACTCTCTTTCACACTTCTTTGTCTCGTTTCATTCTCTTTCCCCCTCCTTCGTCATGTTTCACTCTCTTTCCCCCTCCTTCGCCTCGTTTCACTCTCTTTCACCCTCCTTCATCTTGTTTCATTCTCTTTCACCCTCCTTCATTTCGTTTAACTCTCTTTCACGCTCCTTCGTCTCGTTTCACTCTCTTTCACGCTCCTTCGTCTCGTTTCACTCTCTTTCCCCCTCCTTCGCCTCGTTTCCCTCTCTTTCATCCTCGTCCGTCTCGTTTCACTATCTTTCAACCTCCTTCATCTCGTTTCACTCTCTTTCACCCTCCTTCGTCTCGTTTCACTCTCTTTCCCCCTCCTTCGTCTCGTTTCACTCTCTTTCATCCTCCTTCGCCTTGTTTCACTCTCTTTCACCCTCGTTCGTCTCGTTTCACTCTCTTTCACCCTCCGTCATCTCGTTTCACTCTCTTTCACCGTCCTTCATCTCGTTTCACTCTCTTTCACCCTCCTTCGTCTCCTTTCTCTCTCTTTAACCCTCCCTTGTCTCGATTCACTCTCTTTAACCCTCCTTTGTCTTGTTTCACTCTCTTCAACCCTCCTTTGTCTCGTTTCACTCTCTTTCACCCGTTTTACTCTCTTTCACCCTTCTTCGTCTCGTTTCACTCTCTTTCACCCTCCTTTGTCTCGTTTCACTCTCTTTCACCCTCCTTCGTCTCGTTTCACTCTCTTTCACCCTCCTTCGCCTTGTTTCACTCTCTTTCACCCTCGTTCGTCTCGTTTCACTCTCTTTCACCCTCCGTCATCTCGTTTCACTCTCTTTCACCGTCCTTCGTCTCGTTTCACTCTCACCCTCCTTCGTCTCCTTTCACTAACTTTAACCCTCCCTTGTCTCGATTCACTCTCTTTGACCCTCCTTTGTCTTGTTTCACTCTCTTTAACCCTCCTTTGTCTCGTTTCACTCTCTTTCACCTGTTTCACTCTCTTTCACCCTTCTTCGTCTCGTTTCACTCTCTTTCACCCTCCTACAGCTCGTTTCACTCTCTTTCAACCTCCTTCGTCTCGTTTCACTCTCTTTCATCCTCCTTCATCTCGTTTCACTCTCTTTAACCCTCTTTCGTCTTGTTTCACTCTCTTTAACCCTCCTTCTTCTCATTTCACTCTCTTTAACCCTCCTTCGTCTCATTTCACTCTCTTTAACACTCCTACGTCTCGTTTCACTCTCTATCCCCCTCCTTTGTCGCGTTTCACTCTCTTTCCCCCTCCTTCGCTTCGTTTCACTCTCTTTAACCCTCCTTCTTCTCGTTTCATTCTCTTTCACCCTCCTTCATCTCGTTTAACTCTCTTTCAATCTCCTTTGCCTAGTTTCACTCTCTTTCACCCTCCTTCGTCTTGTTTCACTCTCTTTCCCCCTCCTTCGCCTTGTAGCCCCCTCTTTCACCCTCGTTCGTCTCGTTTCACTATCTTTCACCCTCCTTCGTCTTGTTCCACTCTCTTTAACCCTCCTTCGTCTCGTTTCACTCTCTTTTCCCCTCCTTCGTCTCGTTTTACTCTCTTTTAACCTTCTTCGTCTCATTTCACTCTCTTTAACCCTCCTTCTTCTCATTTCACTCTCTTTAACCCTCCTTCGTCTCGTTTCACTCTCTTTAACCCTCCTTCGTCTCGTTTCACTCTCTTTCCCCCTCCTTCGTCGCGTTTCACTCTCTTTCCCCCTCATTCGCCTCGTTTCACTCTCTTTAACCCTCCTTCATCACGTTTCACTCTCTTTCACCCTCCTTCATCTCGTTTAACACTCTTTCACCCTACTTTGTCTCATTTCACTCTCTTTCACGCTCCTTCGTCACGTTTCACTCTCTTTAACCCTCCTTCGTCTCGTTTCACTCTCTTTCACCCTCCGTCATCTCGTTTCACTCTCTTTCACCGTCCTTCGTCTCGTTTCACTCTCTTTCACCCTCCTTCGTCTCCTTTCAGTCTCTTTAACCCTCCCTTGTCTCGATTCACTCTCTTTAACCCTCCTTTGTCTCGTTTCACTCTCTTTAACCCTCCTTTGTCTCGTTTCACTCTCTTTCGCCTGTTTTACTCACTTTCACCCTTCTTCATCACGTTTCACTCTCTTTAACCCTCCTTTGTCTCGTTTCACTCTCTTTCGCCTGTTTTACTCACTTTCACCCTTCTTCATCACGTTTCACTCTCTTTCACCCTCCTTCGTCTCGTTTCACTGGCTTTCCCCCTCCTTCGTCTCGTTTCACTCTCTTTCACCCTCCTTCGCCTTGTTTCACACTCTTTCACCCTCCTTCACCTCCTTTCACTCTCTTTAACCCTCCCTTGTCTCGATTCACTCTCTATAACCCTCCTTTGTCTTGTTTCACTCTCTTTAACCCTCCTTTGTCTCGTTTCACTCTCTTTCACCCGTTTTACTCTCTTTTACCCTTCTTCGTCTCGTTTCACTCTCTTTCACACTTCTTCGTCTCGTTTCACTCTCTTTCCCCCTCCTTCGTCGCGTTTCACTCTCTTACCCCCTCCTTCGCCTCGTTTCACTCTCTTTCACCCTCCTTCGTCTCGTTTCATTCTCTTTCACCCTCCTTCATCTCGTTTAACTCTCTTTCACCCTCCTTCGTCTCGATTCACTCTCTTTAACCCTCCTTTGTCTTGTTTCACTCTCTTTAACCCTCCTTTGTCTCGTTTCACTCTCTTTCACCCGTTTTACTCTCTTTCACCCTTCTTCGTTTCGTTTCACTCTCTTTCAGCCTCCTTTGTCTCGTTTCACTCTCTTTCACCCGTTTCACTCTCTTTCACCCTTCTTCGTCTCGTTTCACTCTCTTTCCCCCTCCTTCGCCTCGTTTCACTCTCTTTCACCCTCCTACAGCTCGTTTCACTCTCTTTCAACCTCCTTCGTCTCGTTTCACTCTCTTTCATCCTCCTTCATCTCGTTTCACTCTCTTTAACCCTCTTTCGTCTTGTTTCACTCTCTTTAACCCTCCTTCTTCTCATTTCACTCTCTTTAACCCTCCTTCGTCTCATTTCACTCTCTTTAACCCTCCTTCGTCTCGTTTCACTCTCTATCCCCCTCTTTTGTCGCGTTTCACTCTCTTTCCCCCTCCTTCGCTTCGTTTCACTCTCTTTAACCCTCCTTCTTCTCGTTTCATTCTCTTTCACCCTCCTTCATCTCGTTTAACTCTCTTTCAATCTCCTTCGCCTAGTTTCACTCTCTTTCACCCTCCTTCATCTTGTTTCACTCTCTTTCCCCCTCCTTCGCCTTGTAGCCCACTCTTTCACCCTCGTTCGTCTCGTTTCACTATCTTTCACCCTCCTTCGTCTCGTTTCACTCTCTTTCACCCTCCTTCGTCTCGTTTCACTCTCTTTCACCCTCCTTCGTCTCGTTTCACTTTCTTTCCCCCTCCTTCGTCTCGTTTCACTCTCTTTCACGCTCCTTCGCCTTGTTTCACTCTCTTTCACCCTCGTTCGTCTCGTTTCACTCTCTTTCACCCTCCACCATCTAGTTTCACTCTCTTTCACCGTCCTTCGTCTCGTTTCACTCTCTTTCACCCTCCTTCGTCTCCTTTCACTCTCTTTAACCCTCCCTTGTCTCGATTCACTCTCTTTAACCCTTCTTTGTCTCGTTTCACTCTCTTTCACCCTTTTCACTCTCTTTCACCCTTCTTCGTCTCGTTTCACTCTCTTTCTCCCTCCTTCACCTCTTTTCACTCTCTTTCACCCTCCTTCGTCTTGTTTCCCTCTCTTTCACCCTCCTTCATCTCGTTTAACTCTCTTTCACCCTCCTTCGTCTCATTTCACTCTCTTTCACGCTCCTTCGTCGCGTTTCACTCTCTTTAACCCTCCTTCATCTCGTTTCACCCTCTTTCACCCTCCTTCGTCTCGTTTCACTCCCTTTCAATCTCCAACGCCTAGTTCCACTCTCTTTCCCCCTCCTTCGCCTCGTTTCCCTCTATTTCACCCTCGTTCATCCCGTTTCACTCTCTTTCACCCTCCTTCGTCTCGTTTCACTCTCTTTCCCCTTCCTTCGTCTCGTTTCACTCTCTTTCACCCTCCTTCGTTTCGTTTCACTCTCTTTAAACCTCCTTCGTCTCGTTTCACTCTCTTTGACCCTCCTTCTTCTCATTTCACTCTCTTTAACCCTCCTTCGACTCATTTCACTCTCTTTAACCCTCCTTCGTCTCATTTCACTCTCTTTAACCCTCCTTCGTCTCGTTTCACTCTCTTTCCCCCTCCTTTGTCGCGTTTCACTCTCTTTCCCCCTCCTTCGCCCCGTTGAACTCTCTTTAACCCTCCTTCTTCTCGTTTCATTCTCTTTCATCCTCCTTCATCTCGTTTAACTTTCTTTCACCCTCCTTCATCTCGTTTCACTCTCTTTCACGCTCCTTCGTCTCGTTTCACTCTCTTTCACCCTCCTTCGTCTCGTTTCACTGGCTTTCCCCCTCCTTCGTCTCGTTTCACTCGCTTTCACCCTCCTTCGCCTTGTTTCACACTCTTTCACCCTCCTTCGTCTCCTTTCACTCTCTTTAACCCTCCCTTGTCTCGATTCACTCTCTATAACCCTCCTTTGTCTTGTTTCACTCTCTTTAACCCTCCTTTGTCTCGTTTCACTCTCTTTCACCCGTTTTACTCTCTTTCACCCTCCTTTGTCTCGTTTCACTCTCTTTCACCCTCCTTTGTCTCGTTTCACTCTCTTTCACACGTTTCACTCTCTTTCACACTTCTTTGTCTCGTTTCATTCTCTTTCCCCCTCCTTCGTCATGTTTCACTCTCTTTCCCCCTCCTTCGCCTCGTTTCACTCTCTTTCACCCTCCTTCATCTTGTTTCATTCTCTTTCACCCTCCTTCATTTCGTTTAACTCTCTTTCACGCTCCTTCGTCTCGTTTCACTCTCTTTCACGCTCCTTCGTCTCGTTTCACTCTCTTTCCCCCTCCTTCGCCTCGTTTCCCTCTCTTTCATCCTCGTCCGTCTCGTTTCACTATCTTTCAACCTCCTTCATCTCGTTTCACTCTCTTTCACCCTCCTTCGTCTCGTTTCACTCTCTTTCCCCCTCCTTCGTCTCGTTTCACTCTCTTTCATCCTCCTTCGCCTTGTTTCACTCTCTTTCACCCTCGTTCGTCTCGTTTCACTCTCTTTCACCCTCCGTCATCTCGTTTCACTCTCTTTCACCGTCCTTCATCTCGTTTCACTCTCTTTCACCCTCCTTCGTCTCCTTTCTCTCTCTTTAACCCTCCCTTGTCTCGATTCACTCTCTTTAACCCTCCTTTGTCTTGTTTCACTCTCTTCAACCCTCCTTTGTCTCGTTTCACTCTCTTTCACCCGTTTTACTCTCTTTCACCCTTCTTCGTCTCGTTTCACTCTCTTTCACCCTCCTTTGTCTCGTTTCACTCTCTTTCACCCTCCTTCGTCTCGTTTCACTCTCTTTCACCCTCCTTCGCCTTGTTTCACTCTCTTTCACCCTCGTTCGTCTCGTTTCACTCTCTTTCACCCTCCGTCATCTCGTTTCACTCTCTTTCACCGTCCTTCGTCTCGTTTCACTCTCACCCTCCTTCGTCTCCTTTCACTAACTTTAACCCTCCCTTGTCTCGATTCACTCTCTTTGACCCTCCTTTGTCTTGTTTCACTCTCTTTAACCCTCCTTTGTCTCGTTTCACTCTCTTTCACCCGTTTTACTCTCTTTCACCCTTCTTCGTCTCGTTTCACTCTCTTTCACCCTCCTTTGTCTCGTTTCACTCTCTTTCACCCGTTTCACTCTCTTTCACCCTTCTTCGTCTCGTTTCACTCTCTTTCACCCTCCTACAGCTCGTTTCACTCTCTTTCAACCTCCTTCGTCTCGTTTCACTCTCTTTCATCCTCCTTCATCTCGTTTCACTCTCTTTAACCCTCTTTCGTCTTGTTTCACTCTCTTTAACCCTCCTTCTTCTCATTTCACTCTCTTTAACCCTCCTTCGTCTCATTTCACTCTCTTTAACCCTCCTTCGTCTCATTTCACTCTCTTTAACACTCCTTCGTCTCGTTTCACTCTCTTTAACCCTCCTTCGTCTCGTTTCACTCTCTTTCCCCCTCCTTCGTCTCGTTTCACTCTCTATCCCCCTCCTTTGTCGCGTTTCACTCTCTTTCCCCCTCCTTCGCTTCGTTTCACTCTCTTTAACCCTCCTTCTTCTCGTTTCATTCTCTTTCACCCTCCTTCATTTCGTTTAACTCTCTTTCACGCTCCTTCGTCTCGTTTCACTCTCTTTCACGCTCCTTCGTCTCGTTTCACTCTCTTTCCCCCTCCTTCGCCTCGTTTCCCTCTCTTTCATCCTCGTCCGTCTCGTTTCACTATCTTTCAACCTCCTTCATCTCGTTTCACTCTCTTTCACCCTCCTTCGTCTCGTTTCACTCTCTTTCCCCCTCCTTCGTCTCGTTTCACTCTCTTTCATCCTCCTTCGCCTTGTTTCACTCTCTTTCACCCTCGTTCGTCTCGTTTCACTCTCTTTCACCCTCCGTCATCTCGTTTCACTCTCTTTCACCGTCCTTCATCTCGTTTCACTCTCTTTCACCCTCCTTCGTCTCCTTTCTCTCTCTTTAACCCTCCCTTGTCTCGATTCACTCTCTTTAACCCTCCTTTGTCTTGTTTCACTCTCTTCAACCCTCCTTTGTCTCGTTTCACTCTCTTTCACCCGTTTTACTCTCTTTCACCCTTCTTCGTCTCGTTTCACTCTCTTTCACCCTCCTTTGTCTCGTTTCACTCTCTTTCACCCTCCTTCGTCTCGTTTCACTCTCTTTCACCCTCCTTCGCCTTGTTTCACTCTCTTTCACCCTCGTTCGTCTCGTTTCACTCTCTTTCACCCTCCGTCATCTCGTTTCACTCTCTTTCACCGTCCTTCGTCTCGTTTCACTCTCACCCTCCTTCGTCTCCTTTCACTAACTTTAACCCTCCCTTGTCTCGATTCACTCTCTTTGACCCTCCTTTGTCTTGTTTCACTCTCTTTAACCCTCCTTTGTCTCGTTTCACTCTCTTTCACCCGTTTTACTCTCTTTCACCCTTCTTCGTCTCGTTTCACTCTCTTTCACCCTCCTTTGTCTCGTTTCACTCTCTTTCACCCGTTTCACTCTCTTTCACCCTTCTTCGTCTCGTTTCACTCTCTTTCACCCTCCTACAGCTCGTTTCACTCTCTTTCAACCTCCTTCGTCTCGTTTCACTCTCTTTCATCCTCCTTCATCTCGTTTCACTCTCTTTAACCCTCTTTCGTCTTGTTTCACTCTCTTTAACCCTCCTTCTTCTCATTTCACTCTCTTTAACCCTCCTTCGTCTCATTTCACTCTCTTTAACCCTCCTACGTCTCGTTTCACTCTCTATCCCCCTCCTTTGTCGCGTTTCACTCTCTTTCCCCCTCCTTCGCTTCGTTTCACTCTCTTTAACCCTCCTTCTTCTCGTTTCATTCTCTTTCACCCTCCTTCATCTCGTTTAACTCTCTTTCAATCTCCTTCGCCTAGTTTCACTCTCTTTCACCCTCCTTCGTCTTGTTTCACTCTCTTTCCCCCTCCTTCGCCTTGTAGCCCCCTCTTTCACCCTCGTTCGTCTCGTTTCACTATCTTTCACCCTCCTTCGTCTTGTTCCACTCTCTTTAACCCTCCTTCGTCTCGTTTCACTCTCTTTTCCCCTCCTTCGTCTCGTTTTACTCTCTTTTAACCTTCTTCGTCTCATTTCACTCTCTTTAACCCTCCTTCTTCTCATTTCACTCTCTTTAACCCTCCTTCGTCTCGTTTCACTCTCTTTAACCCTCCTTCGTCTCGTTTCACTCTCTTTCCCCCTCCTTCGTCGCGTTTCACTCTCTTTCCCCCTCATTCGCCTCGTTTCACTCTCTTTAACCCTCCTTCATCACGTTTCACTCTCTTTCACCCTCCTTCATCTCGTTTAACACTCTTTCACCCTCCTTTGTCTCATTTCACTCTCTTTCACGCTCCTTCGTCACGTTTCACTCTCTTTAACCCTCCTTCGTCTCGTTTCACTCTCTTTCACCCTCCGTCATCTCGTTTCACTCTCTTTCACCGTCCTTCGTCTCGTTTCACTCTCTTTCACCCTCCTTCGTCTCCTTTCAGTCTCTTTAACCCTCCCTTGTCTCGATTCACTCTCTTTAACCCTCCTTTGTCTCGTTTCACTCTCTTTAGCCCTCCTTTGTCTCGTTTCACTCTCTTTCGCCTGTTTTACTCACTTTCACCCTTCATCATCACGTTTCACTCTCTTTCACCCTCCTTCGTCTCGTTTCACTGGCTTTCCCCCTCCTTCGTCTCGTTTCACTCTCTTTCACCCTCCTTCGCCTTGTTTCACACTCTTTCACCCTCCTTCACCTCCTTTCACTCTCTTTAACCCTCCCTTGTCTCGATTCACTCTCTATAACCCTCCTTTGTCTTGTTTCACTCTCTTTAACCCTCCTTTGTCTCGTTTCACTCTCTTTCACCCGTTTTACTCTCTTTTACCCTTCTTCGTCTCGTTTCACTCTCTTTCACACTTCTTCGTCTCGTTTCACTCTCTTTCCCCCTCCTTCGTCGCGTTTCACTCTCTTACCCCCTCCTTCGCCTCGTTTCACTCTCTTTCACCCTCCTTCGTCTCGTTTCATTCTCTTTCACCCTCCTTCATCTCGTTTAACTCTCTTTCACCCTCCTTCGTCTCGATTCACTCTCTTTAACCCTCCTTTGTCTTGTTTCACTCTCTTTAACCCTCCTTTGTCTCGTTTCACTCTCTTTCACCCGTTTTACTCTCTTTCACCCTTCTTCGTTTCGTTTCACTCTCTTTCAGCCTCCTTTGTCTCGTTTCACTCTCTTTCACCCGTTTCACTCTCTTTCACCCTTCTTCGTCTCGTTTCACTCTCTTTCCCCCTCCTTCGCCTCGTTTCACTCTCTTTCACCCTCCTACAGCTCGTTTCACTCTCTTTCAACCTCCTTCGTCTCGTTTCACTCTCTTTCATCCTCCTTCATCTCGTTTCACTCTCTTTAACCCTCTTTCGTCTTGTTTCACTCTCTTTAACCCTCCTTCTTCTCATTTCACTCTCTTTAACCCTCCTTCGTCTCATTTCACTCTCTTTAACCCTCCTTCGTCTCGTTTCACTCTCTATCCCCCTCTTTTGTCGCGTTTCACTCTCTTTCCCCCTCCTTCGCTTCGTTTCACTCTCTTTAACCCTCCTTCTTCTCGTTTCATTCTCTTTCACCCTCCTTCATCTCGTTTAACTCTCTTTCAATCTCCTTCGCCTAGTTTCACTCTCTTTCACCCTCCTTCATCTTGTTTCACTCTCTTTCCCCCTCCTTCGCCTTGTAGCCCACTCTTTCACCCTCGTTCGTCTCGTTTCACTATCTTTCACCCTCCTTCGTCTCGTTTCACTCTCTTTCACCCTCCTTCGTCTCGTTTCACTCTCTTTCACCCTCCTTCGTCTCGTTTCACTTTCTTTCCCCCTCCTTCGTCTCGTTTCACTCTCTTTCACGCTCCTTCGCCTTGTTTCACTCTCTTTCACCCTCGTTCGTCTCGTTTCACTCTCTTTCACCCTCCACCATCTAGTTTCACTCTCTTTCACCGTCCTTCGTCTCGTTTCACTCTCTTTCACCCTCCTTCGTCTCCTTTCACTCTCTTTAACCCTCCCTTGTCTCGATTCACTCTCTTTAACCCTTCTTTGTCTCGTTTCACTCTCTTTCACCCTTTTCACTCTCTTTCACCCTTCTTCGTCTCGTTTCACTCTCTTTCTCCCTCCTTCACCTCTTTTCACTCTCTTTCACCCTCCTTCGTCTTGTTTCCCTCTCTTTCACCCTCCTTCATCTCGTTTAACTCTCTTTCACCCTCCTTCGTCTCATTTCACTCTCTTTCACGCTCCTTCGTCGCGTTTCACTCTCTTTAACCCTCCTTCATCTCGTTTCACCCTCTTTCACCCTCCTTCGTCTCGTTTCACTCCCTTTCAATCTCCAACGCCTAGTTCCACTCTCTTTCCCCCTCCTTCGCCTCGTTTCCCTCTATTTCACCCTCGTTCATCCCGTTTCACTCTCTTTCACCCTCCTTCGTCTCGTTTCACTCTCTTTCCCCTTCCTTCGTCTCGTTTCACTCTCTTTCACCCTCCTTCGTTTCGTTTCACTCTCTTTAAACCTCCTTCGTCTCGTTTCACTCTCTTTGACCCTCCTTCTTCTCATTTCACTCTCTTTAACCCTCCTTCGACTCATTTCACTCTCTTTAACCCTCCTTCGTCTCATTTCACTCTCTTTAACCCTCCTTCGTCTCGTTTCACTCTCTTTCCCCCTCCTTTGTCGCGTTTCACTCTCTTTCCCCCTCCTTCGCCCCGTTGAACTCTCTTTAACCCTCCTTCTTCTCGTTTCATTCTCTTTCATCCTCCTTCATCTCGTTTAACTTTCTTTCACCCTCCTTCATCTCGTTTCACTCTCTTTCACGCTCCTTCGTCTCGTTTCACTCTCTTTAACCCTCCTTCGTCTCGTTTCACTCTCTTTCACCCTCCTTCATCTCGTTTCACTCTCTTTCAATCTCCTTCGCCTAGTTTCACTCTCTTTCACCCTCCTTCGTCTTGTTTCACTCTCTTTCCCCCTCCTTCGCCTTGTTTCCATCTCGTTCACCCTCGGTCGTCTCGTTTCACTATCTTTCACCCTCCTTCGTCTCGTTTCACACTCTTTACCCTCCTTCGTCTTGTTTCACTCTCTTTCCCCCTCCTTCGTCTCGTTTCACTCTCTTTCACCCTCCTTCGCCTTGTTTCACTCTCTTTCACCCACGTTCGTCTCGTTTCACTCTCTTTCACCCTCCGTCATCTCGTTTCACTCTCTTTCACCGTCCTTCATCTCGCTTCACTCTCTTTCACCCTCCTTCGTCTCCTTTCAGTCTCTTTAACCCTCCCTTGTCTCGATTCACTCTCTTTAACCCTCCTTTGTCTCGTTTCACTCTCTTTAACCGTCTTTTGTCTCGTTTCACTCTCTTTCGCCTGTTTTACTCTCTTTCACCCTACTTCGTCACGTTTCACTCTCTTTCACCCTCCTTCGTCTCGTTTCACTCTCTTTCACCCTCCTTCGTCTCGTTTCACTGGCTTTCCCCCTCCTTCGTCTCGTTTCACTCTCTTTCACCCTCCTTCGCCTTGTTTCACACTCTTTCACCCTCCTTCGTCTCCTTTCACTCTCTTTAACCCTCCCTTGTCTCGATTCACTCTCTATAGCCCTCCTTTGTCTTGTTTCACTCTCTTTAACCCTCCTTTGTCTCGTTTCACTCTCTTTCACCCGTTTTACTCTCTTTCACCCTCCTTTGTCTCGTTTCACTCTCTTTCACCCTCCTTTGTCTCGTTTCACTCTCTTTCACCCGTTTCACTCTCTTTCACACTTCTTTGTCTCGTTTCATTCTCTTTCCCCCTCCTTCGTCATGTTTCACTCTCTTTCCCCCTCCTTCGCCTTGTTTCACTCTCTTTCACCCTCCTTCATCTTGTTTCATTCTCTTTCACCCTCCTTCATTTCGTTTAACTCTCTTTCACGCTCCTTCGTCTCGTTTCACTCTCTTTCACGCTCCTTCGTCTCGTTTCACTCTCTTTAACCCTCCTTCGTCTCGTTTTACCCTCTTTCACCCTCCTTCGTCTCGATTCACTCTCTTTCAATCTGCTTCGCCTAGTTTCACTCTCTTTCACCCTTCTTCGTCTTGTTTCACTCTCTTTCCCCCTCCTTCGCCTCGTTTCCCTCTCTTTCATCCTCGTCCGTCTCGTTTCACTATCTTTCAACCTCCTTCGTCTCGTTTCACTCTCTTTCACCCTCCTTCGTCTCGTTTCACTCTCTTTCCCCCTCCTTCGTCTCGTTTCACTCTCTTTCATCCTCCTTCGCCTTGTTTCACTCTCTTTCACCCTCGTTCGTCTCGTTTCACTCTCTTTCACCCTCCGTCATCTCGTTTCACTCTCTTTCACCGTCCTTCATCTCGTTTCACTCTCTTTCACCCTCCTTCGTCTCCTTTCTCTCTCTTTAACCCTCCCTTGTCTCGATTCACTCTCTTTAACCCTCCTTTGTCTTGTTTCACTCTCTTCAACCCTCCTTTGTCTCGTTTCACTCTCTTTCACCCGTTTTACTCTCTTTCACCCTTCTTCGTCTCGTTTCACTCTCTTTCACCCTCCTTTGTCTCGTTTCACTCTCTTTCCCCCTCCTTCATCTCGTTTCACTCTATTTCACCCTCCTTCGCCTTGTTTCACTCTCTTTCACCCTCGTTCGTCTCGTTTCACTCTCTTTCACCCTCCGTCATCTCGTTTCACTCTCTTTCACCGTCCTTCGTCTCGTTTCACTCTCACCCTCCTTCGTCTCCTTTCACTAACTTTAACCCTCCCTTGTCTCGTTTCACTCTCTTTAACCCTCCTTCGTCTTGTTTCACTCTCTTTAACCCTCCTTTGTCTCGTTTCACTCTCTTTCACCCGTTTTACTCTCTTTCACCCTTCTTCGTCTCGTTTCACTCTCTTTCACCCTCCTTTGTCTCGTTTCACTCTCTTTCACCCGTTTCACTCTCTTTCACCCTTCTTCGTCTCGTTTCACTCTCTTTCCCCCTCCTTCGCCTCGTTTCACTCTCTTTCACCCTCCTACAGCTCGTTTCACTCTCTTTAACCCTCCTTCTTCTCATTTCACTCTCTTTAACCCTCCTTCGTCTCATTTCACTCTCTTTAACCCTCCTTCGTCTCGTTTCACTCTCTATCCCCCTCCTTTGTCGCGTTTCACTCTCTTTCCCCCTCCTTCGCTTCGTTTCACTCTCTTTAACCCTCCTTCTTCTCGTTTCATTCTCTTTCACCCTCCTTCATCTCGTTTTACTCTCTTTCAATCTCCTTCGCCTAGTTTCACTCTCTTTCACCCTCCTTCGTCTTGTTTCACTCTCTTTCCCCCTCCTTCGCCTTGTAGCCCCCTCTTTCACCCTCGTTCGTCTCGTTTCACTATCTTTCACCCTCCTTCGTCTCGTTTCACTCTCTTTAACACTCCTTCGTCTTGTTCCACTCTCTTTAACCCTCCTTCGTCTCGTTTCACTCTCTTTTCCCCTCCTTCGTCAAGTTTTACTCTCTTTTAACCTTCTTCGTCTCATTTCACTCTCTTTAACGCTCCTTCTTCTCATTTCACTCTCTTTAACCCTCCTTCGTCTCGTTTCACTCTCTTTAACCCTCCTTCATCTCGTTTCACTCTCTTTCCCCCTCCTTCGTCGCGTTTCACTCTCTTTCCCCCTCATTCGCCTCGTTTCACTCTCTTTCACCCTCCTTCATCACGTTTCACTCTCTTTCACCCTCCTTCATCTCGTTTAACACTCTTTCACCCTCCTTTGTCTCATTTCACTCTCTTTCACGCTCCTTCGTCACGTTTCACTCTCTTTAACCCTCCTTCGTCTCGTTTCACTCTCTTTCACCCTCCGTCATCTCGTTTCACTCACTTTCACCGTCCTTCGTCTCGTTTCACTCTCTTTCACCCTCCTTCGTCTCCTTTCAGTCTCTTTAACCCTCCCTTGTCTCGATTCACTCTCTTTAACCCTCCTTTGTCTCGTTTCACTCTCTTTAACCCTCCTTTGTCTCGTTTCACTCTCTTTCGCCTGTTTTACTCACTTTCACCCTTCTTCGTCACGTTTCACTCTCTTTCACCCTCCTTCGTCTCGTTTCACTCTCTTTCACCCTCCTTCGTCTCGTTTCACTGGCTTTCCCCCTCCTTCGTCTCGTTTCACTCTCTTTCACCCTCCTTCGCCTTGTTTCACACTCTTTCACCCTCCTTCGTCTCCTTTCACTCTCTTTAACCCTCCCTTGTCTCGATTCACTCTCTATAACCCTCCTTTGTCTTGTTTCACTCTCTTTAACCCTCCTTTGTCTCGTTTCACTCTCTTTCACCCGTTTTACTCTCTTTCACCCTCCTTCGCCTCGTTTCACTCTCTTTCACCCTCCTTCGTCTCGTTTCATTTTCTTTCACCCTCCTTCATCTCGTTTAACTCTCTTTCACCCTCCTTCGTCTCGTTTTACCCTCTTTCACCCTCCTTCCTCTCGTTTCACTCTCTTTCAATCTCCTTCGCCTAGTTTCTCTCTCTTTTACCCTCCTTCGTCTTGTTTCACTCTCTTTCCCCCTCCTTCGCCTCGTTTCCCTCTCTTTCACCCTCGTTCGTCTCGTTTCACTATCTTTCACCCACCTTCGTCTCGTTTCACTCTCTTTCACCCTCCTTCGCCTCGTTTCACTTTCTTTCCCCCTCCTTCGTCTCGTTTCACTCTCTTTCACGCTCCTTCGCCTTGTTTCACTCTCTTTCACCCTCGTTCGTCTCGTTTCACTCTCTTTCACCCTCCACCATCTAGTTTCACTCTCTTTCACCGTCCGTCGTCTCGTTTCACTCTCTTTCACCCTCCTTCGTCTCCTTTCACTCTCTTTAACCCTCCCTTGTCTCGATTCACTCTCTTTAACCCTCCTTTGTCTCGTTTCACTCTCTTTCACCCTCCTTTGTCTCGTTTCACTCTCTTTCACCCTTTTCACTCTCTTTCACCCTTCTTCGTCTCGTTTCACTCTCTTTCTCCCTCCTTCACCTCCTTTCACTCTCTTTCACCCTCCTTCGTCTCGTATCCCTCTCTTTCACCCTCCTTCAGCTCGTTTCACTCTCTTTCAACCTCGTTCGTCTCGTTTCACTCTCTTTCAACCTCCTTCGTCTCGTTTCACTCTCTTTAACCCTCTTTCGTCTCGTTTCACTGTCTTCCACATTCCTTCGTCTTGTTTCACTCTCTTTAACCCTCCTTCGTCTCGTTTCACTCTCTTTTAACCTCCATCATCTCGTTTCACTCTCTTTCACCCTCCTTCGTCTCGTTTCACTCTCTTCCACCCTCCTTCGTCTCCTTTCACTCTCTTTAACCCTCCTTCGTCTCGTTTCACTCTCTTTAACCCTCCTTCGTCTCGTTTCACTGGCTTTCCCCCTCCTTCGTCTCGTTTCACTCTCTTTCACCCGCCTTCGCCTTGTTTGACACTCTTTCACCCTCCTTCGTCTCCTTTCACTCTCTTTAACCCTCCCTTGTCTCGATTCACTCTCTATAACCCTCCTTTGTCTTGTTTCACTCTCTTTAACCCTCCTTTGTCTCGTTTCACTCTCTTTCACCCGTTTTACTCTCTTTCACCCTTCTTCGTCTCGTTTCACTCTCTTTCACACTTCTTCGTCTCGTTTCACTCTCTTGCCCCCTCCTTCGTCGCGTTTCACTCTCTTACCCCCTCCTTCGCCTCGTTTCACTCTCTTTCACCCTCCTTCGTCTCGTTTCATTCTCTTTCACCCTCCTTCATCTCGTTGAACTCTCTTTCACCCTCCTTCGTCTCGTTTCACTCTCTTTAACCCTCCTTCGTCTCGTTTTACCCTCTTTCACCCTCCTTCCTCTCGTTTCACTCTCTTTCAATCTCCTTCGCCTAGTTTCTCTCTCTTTTACCCTCCTTCGTCTTGTTTCACTCTCTTTCCCCCTCCTTCGCCTCGTTTCCCTCTCTTTCACCCTCGTTCGTCTCGTTTCACTATCTTTCACCCACCTTCGTCTCGTTTCACTCTCTTTCACCCTCCTTCGCCTCGTTTCACTTTCTTTCCCCCTCCTTCGTCTCGTTTCACTCTCTTTCACGCTCCTTCGCCTTGTTTCACTCTCTTTCACCCTCGTTCGTCTCGTTTCACTCTCTTTCACCCTCCACCATCTAGTTTCACTCTCTTTCACCCTTCTTCGTCACGTTTCACTCTCTTTCACCCTCCTTCATCTCGTTTCACTCTCTTTCACCCTCCTTCGTCTCGTTTCACTGGCTTTCCCCCTCCTTCGTCTCGTTTCCCTCTCTTTCACCCTCCTTCGCCTTGTTTCACACTCTTTCACCCTCCTTCGTCTCCTTTCACTCTCTTTAACCCTCCCTTGTCTCGATTCACTCTCTATAACCCTCCTTTGTCTTGTTTCACTCTCTTTAACCCTCCTTTGTCTCGTTTCACTCTCTTTCACCCGTTTTACTCTCTTTCACCCTCCTTCGCCTCGTTTCACTCTCTTTCACCCTCCTTCGTCTCGTTTCATTCTCTTTCACCCTCCTTCATCTCGTTTAACTCTCTTTCACCCTCCTTCGTCTCGTTTCACTCTCTTTAACCCTCCTTCGTCTCGTTTTACCCTCTTTCACCCTCCTTCCTCTCGTTTCACTCTCTTTCAATCTCCTTCGCCTAGTTTCTCTCTCTTTTACCCTCCTTCATCTTGTTTCACTCTCTTTCCCCCTCCTTCGCCTCGTTTCCCTCTCTTTCACCCTCGTTCGTCTCGTTTCACTATCTTTCACCCACCTTCGTCTCGTTTCACTCTCTTTCACCCTCCTTCGCCTCGTTTCACTTTCTTTCCCCCTCCTTCGTCTCGTTTCACTCTCTTTCACGCTCCTTCGCCTTGTTTCACTCTCTTTCACCCTCGTTCGTCTCGTTTCACTCTCTTTCACCCTCCACCATCTAGTTTCACTCTCTTTCACCGTCCGTTGTCTCGTTTCACTCTCTTTCACCCTCCTTCGTCTCCTTTCACTCTCTTTAACCCTCCCTTGTCTCGATTCACTCTCTTTAACCCTCCTTTGTCTCGTTTCACTCTCTTTCACCCTCCTTTGTCTCGTTTCACTCTCTTTCACCCTTTTCACTCTCTTTCACCCTTCTTCGTCTCGTTTCACTCTCTTTCTCCCTCCTTAACCTCTTTTCACTCTCTTTCACACTCCTTCGTCTCGTATCCCTCTCTTTCACCCTCCTTCAGCTCGTTTCACTCTCTTTCAACCTCGTTCGTCTCGTTTCACTCTCTTTCAACCTCCTTCGTCTCGTTTCACTCTCTTTAACCCTCTTTCGTCTCGTTTCACTGTCTTCCACTCTCCTTCGTCTCGTTTCACTCTCTTTAACCCTCCTTCGTCTCGTTTCACTCTCTTTTAACCTCCATCATCTCGTTTCACTCTCTTTCACCCTCCTTCGTCTCGTTTCACTCTCTTCCACCCTCCTTCGTCTCCTTTCACTCTCTTTAACCCTCCTTCGTCTCGTTTCACTCTCTTTAACCCTCCTTCGTCTCGTTTCACTGGCTTTCCCCCTCCTTCGTCTCGTTTCACTCTCTTTCACCCTCCTTCGCCTTGTTTGACACTCTTTCACCCTCCTTCGTCTCCTTTCACTCTCTTTAACCCTCCCTTGTCTCGATTCACTCTCTATAACCCTCCTTTGTCTTGTTTCACTCTCTTTAACCCTCCTTTGTCTCGTTTCACTCTCTTTCACCCGTTTTACTCTCTTTCACCCTTCTTCGTCTCGTTTCACTCTCTTTCACACTTCTTCGTCTCGTTTCACTCTCTTGCCCCCTCCTTCGTCGCGTTTCACTCTCTTACCCCCACCTTCGCCTCGTTTCACTCTCTTTCACCCTCCTTCGTCTCGTTTCATTCTCTTTCACCCTCCTTCATCTCGTTGAACTCTCTTTCACCCTCCTTCGTCTCGTTTCACTCTCTTTAACCCTCCTTCGTCTCGTTTTACCCTCTTTCACCCTCCTTCCTCTCGTTTCACTCTCTTTCAATCTCCTTCGCCTAGTTTCTCTCTCTTTTACCCTCCTTCGTCTTGTTTCACTCTCTTTCCCCCTCCTTCGCCTCGTTTCCCTCTCTTTCACCCTCGTTCGTCTCGTTTCACTATCTTTCACCCACCTTCGTCTCGTTTCACTCTCTTTCACCCTCCTTCGCCTCGTTTCACTTTCTTTCCCCCTCCTTCGTCTCGTTTCACTCTCTTTCACGCTCCTTCGCCTTGTTTCACTCTCTTTCACCCTCGTTCGTCTCGTTTCACTCTCTTTCACCCTCCACCATCTAGTTTCACTCTCTTTAACCCTCCTTTGTCTCGTTTCACTCTCTTTCACCCTCCTTTGTCTCGTTGCACTATCTTTCACCCTTTTCACTCTCTTTCACCCTTCTTCGTCTCGTTTCACTCTCTTTCTCCCTCCTTCACCTCTTTTCACTCTCTTTCACCCTCCTTCGTCTCGTATCCCTCTCTTTCACCCTCCTTCAGCTCGTTTCACTCTCTTTCAACCTCGTTCGTCTCGTTTCACTCTCTTTCAACCTCCTTCGTCTCGTTTCACTCTCTTTAACCCTCTTTCGTCTCGTTTCACTGTCTTCCACTCTCCTTCGTCTCGTTTCACTCTCTTTAACCCTCCTTCGTCTCGTTTCACTCTCTTTTAACCTCCATCATCTCGTTTCACTCTCTTTCACCCTCCTTCGTCTCGTTTCACTCTCTTCCACCCTCCTTCGTCTCCTTTCACTCTCTTTAAACCTCCTTCGTCTCGTTTCACTCTCTTTAACCCTCCTTCGTCTCGTTTCACTCTCTTTCACCCTCCTTCGTCTCGTTTCACTCTCTTTCACCCTCCTTCGTCTCCTTTCACTCTCTTTAACCCTCCCTTGTCTCGATTCACTCTCTTTAACCCTCCTTTGTCTCGTTTCACTCTCTTTAACCCTCCTTTGTCTCGTTTCACGCTCTTTCACCCGTTTTACTCTCTTTCACCCTTCTTCGTCTCGTTTCACTCTCTTTCGCCCTCCTTTGTCTCGTTTCATTCTCTTTCACCCTACTTTGTCTCGTTTCACTCTCTTTCACCCGTTTCACTCTCTTTCACCCTTCTTCGTCTCGTTTCACTCTCTTTCCCCCTCCTTCGTCGCGTTTCACTCTCTTTCCCCCTCCTTCGTTTCGTTTCACTCTCTTTCACCCTCCTTTGCCTTGTTTCACTCTCTTTCACCCGTTTAACTCTCTTTCACCCTTCTTCGTCTCGTTTCACTCTCTTTCACCCTCCTTTGTCTCGTTTCACTCTCTTTCACCCTTTTCACTCTCTTTCACCCTTCTTCGTCTCGTTTCACTCGCTTTCTCCCTCCTTCGCCTCGTTTCACTCTCTTTCACCCTCCTTCGTCTCGTTTCCCTCTCTTTCACCCTCCTTCAGCTCGTTTCACTCTCTTTCAACCTCCTTCGTCTCGTTTCACTCTCTTTAACCCTCTTTCGTCTCGTTTCACTCTCTTCCACCCTCCTTCGTCTCGTTTCACTCTCTTTAACCCTCCTTCGTCTCGTTTCACTCTCTTTTAACCTCCTTCATCTCGTTTCGCCCTCCTTCGTCTCGTTTCACTCTCTTTAACCCTCGTTCGTCTCGTTTCACTCTCTTTAACCCTCCTTCGTCTCGTTTCACTCTCTTTCACCCTCCTTCGTCTCGTTTCACTCCCTTTCACCCTCCTTTGTCTCGTTTCACTCTCTTTAACACTCCTTCGTCTTGTTCCACTCTCTTTAACCCTCCTTCGTCTCGTTTCACTCTCTTTTCCCCTCCTTCGTCTCATTTCACTCTCCTTAAACCTCCTTCGTCTCGTTTCACTCTCTTTAACCCTCCTTCGTCTCATTTCACTCTCTTTCCCCCTCCTTCGCCTCGTTTCCCTCTCTTTCACCCTCGTTCGTCTCGTTTCACTATCTTTCACCCACCATCGTCTCGTTTCACTCTCTTTCACCCTCCTTCGTCTCGTTTCACTTTCTTTCCCCCTCCTTCGTCTCGTTTCACTCTCTTTCACCCTCCTTCGCTTTGATTTACTCTCTTTCACCCTCGTTCGTCTCGTTTCACTCTCTTTCACCCACCACCATCTAGTTTCACTCTCTTTCACCGTCCTTCGTCTCGTTTCACTCTCTTTCACCCTCCTTCGTCTCCTTTCATTCTCTTTAACCCTCCCTTGTCTCGATTCACTCTCTTTAACCCTCCTTTGTCTTGTTTCACTCTCTTTAACCCTCCTTTGTCTCGTTTCACTCTCTTTCACCCGTTTAACTCTCTTTCGCCCTTCTTCGTCTCGTTTCACTCTCTTTCACCCTCCTTTGTCTCGTTTCACTCTCTTTCACCCTCCTTTGTCTCGTTTCACTCTCTTTCACCCTTTTCACTCTCTTTCACCCTTCTTCGTCTCGTTTCACTCTCTTTCTCCCTCCTTCGCCTCGTTTCACTCTCTTTCACCCTCCTTCGTCTCGTTTCCCTCTCTTTCACCCTCCTTCAGCTCGTTTCACTCTCTTTCAACCTCGTTCGTCTCGTTTCACTCTCTTTAACCCTCCTTCGTCTCGTTTCACTGTCTTTTAACCTCCATCATCTCATTTCGCCCTCCTTCGTCTCGTTTCACTCTCTTTAACCCTCCTTCGTCTCGTTTCACTCTCTTTCACCCTCGTCCGTCTCGTTTCACTCTCTTTCACCCTCCTTCGTCTCCTTTCAGTCTCTTTAACCCTCCCTTGTCTCGATTCACTCCCTTTAACCCTCCTTTGTCTCGTTTCACTCTCTTTAACCCTTCTTTGTCTCGTTTCACTCTCTTTAACCCTCCTTTGTCTCGTTTCACTCTCTTTCACCCGTTTTACTCTCTTTCACCCTTCTTCGTCTCGTTTCACTCTCTTTCGCCCTCCTTTGTCTCGTTTCACTCTCTTTCACCCTCCTTTGTCTCGTTTCACTCTCTTTCACCCGTTTCACTCTCTTTCACCCTTCTTCGTCTCGTTTCACTCTCTTTCCCCCTCCTTCGTCGCGTTTCACTCTCTTTCCCCCTCCTTCGTCCCGTTTCACTCACTTTCACCCTCCTTCGCCTTGTTTCACTCTCTTTCACCCTCGTTCGTCTCGTTTCACTCTCTTTCACCCTCCTTCGTCTCGTTTCACTCTCTTTTAACCTCCATCATCTCGTTTCGCCCTCCTTCGTCTCGTTTCACTCTCTTTAACCCTCCTTCGTCTCGTTTCACTCTCTTTCACCCTCGTCCGTCTCGTTTCACTCTCTTTCAATCTCCTTCGCCTAGTTTCTCTCTCTTTTACCCTCCTTCGTCTTGTTTCACTCTCTTTCCCCCTCCTTCGCCTCGTTTCCCTCTCTTTCACCCTCGTTCGTCTCGTTTCACTATCTTTCACCCACCTTCGTCTCGTTTCACTCTCTTTCACCCTCCTTCGCCTCGTTTCACTTTCTTTCCCCCTCCTTCGTCTCGTTTCACTCTCTTTCACGCTCCTTCGCCTTGTTTCACTCTCTTTCACCCTCGTTCGTCTCGTTTCACTCTCTTTCACCCTCCACCATCTAGTTTCACTCTCTTTCACCCTTCTTCGTCACGTTTCACTCTCTTTCACCCTCCTTCGTCTCGTTTCACTCTCTTTCACCCTCCTTCGTCTCGTTTCACTGGCTTTCCCCCTCCTTCGTCTCGTTTCACTCTCTTTCACCCTCCTTCGCCTTGTTTCACACTCTTTCACCCTCCTTCGTCTCCTTTCACTCTCTTTAACCCTCCCTTGTCTCGATTCACTCTCTATAACCCTCCTTTGTCTTGTTTCACTCTCTTTAACCCTCCTTTGTCTCGTTTCACTCTCTTTCACCCGTTTTACTCTCTTTCACCCTCCTTCGCCTCGTTTCACTCTCTTTCACCCTCCTTCGCCTCGTTTCACTCTCTTTCGCCCTCCTTTGTCTCGTTTCACTCTCTTTCACCCTCCTTTGTCTCGTTTCACTCTCTTTCACCCGTTTCACTCTCTTTCACCCTTCTTCGTCTCGTTTCACTCTCTTTCCCCCTCCTTCGTCGCGTTTCACTCTCTTTCCCCCTCCTTCGTCCCGTTTCACTCACTTTCACCCTCCTTCGCCTTGTTTCACTCTCTTTCACCCTCGTTCGTCTCGTTTCACTCTCTTTCACCCTCCTTCGTCTCGTTTCACTCTCTTTTAACCTCCATCATCTCGTTTCGCCCTCCTTCGTCTCGTTTCACTCTCTTTAACCCTCCTTCGTCTCGTTTCACTCTCTTTCACCCTCGTCCGTCTCGTTTCACTCTCTTTCAATCTCCTTCGCCTAGTTTCTCTCTCTTTTACCCTCCTTCGTCTTGTTTCACTCTCTTTCCCCCTCCTTCGCCTCGTTTCCCTCTCTTTCACCCTCGTTCGTCTCGTTTCACTATCTTTCACCCACCTTCGTCTCGTTTCACTCTCTTTCACCCTCCTTCGCCTCGTTTCACTTTCTTTCCCCCTCCTTCGTCTCGTTTCACTCTCTTTCACGCTCCTTCGCCTTGTTTCACTCTCTTTCACCCTCGTTCGTCTCGTTTCACTCTCTTTCACCCTCCACCATCTAGTTTCACTCTCTTTCACCCTTCTTCGTCACGTTTCACTCTCTTTCACCCTCCTTCGTCTCGTTTCACTCTCTTTCACCCTCCTTCGTCTCGTTTCACTGGCTTTCCCCCTCCTTCGTCTCGTTTCACTCTCTTTCACCCTCCTTCGCCTTGTTTCACACTCTTTCACCCTCCTTCGTCTCCTTTCACTCTCTTTAACCCTCCCTTGTCTCGATTCACTCTCTATAACCCTCCTTTGTCTTGTTTCACTCTCTTTAACCCTCCTTTGTCTCGTTTCACTCTCTTTCACCCGTTTTACTCTCTTTCACCCTCCTTCGCCTCGTTTCACTCTCTTTCACCCTCCTTCGCCTCGTTTCACTTTCTTTCCCCCTCCTTCGTCTCGTTTCACTCTCTTTCACGCTCCTTCGCCTTGTTTCACTCTCTTTCACCCTCGTTCGTCTCGTTTCACTCTCTTTCACCCTCCACCATCTAGTTTCACTCTCTTTCACCGTCCGTCGTCTCGTTTCACTCTCTTTCACCCTCCTTCGTCTCCTTTCACTCTCTTTAACCCTCCCTTGTCTCGATTCACTCTCTTTAACCCTCCTTTGTCTCGTTTCACTCTCTTTCACCCTCCTTTGTCTCGTTTCACTCTCTTTCACCCTTTTCACTCTCTTTCACCCTTCTTCGTCTCGTTTCACTCTCTTTCTCCCTCCTTCACCTCTTTTCACTCTCTTTCACCCTCCTTCGTCTCGTATCCCTCTCTTTCACCCTCCTTCAGCTCGTTTCACTCTCTTTCAACCTCGTTCGTCTCGTTTCACTCTCTTTCAACCTCCTTCGTCTCGTTTCACTCTCTTTAACCCTCTTTCGTCTCGTTTCACTGTCTTCCACTCTCCTTCGTCTCGTTTCACTCTCTTTAACCCTCCTTCGTCTCGTTTCACTCTCTTTTAACCTCCATCATCTCGTTTCACTCTCTTTCACCCTCCTTCGTCTCGTTTCACTCTCTTCCACCCTCCTTCGTCTCCTTTCACTCTCTTTAACCCTCCTTCGTCTCGTTTCACTCTCTTTAACCCTCCTTCGTCTCGTTTCACTGGCTTTCCCCCTCCTTCGTCTCGTTTCACTCTCTTTCACCCTCCTTCGCCTTGTTTGACACTCTTTCACCCTCCTTCGTCTCCTTTCACTCTCTTTAACCCTCCCTTGTCTCGATTCACTCTCTATAACCCTCCTTTGTCTTGTTTCACTCTCTTTAACCCTCCTTTGTCTCGTTTCACTCTCTTTCACCCGTTTTACTCTCTTTCACCCTTCTTCGTCTCGTTTCACTCTCTTTCACACTTCTTCGTCTCGTTTCACTCTCTTGCCCCCTCCTTCGTCGCGTTTCACTCTCTTACCCCCTCCTTCGCCTCGTTTCACTCTCTTTCACCCTCCTTCGTCTCGTTTCATTCTCTTTCACCCTCCTTCATCTCGTTGAACTCTCTTTCACCCTCCTTCGTCTCGTTTCACTCTCTTTAACCCTCCTTCGTCTCGTTTTACCCTCTTTCACCCTCCTTCATCTCGTTTCACTCTCTTTCAATCTCCTTCGCCTAGTTTCTCTCTCTTTTACCCTCCTTCGTCTTGTTTCACTCTCTTTCCCCCTCCTTCGCCTCGTTTCCCTCTCTTTCACCCTCGTTCGTCTCGTTTCACTATCTTTCACCCACCTTCGTCTCGTTTCACTCTCTTTCACCCTCCTTCGCCTCGTTTCACTTTCTTTCCCCCTCCTTCGTCTCGTTTCACTCTCTTTCACGCTCCTTCGCCTTGTTTCACTCTCTTTCACCCTCGTTCGTCTCGTTTCACTCTCTTTCACCCTCCACCATCTAGTTTCACTCTCTTTAACCCTCCTTTGTCTCGTTTCACTCTCTTTCACCCTCCTTTGTCTCGTTTCACTCTCTTTCACCCTTTTCACTCTCTTTCACCCTTCTTCGTCTCGTTTCACTCTCTTTCTCCCTCCTTCACCTCTTTTCACTCTCTTTCACCCTCCTTCGTCTCGTATCCCTCTCTTTCACCCTCCTTCAGCTCGTTTCACTCTCTTTCAACCTCGTTCGTCTCGTTTCACTCTCTTTCATCTCCTTCGTCTCGTTTCACTCTCTTTAACCCTCTTTCGTCTCGTTTCACTGTCTTCCACTCTCCTTCGTCTCGTTTCACTCTCTTTAACCCTCCTTCGTCTCGTTTCACTCTCTTTTAACCTCCATCATCTCGTTTCACTCTCTTTCACCCTCCTTCGTCTCGTTTCACTCTCTTCCACCCTCCTTCGTCTCCTTTCACTCTCTTTAAACCTCCTTCGTCTCGTTTCACTCTCTTTAACCCTCCTTCGTCTCGTTTCACTCTCTTTCACCCTCCTTCGTCTCGTTTCACTCTCTTTCACCTTCCTTCGCCTCGTTTCCCTCTCTTTCATCCTCGTCCGTCTCGTTTCACTATCTTTCAACCTCCTTCGTCTCGTTTCACTCTCTTTCACCCTCCTTCGTCTCGTTTCACTCTCTTTCCCCCTCCTTCGTCTCGTTTCACTCTCTTTCATCCTCCTTCGCCTTGTTTCACTCTCTTTCACCCTCGTTCGTCTCGTTTCACTCTCTTTCACCCTCCGTCATCTCGTTTCACTCTCTTTCACCGTCCTTCATCTCGTTTCACTCTCTTTCACCCTCCTTCGTCTCCTTTCTCTCTCTTTAACCCTCCCTTGTCTCGATTCACTCTCTTTAACCCTCCTTTGTCTTGTTTCACTCTCTTCAACCCTCCTTTGTCTCGTTTCACTCTCTTTCACCCGTTTTACTCTCTTTCACCCTTCTTCGTCTCGTTTCACTCTCTTTCACCCTCCTTTGTCTCGTTTCACTCTCTTTCCCCCTCCTTCATCTCGTTTCACTCTATTTCACCCTCCTTCGCCTTGTTTCACTCTCTTTCACCCTCGTTCGTCTCGTTTCACTCTCTTTCACCCTCCGTCATCTCGTTTCACTCTCTTTCACCGTCCTTCGTCTCGTTTCACTCTCACCCTCCTTCGTCTCCTTTCACTAACTTTAACCCTCCCTTGTCTCGTTTCACTCTCTTTAACCCTCCTTCGTCTTGTTTCACTCTCTTTAACCCTCCTTTGTCTCGTTTCACTCTCTTTCACCCGTTTTACTCTCTTTCACCCTTCTTCGTCTCGTTTCACTCTCTTTCACCCTCCTTTGTCTCGTTTCACTCTCTTTCACCCGTTTCACTCTCTTTCACCCTTCTTCGTCTCGTTTCACTCTCTTTCCCCCTCCTTCGCCTCGTTTCACTCTCTTTCACCCTCCTACAGCTCGTTTCACTCTCTTTAACCCTCCTTCTTCTCATTTCACTCTCTTTAACCCTCCTTCGTCTCATTTCACTCTCTTTAACCCTCCTTCGTCTCGTTTCACTCTCTATCCCCCTCCTTTGTCGCGTTTCACTCTCTTTCCCCCTCCTTCGCTTCGTTTCACTCTCTTTAACCCTCCTTCTTCTCGTTTCATTCTCTTTCACCCTCCTTCATCTCGTTTTACTCTCTTTCAATCTCCTTCGCCTAGTTTCACTCTCTTTCACCCTCCTTCGTCTTGTTTCACTCTCTTTCCCCCTCCTTCGCCTTGTAGCCCCCTCTTTCACCCTCGTTCGTCTCGTTTCACTATCTTTCACCCTCCTTCGTCTCGTTTCACTCTCTTTAACACTCCTTCGTCTTGTTCCACTCTCTTTAACCCTCCTTCGTCTCGTTTCACTCTCTTTTCCCCTCCTTCGTCAAGTTTTACTCTCTTTTAACCTTCTTCGTCTCATTTCACTCTCTTTAACGCTCCTTCTTCTCATTTCACTCTCTTTAACCCTCCTTCGTCTCGTTTCACTCTCTTTAACCCTCCTTCATCTCGTTTCACTCTCTTTCCCCCTCCTTCGTCGCGTTTCACTCTCTTTCCCCCTCATTCGCCTCGTTTCACTCTCTTTCACCCTCCTTCATCACGTTTCACTCTCTTTCACCCTCCTTCATCTCGTTTAACACTCTTTCACCCTCCTTTGTCTCATTTCACTCTCTTTCACGCTCCTTCGTCACGTTTCACTCTCTTTAACCCTCCTTCGTCTCGTTTCACTCTCTTTCACCCTCCGTCATCTCGTTTCACTCACTTTCACCGTCCTTCGTCTCGTTTCACTCTCTTTCACCCTCCTTCGTCTCCTTTCAGTCTCTTTAACCCTCCCTTGTCTCGATTCACTCTCTTTAACCCTCCTTTGTCTCGTTTCACTCTCTTTAACCCTCCTTTGTCTCGTTTCACTCTCTTTCGCCTGTTTTACTCACTTTCACCCTTCTTCGTCACGTTTCACTCTCTTTCACCCTCCTTCGTCTCGTTTCACTCTCTTTCACCCTCCTTCGTCTCGTTTCACTGGCTTTCCCCCTCCTTCGTCTCGTTTCACTCTCTTTCACCCTCCTTCGCCTTGTTTCACACTCTTTCACCCTCCTTCGTCTCCTTTCACTCTCTTTAACCCTCCCTTGTCTCGATTCACTCTCTATAACCCTCCTTTGTCTTGTTTCACTCTCTTTAACCCTCCTTTGTCTCGTTTCACTCTCTTTCACCCGTTTTACTCTCTTTCACCCTCCTTCGCCTCGTTTCACTCTCTTTCACCCTCCTTCGTCTCGTTTCATTTTCTTTCACCCTCCTTCATCTCGTTTAACTCTCTTTCACCCTCCTTCGTCTCGTTTTACCCTCTTTCACCCTCCTTCCTCTCGTTTCACTCTCTTTCAATCTCCTTCGCCTAGTTTCTCTCTCTTTTACCCTCCTTCGTCTTGTTTCACTCTCTTTCCCCCTCCTTCGCCTCGTTTCCCTCTCTTTCACCCTCGTTCGTCTCGTTTCACTATCTTTCACCCACCTTCGTCTCGTTTCACTCTCTTTCACCCTCCTTCGCCTCGTTTCACTTTCTTTCCCCCTCCTTCGTCTCGTTTCACTCTCTTTCACGCTCCTTCGCCTTGTTTCACTCTCTTTCACCCTCGTTCGTCTCGTTTCACTCTCTTTCACCCTCCACCATCTAGTTTCACTCTCTTTCACCGTCCGTCGTCTCGTTTCACTCTCTTTCACCCTCCTTCGTCTCCTTTCACTCTCTTTAACCCTCCCTTGTCTCGATTCACTCTCTTTAACCCTCCTTTGTCTCGTTTCACTCTCTTTCACCCTCCTTTGTCTCGTTTCACTCTCTTTCACCCTTTTCACTCTCTTTCACCCTTCTTCGTCTCGTTTCACTCTCTTTCTCCCTCCTTCACCTCCTTTCACTCTCTTTCACCCTCCTTCGTCTCGTATCCCTCTCTTTCACCCTCCTTCAGCTCGTTTCACTCTCTTTCAACCTCGTTCGTCTCGTTTCACTCTCTTTCAACCTCCTTCGTCTCGTTTCACTCTCTTTAACCCTCTTTCGTCTCGTTTCACTGTCTTCCACATTCCTTCGTCTTGTTTCACTCTCTTTAACCCTCCTTCGTCTCGTTTCACTCTCTTTTAACCTCCATCATCTCGTTTCACTCTCTTTCACCCTCCTTCGTCTCGTTTCACTCTCTTCCACCCTCCTTCGTCTCCTTTCACTCTCTTTAACCCTCCTTCGTCTCGTTTCACTCTCTTTAACCCTCCTTCGTCTCGTTTCACTGGCTTTCCCCCTCCTTCGTCTCGTTTCACTCTCTTTCACCCGCCTTCGCCTTGTTTGACACTCTTTCACCCTCCTTCGTCTCCTTTCACTCTCTTTAACCCTCCCTTGTCTCGATTCACTCTCTATAACCCTCCTTTGTCTTGTTTCACTCTCTTTAACCCTCCTTTGTCTCGTTTCACTCTCTTTCACCCGTTTTACTCTCTTTCACCCTTCTTCGTCTCGTTTCACTCTCTTTCACACTTCTTCGTCTCGTTTCACTCTCTTGCCCCCTCCTTCGTCGCGTTTCACTCTCTTACCCCCTCCTTCGCCTCGTTTCACTCTCTTTCACCCTCCTTCGTCTCGTTTCATTCTCTTTCACCCTCCTTCATCTCGTTGAACTCTCTTTCACCCTCCTTCGTCTCGTTTCACTCTCTTTAACCCTCCTTCGTCTCGTTTTACCCTCTTTCACCCTCCTTCCTCTCGTTTCACTCTCTTTCAATCTCCTTCGCCTAGTTTCTCTCTCTTTTACCCTCCTTCGTCTTGTTTCACTCTCTTTCCCCCTCCTTCGCCTCGTTTCCCTCTCTTTCACCCTCGTTCGTCTCGTTTCACTATCTTTCACCCACCTTCGTCTCGTTTCACTCTCTTTCACCCTCCTTCGCCTCGTTTCACTTTCTTTCCCCCTCCTTCGTCTCGTTTCACTCTCTTTCACGCTCCTTCGCCTTGTTTCACTCTCTTTCACCCTCGTTCGTCTCGTTTCACTCTCTTTCACCCTCCACCATCTAGTTTCACTCTCTTTCACCCTTCTTCGTCACGTTTCACTCTCTTTCACCCTCCTTCATCTCGTTTCACTCTCTTTCACCCTCCTTCGTCTCGTTTCACTGGCTTTCCCCCTCCTTCGTCTCGTTTCCCTCTCTTTCACCCTCCTTCGCCTTGTTTCACACTCTTTCACCCTCCTTCGTCTCCTTTCACTCTCTTTAACCCTCCCTTGTCTCGATTCACTCTCTATAACCCTCCTTTGTCTTGTTTCACTCTCTTTAACCCTCCTTTGTCTCGTTTCACTCTCTTTCACCCGTTTTACTCTCTTTCACCCTCCTTCGCCTCGTTTCACTCTCTTTCACCCTCCTTCGTCTCGTTTCATTCTCTTTCACCCTCCTTCATCTCGTTTAACTCTCTTTCACCCTCCTTCGTCTCGTTTCACTCTCTTTAACCCTCCTTCGTCTCGTTTTACCCTCTTTCACCCTCCTTCCTCTCGTTTCACTCTCTTTCAATCTCCTTCGCCTAGTTTCTCTCTCTTTTACCCTCCTTCATCTTGTTTCACTCTCTTTCCCCCTCCTTCGCCTCGTTTCCCTCTCTTTCACCCTCGTTCGTCTCGTTTCACTATCTTTCACCCACCTTCGTCTCGTTTCACTCTCTTTCACCCTCCTTCGCCTCGTTTCACTTTCTTTCCCCCTCCTTCGTCTCGTTTCACTCTCTTTCACGCTCCTTCGCCTTGTTTCACTCTCTTTCACCCTCGTTCGTCTCGTTTCACTCTCTTTCACCCTCCACCATCTAGTTTCACTCTCTTTCACCGTCCGTTGTCTCGTTTCACTCTCTTTCACCCTCCTTCGTCTCCTTTCACTCTCTTTAACCCTCCCTTGTCTCGATTCACTCTCTTTAACCCTCCTTTGTCTCGTTTCACTCTCTTTCACCCTCCTTTGTCTCGTTTCACTCTCTTTCACCCTTTTCACTCTCTTTCACCCTTCTTCGTCTCGTTTCACTCTCTTTCTCCCTCCTTAACCTCTTTTCACTCTCTTTCACACTCCTTCGTCTCGTATCCCTCTCTTTCACCCTCCTTCAGCTCGTTTCACTCTCTTTCAACCTCGTTCGTCTCGTTTCACTCTCTTTCAACCTCCTTCGTCTCGTTTCACTCTCTTTAACCCTCTTTCGTCTCGTTTCACTGTCTTCCACTCTCCTTCGTCTCGTTTCACTCTCTTTAACCCTCCTTCGTCTCGTTTCACTCTCTTTTAACCTCCATCATCTCGTTTCACTCTCTTTCACCCTCCTTCGTCTCGTTTCACTCTCTTCCACCCTCCTTCGTCTCCTTTCACTCTCTTTAACCCTCCTTCGTCTCGTTTCACTCTCTTTAACCCTCCTTCGTCTCGTTTCACTGGCTTTCCCCCTCCTTCGTCTCGTTTCACTCTCTTTCACCCTCCTTCGCCTTGTTTGACACTCTTTCACCCTCCTTCGTCTCCTTTCACTCTCTTTAACCCTCCCTTGTCTCGATTCACTCTCTATAACCCTCCTTTGTCTTGTTTCACTCTCTTTAACCCTCCTTTGTCTCGTTTCACTCTCTTTCACCCGTTTTACTCTCTTTCACCCTTCTTCGTCTCGTTTCACTCTCTTTCACACTTCTTCGTCTCGTTTCACTCTCTTGCCCCCTCCTTCGTCGCGTTTCACTCTCTTACCCCCACCTTCGCCTCGTTTCACTCTCTTTCACCCTCCTTCGTCTCGTTTCATTCTCTTTCACCCTCCTTCATCTCGTTGAACTCTCTTTCACCCTCCTTCGTCTCGTTTCACTCTCTTTAACCCTCCTTCGTCTCGTTTTACCCTCTTTCACCCTCCTTCCTCTCGTTTCACTCTCTTTCAATCTCCTTCGCCTAGTTTCTCTCTCTTTTACCCTCCTTCGTCTTGTTTCACTCTCTTTCCCCCTCCTTCGCCTCGTTTCCCTCTCTTTCACCCTCGTTCGTCTCGTTTCACTATCTTTCACCCACCTTCGTCTCGTTTCACTCTCTTTCACCCTCCTTCGCCTCGTTTCACTTTCTTTCCCCCTCCTTCGTCTCGTTTCACTCTCTTTCACGCTCCTTCGCCTTGTTTCACTCTCTTTCACCCTCGTTCGTCTCGTTTCACTCTCTTTCACCCTCCACCATCTAGTTTCACTCTCTTTAACCCTCCTTTGTCTCGTTTCACTCTCTTTCACCCTCCTTTGTCTCGTTGCACTATCTTTCACCCTTTTCACTCTCTTTCACCCTTCTTCGTCTCGTTTCACTCTCTTTCTCCCTCCTTCACCTCTTTTCACTCTCTTTCACCCTCCTTCGTCTCGTATCCCTCTCTTTCACCCTCCTTCAGCTCGTTTCACTCTCTTTCAACCTCGTTCGTCTCGTTTCACTCTCTTTCAACCTCCTTCGTCTCGTTTCACTCTCTTTAACCCTCTTTCGTCTCGTTTCACTGTCTTCCACTCTCCTTCGTCTCGTTTCACTCTCTTTAACCCTCCTTCGTCTCGTTTCACTCTCTTTTAACCTCCATCATCTCGTTTCACTCTCTTTCACCCTCCTTCGTCTCGTTTCACTCTCTTCCACCCTCCTTCGTCTCCTTTCACTCTCTTTAAACCTCCTTCGTCTCGTTTCACTCTCTTTAACCCTCCTTCGTCTCGTTTCACTCTCTTTCACCCTCCTTCGTCTCGTTTCACTCTCTTTCACCCTCCTTCGTCTCCTTTCACTCTCTTTAACCCTCCCTTGTCTCGATTCACTCTCTTTAACCCTCCTTTGTCTCGTTTCACTCTCTTTAACCCTCCTTTGTCTCGTTTCACGCTCTTTCACCCGTTTTACTCTCTTTCACCCTTCTTCGTCTCGTTTCACTCTCTTTCGCCCTCCTTTGTCTCGTTTCATTCTCTTTCACCCTACTTTGTCTCGTTTCACTCTCTTTCACCCGTTTCACTCTCTTTCACCCTTCTTCGTCTCGTTTCACTCTCTTTCCCCCTCCTTCGTCGCGTTTCACTCTCTTTCCCCCTCCTTCGTTTCGTTTCACTCTCTTTCACCCTCCTTCGCCTTGTTTCACTCTCTTTCACCCGTTTAACTCTCTTTCACCCTTCTTCGTCTCGTTTCACTCTCTTTCACCCTCCTTTGTCTCGTTTCACTCTCTTTCACCCTTTTCACTCTCTTTCACCCTTCTTCGTCTCGTTTCACTCGCTTTCTCCCTCCTTCGCCTCGTTTCACTCTCTTTCACCCTCCTTCGTCTCGTTTCCCTCTCTTTCACCCTCCTTCAGCTCGTTTCACTCTCTTTCAACCTCCTTCGTCTCGTTTCACTCTCTTTAACCCTCTTTCGTCTCGTTTCACTCTCTTCCACCCTCCTTCGTCTCGTTTCACTCTCTTTAACCCTCCTTCGTCTCGTTTCACTCTCTTTTAACCTCCTTCATCTCGTTTCGCCCTCCTTCGTCTCGTTTCACTCTCTTTAACCCTCGTTCGTCTCGTTTCACTCTCTTTAACCCTCCTTCGTCTCGTTTCACTCTCTTTCACCCTCCTTCGTCTCGTTTCACTCCCTTTCACCCTCCTTTGTCTCGTTTCACTCTCTTTAACACTCCTTCGTCTTGTTCCACTCTCTTTAACCCTCCTTCGTCTCGTTTCACTCTCTTTTCCCCTCCTTCGTCTCATTTCACTCTCCTTAAACCTCCTTCGTCTCGTTTCACTCTCTTTAACCCTCCTTCGTCTCATTTCACTCTCTTTCCCCCTCCTTCGCCTCGTTTCCCTCTCTTTCACCCTCGTTCGTCTCGTTTCACTATCTTTCACCCACCATCGTCTCGTTTCACTCTCTTTCACCCTCCTTCGTCTCGTTTCACTTTCTTTCCCCCTCCTTCGTCTCGTTTCACTCTCTTTCACCCTCCTTCGCTTTTATTTACTCTCTTTCACCCTCGTTCGTCTCGTTTCACTCTCTTTCACCCACCACCATCTAGTTTCACTCTCTTTCACCGTCCTTCGTCTCGTTTCACTCTCTTTCACCCTCCTTCGTCTCCTTTCATTCTCTTTAACCCTCCCTTGTCTCGATTCACTCTCTTTAACCCTCCTTTGTCTTGTTTCACTCTCTTTAACCCTCCTTTGTCTCGTTTCACTCTCTTTCACCCGTTTAACTCTCTTTCGCCCTTCTTCGTCTCGTTTCACTCTCTTTCACCCTCCTTTGTCTCGTTTCACTCTCTTTCACCCTCCTTTGTCTCGTTTCACTCTCTTTCACCCTTTTCACTCTCTTTCACCCTTCTTCGTCTCGTTTCACTCTCTTTCTCCCTCCTTCGCCTCGTTTCACTCTCTTTCACCCTCCTTCGTCTCGTTTCCCTCTCTTTCACCCTCCTTCAGCTCGTTTCACTCTCTTTCAACCTCGTTCGTCTCGTTTCACTCTCTTTAACCCTCCTTCGTCTCGTTTCACTGTCTTTTAACCTCCATCATCTCATTTCGCCCTCCTTCGTCTCGTTTCACTCTCTTTAACCCTCCTTCGTCTCGTTTCACTCTCTTTCACCCTCGTCCGTCTCGTTTCACTCTCTTTCACCCTCCTTCGTCTCCTTTCAGTCTCTTTAACCCTCCCTTGTCTCGATTCACTCCCTTTAACCCTCCTTTGTCTCGTTTCACTCTCTTTAACCCTTCTTTGTCTCGTTTCACTCTCTTTAACCCTCCTTTGTCTCGTTTCACTCTCTTTCACCCGTTTTACTCTCTTTCACCCTTCTTCGTCTCGTTTCACTCTCTTTCGCCCTCCTTTGTCTCGTTTCACTCTCTTTCACCCTCCTTTGTCTCGTTTCACTCTCTTTCACCCGTTTCACTCTCTTTCACCCTTCTTCGTCTCGTTTCACTCTCTTTCCCCCTCCTTCGTCGCGTTTCACTCTCTTTCCCCCTCCTTCGTCCCGTTTCACTCTCTTTCACCCTCCTTCGCCTTGTTTCACTCTCTTTCACCCTCGTTCGTCTCGTTTCACTCTCTTTCACCCTCCTTCGTCTCGTTTCACTCTCTTTTAACCTCCATCATCTCGTTTCGCCCTCCTTCGTCTCGTTTCACTCTCTTTAACCCTCCTTCGTCTCGTTTCACTCTCTTTCACCCTCGTCCGTCTCGTTTCACTCTCTTTCAATCTCCTTCGCCTAGTTTCTCTCTCTTTTACCCTCCTTCGTCTTGTTTCACTCTCTTTCCCCCTCCTTCGCCTCGTTTCCCTCTCTTTCACCCTCGTTCGTCTCGTTTCACTATCTTTCACCCACCTTCGTCTCGTTTCACTCTCTTTCACCCTCCTTCGCCTCGTTTCACTTTCTTTCCCCCTCCTTCGTCTCGTTTCACTCTCTTTCACGCTCCTTCGCCTTGTTTCACTCTCTTTCACCCTCGTTCGTCTCGTTTCACTCTCTTTCACCCTCCACCATCTAGTTTCACTCTCTTTCACCCTTCTTCGTCACGTTTCACTCTCTTTCACCCTCCTTCGTCTCGTTTCACTCTCTTTCACCCTCCTTCGTCTCGTTTCACTGGCTTTCCCCCTCCTTCGTCTCGTTTCACTCTCTTTCACCCTCCTTCGCCTTGTTTCACACTCTTTCACCCTCCTTCGTCTCCTTTCACTCTCTTTAACCCTCCCTTGTCTCGATTCACTCTCTATAACCCTCCTTTGTCTTGTTTCACTCTCTTTAACCCTCCTTTGTCTCGTTTCACTCTCTTTCACCCGTTTTACTCTCTTTCACCCTCCTTCGCCTCGTTTCACTCTCTTTCACCCTCCTTCGCCTCGTTTCACTTTCTTTCCCCCTCCTTCGTCTCGTTTCACTCTCTTTCACGCTCCTTCGCCTTGTTTCACTCTCTTTCACCCTCGTTCGTCTCGTTTCACTCTCTTTCACCCTCCACCATCTAGTTTCACTCTCTTTCACCGTCCGTCGTCTCGTTTCACTCTCTTTCACCCTCCTTCGTCTCCTTTCACTCTCTTTAACCCTCCCTTGTCTCGATTCACTCTCTTTAACCCTCCTTTGTCTCGTTTCACTCTCTTTCACCCTCCTTTGTCTCGTTTCACTCTCTTTCACCCTTTTCACTCTCTTTCACCCTTCTTCGTCTCGTTTCACTCTCTTTCTCCCTCCTTCACCTCTTTTCACTCTCTTTCACCCTCCTTCGTCTCGTATCCCTCTCTTTCACCCTCCTTCAGCTCGTTTCACTCTCTTTCAACCTCGTTCGTCTCGTTTCACTCTCTTTCAACCTCCTTCGTCTCGTTTCACTCTCTTTAACCCTCTTTCGTCTCGTTTCACTGTCTTCCACTCTCCTTCGTCTCGTTTCACTCTCTTTAACCCTCCTTCGTCTCGTTTCACTCTCTTTTAACCTCCATCATCTCGTTTCACTCTCTTTCACCCTCCTTCGTCTCGTTTCACTCTCTTCCACCCTCCTTCGTCTCCTTTCACTCTCTTTAACCCTCCTTCGTCTCGTTTCACTCTCTTTAACCCTCCTTCGTCTCGTTTCACTGGCTTTCCCCCTCCTTCGTCTCGTTTCACTCTCTTTCACCCTCCTTCGCCTTGTTTGACACTCTTTCACCCTCCTTCGTCTCCTTTCACTCTCTTTAACCCTCCCTTGTCTCGATTCACTCTCTATAACCCTCCTTTGTCTTGTTTCACTCTCTTTAACCCTCCTTTGTCTCGTTTCACTCTCTTTCACCCGTTTTACTCTCTTTCACCCTTCTTCGTCTCGTTTCACTCTCTTTCACACTTCTTCGTCTCGTTTCACTCTCTTGCCCCCTCCTTCGTCGCGTTTCACTCTCTTACCCCCTCCTTCGCCTCGTTTCACTCTCTTTCACCCTCCTTCGTCTCGTTTCATTCTCTTTCACCCTCCTTCATCTCGTTGAACTCTCTTTCACCCTCCTTCGTCTCGTTTCACTCTCTTTAACCCTCCTTCGTCTCGTTTTACCCTCTTTCACCCTCCTTCATCTCGTTTCACTCTCTTTCAATCTCCTTCGCCTAGTTTCTCTCTCTTTTACCCTCCTTCGTCTTGTTTCACTCTCTTTCCCCCTCCTTCGCCTCGTTTCCCTCTCTTTCACCCTCGTTCGTCTCGTTTCACTATCTTTCACCCACCTTCGTCTCGTTTCACTCTCTTTCACCCTCCTTCGCCTCGTTTCACTTTCTTTCCCCCTCCTTCGTCTCGTTTCACTCTCTTTCACGCTCCTTCGCCTTGTTTCACTCTCTTTCACCCTCGTTCGTCTCGTTTCACTCTCTTTCACCCTCCACCATCTAGTTTCACTCTCTTTAACCCTCCTTTGTCTCGTTTCACTCTCTTTCACCCTCCTTTGTCTCGTTTCACTCTCTTTCACCCTTTTCACTCTCTTTCACCCTTCTTCGTCTCGTTTCACTCTCTTTCTCCCTCCTTCACCTCTTTTCACTCTCTTTCACCCTCCTTCGTCTCGTATCCCTCTCTTTCACCCTCCTTCAGCTCGTTTCACTCTCTTTCAACCTCGTTCGTCTCGTTTCACTCTCTTTCATCTCCTTCGTCTCGTTTCACTCTCTTTAACCCTCTTTCGTCTCGTTTCACTGTCTTCCACTCTCCTTCGTCTCGTTTCACTCTCTTTAACCCTCCTTCGTCTCGTTTCACTCTCTTTTAACCTCCATCATCTCGTTTCACTCTCTTTCACCCTCCTTCGTCTCGTTTCACTCTCTTCCACCCTCCTTCGTCTCCTTTCACTCTCTTTAAACCTCCTTCGTCTCGTTTCACTCTCTTTAACCCTCCTTCGTCTCGTTTCACTCTCTTTCACCCTCCTTCGTCTCGTTTCACTCTCTTTCACCCTCCTTCGTCTCCTTTCACTCTCTTTAACCCTCCCTTGTCTCGATTCACTCTCTTTAACCCTCCTTTGTCTCGTTTCACTCTCTTTAACCCTCCTTTGTCTCGTTTCACGCTCTTTCACCCGTTTTACTCTCTTTCACCCTTCTTCGTCTCGTTTCACTCTCTTTCGCCCTCCTTTGTCTCGTTTCATTCTCTTTCACCCTACTTTGTCTCGTTTCACTCTCTTTCACCCGTTTCACTCTCTTTCACCCTTCTTCGTCTCGTTTCACTCTCTTTCCCCCTCCTTCGTCTCGTTTCACTCTCTTTCCCCCTCCTTCGTCGCGTTTCACTCTCTTTCCCCCTCCTTCGTTTCGTTTCACTCTCTTTCACCCTCCTTCGCCTTGTTTCACTCTCTTTCACCCGTTTAACTCTCTTTCACCCTTCTTCGTCTCGTTTCACTCTCTTTCACCCTCCTTTGTCTCGTTTCACTCTCTTTCACCCTCCTTTGTCTCGTTTCACTCTCTTTCACCCTTTTCACTCTCTTTCACCCTTCTTCGTCTCGTTTCACTCGCTTTCTCCCTCCTTCGCCTCGTTTCACTCTCTTTCACCCTCCTTCGTCTCGTTTCCCTCTCTTTCACCCTCCTTCAGCTCGTTTCATTCTCTTTCAACCTCCTTCGTCTCGTTTCACTCTCTTTCAACCTCCTTCGTCTCGTTTCACTCTCTTTAACCCTCTTTCGTCTCGTTTCACTCTCTTCCACCCTCCTTCGTCTCGTTTCACTCTCTTTAACCCTCCTTCGTCTCGTTTCACTCTCTTTTAACCTCCTTCATCTCGTTTCGCCCTCCTTCGTCTCGTTTCACTCTCTTTAACCCTCGTTCGTCTCGTTTCACTCTCTTTAACCCTCCTTCGTCTCGTTTCACTCTCTTTCACCCTCCTTCGTCTCGTTTCACTCTCTTCCACCCTCCTTCGTCTCCTTTCACTCTCTTTAACCCTCCTTCGTCTCGTTTCACTCTCTTTAACCCTCCTTCGTCTCGTTTCACTGGCTTTCCCCCTCCTTCGTCTCGTTTCACTCTCTTTCACCCGCCTTCGCCTTGTTTGACACTCTTTCACCCTCCTTCGTCTCCTTTCACTCTCTTTAACCCTCCCTTGTCTCGATTCACTCTCTATAACCCTCCTTTGTCTTGTTTCACTCTCTTTAACCCTCCTTTGTCTCGTTTCACTCTCTTTCACCCGTTTTACTCTCTTTCACCCTTCTTCGTCTCGTTTCACTCTCTTTCACACTTCTTCGTCTCGTTTCACTCTCTTGCCCCCTCCTTCGTCGCGTTTCACTCTCTTACCCCCTCCTTCGCCTCGTTGAACTCTCTTTCACCCTCCTTCGTCTCGTTTCACTCTCTTTAACCCTCCTTCGTCTCGTTTTACCCTCTTTCACCCTCCTTCCTCTCGTTTCACTCTCTTTCAATCTCCTTCGCCTAGTTTCTCTCTCTTTTACCCTCCTTCGTCTTGTTTCACTCTCTTTCCCCCTCCTTCGCCTCGTTTCCCTCTCTTTCACCCTCGTTCGTCTCGTTTCACTATCTTTCACCCACCTTCGTCTCGTTTCACTCTCTTTCACCCTCCTTCGCCTCGTTTCACTTTCTTTCCCCCTCCTTCGTCTCGTTTCACTCTCTTTCACGCTCCTTCGCCTTGTTTCACTCTCTTTCACCCTCGTTCGTCTCGTTTCACTCTCTTTCACCCTCCACCATCTAGTTTCACTCTCTTTCACCCTTCTTCGTCACGTTTCACTCTCTTTCACCCTCCTTCATCTCGTTTCACTCTCTTTCACCCTCCTTCGTCTCGTTTCACTGGCTTTCCCCCTCCTTCGTCTCGTTTCCCTCTCTTTCACCCTCCTTCGCCTTGTTTCACACTCTTTCACCCTCCTTCGTCTCCTTTCACTCTCTTTAACCCTCCCTTGTCTCGATTCACTCTCTATAACCCTCCTTTGTCTTGTTTCACTCTCTTTAACCCTCCTTTGTCTCGTTTCACTCTCTTTCACCCGTTTTACTCTCTTTCACCCTCCTTCGCCTCGTTTCACTCTCTTTCACCCTCCTTCGTCTCGTTTCATTCTCTTTCACCCTCCTTCATCTCGTTTAACTCTCTTTCACCCTCCTTCGTCTCGTTTCACTCTCTTTAACCCTCCTTCGTCTCGTTTTACCCTCTTTCACCCTCCTTCCTCTCGTTTCACTCTCTTTCAATCTCCTTCGCCTAGTTTCTCTCTCTTTTACCCTCCTTCATCTTGTTTCACTCTCTTTCCCCCTCCTTCGCCTCGTTTCCCTCTCTTTCACCCTCGTTCGTCTCGTTTCACTATCTTTCACCCACCTTCGTCTCGTTTCACTCTCTTTCACCCTCCTTCGCCTCGTTTCACTTTCTTTCCCCCTCCTTCGTCTCGTTTCACTCTCTTTCACGCTCCTTCGCCTTGTTTCACTCTCTTTCACCCTCGTTCGTCTCGTTTCACTCTCTTTCACCCTCCACCATCTAGTTTCACTCTCTTTCACCGTCCGTTGTCTCGTTTCACTCTCTTTCACCCTCCTTCGTCTCCTTTCACTCTCTTTAACCCTCCCTTGTCTCGATTCACTCTCTTTAACCCTCCTTTGTCTCGTTTCACTCTCTTTCACCCTCCTTTGTCTCGTTTCACTCTCTTTCACCCTTTTCACTCTCTTTCACCCTTCTTCGTCTCGTTTCACTCTCTTTCTCCCTCCTTAACCTCTTTTCACTCTCTTTCACACTCCTTCGTCTCGTATCCCTCTCTTTCACCCTCCTTCAGCTCGTTTCACTCTCTTTCAACCTCGTTCGTCTCGTTTCACTCTCTTTCAACCTCCTTCGTCTCGTTTCACTCTCTTTAACCCTCTTTCGTCTCGTTTCACTGTCTTCCACTCTCCTTCGTCTCGTTTCACTCTCTTTAACCCTCCTTCGTCTCGTTTCACTCTCTTTTAACCTCCATCATCTCGTTTCACTCTCTTTCACCCTCCTTCGTCTCGTTTCACTCTCTTCCACCCTCCTTCGTCTCCTTTCACTCTCTTTAACCCTCCTTCGTCTCGTTTCACTCTCTTTAACCCTCCTTCGTCTCGTTTCACTGGCTTTCCCCCTCCTTCGTCTCGTTTCACTCTCTTTCACCCTCCTTCGCCTTGTTTGACACTCTTTCACCCTCCTTCGTCTCCTTTCACTCTCTTTAACCCTCCCTTGTCTCGATTCACTCTCTATAACCCTCCTTTGTCTTGTTTCACTCTCTTTAACCCTCCTTTGTCTCGTTTCACTCTCTTTCACCCGTTTTACTCTCTTTCACCCTTCTTCGTCTCGTTTCACTCTCTTTCACACTTCTTCGTCTCGTTTCACTCTCTTGCCCCCTCCTTCGTCGCGTTTCACTCTCTTACCCCCACCTTCGCCTCGTTTCACTCTCTTTCACCCTCCTTCGTCTCGTTTCATTCTCTTTCACCCTCCTTCATCTCGTTGAACTCTCTTTCACCCTCCTTCGTCTCGTTTCACTCTCTTTAACCCTCCTTCGTCTCGTTTTACCCTCTTTCACCCTCCTTCCTCTCGTTTCACTCTCTTTCAATCTCCTTCGCCTAGTTTCTCTCTCTTTTACCCTCCTTCGTCTTGTTTCACTCTCTTTCCCCCTCCTTCGCCTCGTTTCCCTCTCTTTCACCCTCGTTCGTCTCGTTTCACTATCTTTCACCCACCTTCGTCTCGTTTCACTCTCTTTCACCCTCCTTCGCCTCGTTTCACTTTCTTTCCCCCTCCTTCGTCTCGTTTCACTCTCTTTCACGCTCCTTCGCCTTGTTTCACTCTCTTTCACCCTCGTTCGTCTCGTTTCACTCTCTTTCACCCTCCACCATCTAGTTTCACTCTCTTTAACCCTCCTTTGTCTCGTTTCACTCTCTTTCACCCTCCTTTGTCTCGTTGCACTATCTTTCACCCTTTTCACTCTCTTTCACCCTTCTTCGTCTCGTTTCACTCTCTTTCTCCCTCCTTCACCTCTTTTCACTCTCTTTCACCCTCCTTCGTCTCGTATCCCTCTCTTTCACCCTCCTTCAGCTCGTTTCACTCTCTTTCAACCTCGTTCGTCTCGTTTCACTCTCTTTCAACCTCCTTCGTCTCGTTTCACTCTCTTTAACCCTCTTTCGTCTCGTTTCACTGTCTTCCACTCTCCTTCGTCTCGTTTCACTCTCTTTAACCCTCCTTCGTCTCGTTTCACTCTCTTTTAACCTCCATCATCTCGTTTCACTCTCTTTCACCCTCCTTCGTCTCGTTTCACTCTCTTCCACCCTCCTTCGTCTCCTTTCACTCTCTTTAAACCTCCTTCGTCTCGTTTCACTCTCTTTAACCCTCCTTCGTCTCGTTTCACTCTCTTTCACCCTCCTTCGTCTCGTTTCACTCTCTTTCACCCTCCTTCGTCTCCTTTCACTCTCTTTAACCCTCCCTTGTCTCGATTCACTCTCTTTAACCCTCCTTTGTCTCGTTTCACTCTCTTTAACCCTCCTTTGTCTCGTTTCACGCTCTTTCACCCGTTTTACTCTCTTTCACCCTTCTTCGTCTCGTTTCACTCTCTTTCGCCCTCCTTTGTCTCGTTTCATTCTCTTTCACCCTACTTTGTCTCGTTTCACTCTCTTTCACCCGTTTCACTCTCTTTCACCCTTCTTCGTCTCGTTTCACTCTCTTTCCCCCTCCTTCGTCGCGTTTCACTCTCTTTCCCCCTCCTTCGTTTCGTTTCACTCTCTTTCACCCTCCTTCGCCTTGTTTCACTCTCTTTCACCCGTTTAACTCTCTTTCACCCTTCTTCGTCTCGTTTCACTCTCTTTCACCCTCCTTTGTCTCGTTTCACTCTCTTTCACCCTTTTCACTCTCTTTCACCCTTCTTCGTCTCGTTTCACTCGCTTTCTCCCTCCTTCGCCTCGTTTCACTCTCTTTCACCCTCCTTCGTCTCGTTTCCCTCTCTTTCACCCTTTTCACTCTCTTTCACCCTTCTTCGTCTCGTTTCACTCGCTTTCTCCCTCCTTCGCCTCGTTTCACTCTCTTTCAACCTCCTTCGTCTCGTTTCACTCTCTTTAACCCTCTTTCGTCTCGTTTCACTCTCTTCCACCCTCCTTCGTCTCGTTTCACTCTCTTTAACCCTCCTTCGTCTCGTTTCACTCTCTTTTAACCTCCTTCATCTCGTTTCGCCCTCCTTCGTCTCGTTTCACTCTCTTTAACCCTCGTTCGTCTCGTTTCACTCTCTTTAACCCTCCTTCGTCTCGTTTCACTCTCTTTCACCCTCCTTCGTCTCGTTTCACTCCCTTTCACCCTCCTTTGTCTCGTTTCACTCTCTTTAACACTCCTTCGTCTTGTTCCACTCTCTTTAACCCTCCTTCGTCTCGTTTCACTCTCTTTTCCCCTCCTTCGTCTCATTTCACTCTCCTTAAACCTCCTTCGTCTCGTTTCACTCTCTTTAACCCTCCTTCGTCTCATTTCACTCTCTTTCCCCCTCCTTCGCCTCGTTTCCCTCTCTTTCACCCTCGTTCGTCTCGTTTCACTATCTTTCACCCACCATCGTCTCGTTTCACTCTCTTTCACCCTCCTTCGTCTCGTTTCACTTTCTTTCCCCCTCCTTCGTCTCGTTTCACTCTCTTTCACCCTCCTTCGCTTTGATTTACTCTCTTTCACCCTCGTTCGTCTCGTTTCACTCTCTTTCACCCACCACCATCTAGTTTCACTCTCTTTCACCGTCCTTCGTCTCGTTTCACTCTCTTTCACCCTCCTTCGTCTCCTTTCATTCTCTTTAACCCTCCCTTGTCTCGATTCACTCTCTTTAACCCTCCTTTGTCTTGTTTCACTCTCTTTAACCCTCCTTTGTCTCGTTTCACTCTCTTTCACCCGTTTAACTCTCTTTCGCCCTTCTTCGTCTCGTTTCACTCTCTTTCACCCTCCTTTGTCTCGTTTCACTCTCTTTCACCCTCCTTTGTCTCGTTTCACTCTCTTTCACCCTTTTCACTCTCTTTCACCCTTCTTCGTCTCGTTTCACTCTCTTTCTCCCTCCTTCGCCTCGTTTCACTCTCTTTCACCCTCCTTCGTCTCGTTTCCCTCTCTTTCACCCTCCTTCAGCTCGTTTCACTCTCTTTCAACCTCGTTCGTCTCGTTTCACTCTCTTTAACCCTCCTTCGTCTCGTTTCACTGTCTTTTAACCTCCATCATCTCATTTCGCCCTCCTTCGTCTCGTTTCACTCTCTTTAACCCTCCTTCGTCTCGTTTCACTCTCTTTCACCCTCGTCCGTCTCGTTTCACTCTCTTTCACCCTCCTTCGTCTCCTTTCAGTCTCTTTAACCCTCCCTTGTCTCGATTCACTCCCTTTAACCCTCCTTTGTCTCGTTTCACTCTCTTTAACCCTTCTTTGTCTCGTTTCACTCTCTTTAACCCTCCTTTGTCTCGTTTCACTCTCTTTCACCCGTTTTACTCTCTTTCACCCTTCTTCGTCTCGTTTCACTCTCTTTCGCCCTCCTTTGTCTCGTTTCACTCTCTTTCACCCTCCTTTGTCTCGTTTCACTCTCTTTCACCCGTTTCACTCTCTTTCACCCTTCTTCGTCTCGTTTCACTCTCTTTCCCCCTCCTTCGTCGCGTTTCACTCTCTTTCCCCCTCCTTCGTCCCGTTTCACTCTCTTTCACCCTCCTTCGTCTCGTTTCACTCTCTTTTAACCTCCATCATCTCGTTTCACTCTCTTTCACCCTCCTTCGTCTCGTTTCACTCTCTTCCACCCTCCTTCGTCTCCTTTCACTCTCTTTAAACCTCCTTCGTCTCGTTTCACTCTCTTTAACCCTCCTTCGTCTCGTTTCACTCTCTTTCACCCTCCTTCGTCTCGTTTCACTCTCTTTCACCCTCCTTCGTCTCCTTTCACTCTCTTTAACCCTCCCTTGTCTCGATTCACTCTCTTTAACCCTCCTTTGTCTCGTTTCACTCTCTTTAACCCTCCTTTGTCTCGTTTCACGCTCTTTCACCCGTTTTACTCTCTTTCACCCTTCTTCGTCTCGTTTCACTCTCTTTCGCCCTCCTTTGTCTCGTTTCATTCTCTTTCACCCTACTTTGTCTCGTTTCACTCTCTTTCACCCGTTTCACTCTCTTTCACCCTTCTTCGTCTCGTTTCACTCTCTTTCCCCCTCCTTCGTCGCGTTTCACTCTCTTTCCCCCTCCTTCGTTTCGTTTCACTCTCTTTCACCCTCCTTCGCCTTGTTTCACTCTCTTTCACCCGTTTAACTCTCTTTCACCCTTCTTCGTCTCGTTTCACTCTCTTTCACCCTCCTTTGTCTCGTTTCACTCTCTTTCACCCTTTTCACTCTCTTTCACCCTTCTTCGTCTCGTTTCACTCGCTTTCTCCCTCCTTCGCCTCGTTTCACTCTCTTTCACCCTCCTTCGTCTCGTTTCCCTCTCTTTCACCCTTTTCACTCTCTTTCACCCTTCTTCGTCTCGTTTCACTCGCTTTCTCCCTCCTTCGCCTCGTTTCACTCTCTTTCAACCTCCTTCGTCTCGTTTCACTCTCTTTAACCCTCTTTCGTCTCGTTTCACTCTCTTCCACCCTCCTTCGTCTCGTTTCACTCTCTTTAACCCTCCTTCGTCTCGTTTCACTCTCTTTTAACCTCCTTCATCTCGTTTCGCCCTCCTTCGTCTCGTTTCACTCTCTTTAACCCTCGTTCGTCTCGTTTCACTCTCTTTAACCCTCCTTCGTCTCGTTTCACTCTCTTTCACCCTCCTTCGTCTCGTTTCACTCCCTTTCACCCTCCTTTGTCTCGTTTCACTCTCTTTAACACTCCTTCGTCTTGTTCCACTCTCTTTAACCCTCCTTCGTCTCGTTTCACTCTCTTTTCCCCTCCTTCGTCTCATTTCACTCTCCTTAAACCTCCTTCGTCTCGTTTCACTCTCTTTAACCCTCCTTCGTCTCATTTCACTCTCTTTCCCCCTCCTTCGCCTCGTTTCCCTCTCTTTCACCCTCGTTCGTCTCGTTTCACTATCTTTCACCCACCATCGTCTCGTTTCACTCTCTTTCACCCTCCTTCGTCTCGTTTCACTTTCTTTCCCCCTCCTTCGTCTCGTTTCACTCTCTTTCACCCTCCTTCGCTTTGATTTACTCTCTTTCACCCTCGTTCGTCTCGTTTCACTCTCTTTCACCCACCACCATCTAGTTTCACTCTCTTTCACCGTCCTTCGTCTCGTTTCACTCTCTTTCACCCTCCTTCGTCTCCTTTCATTCTCTTTAACCCTCCCTTGTCTCGATTCACTCTCTTTAACCCTCCTTTGTCTTGTTTCACTCTCTTTAACCCTCCTTTGTCTCGTTTCACTCTCTTTCACCCGTTTAACTCTCTTTCGCCCTTCTTCGTCTCGTTTCACTCTCTTTCACCCTCCTTTGTCTCGTTTCACTCTCTTTCACCCTCCTTTGTCTCGTTTCACTCTCTTTCACCCTTTTCACTCTCTTTCACCCTTCTTCGTCTCGTTTCACTCTCTTTCTCCCTCCTTCGCCTCGTTTCACTCTCTTTCACCCTCCTTCGTCTCGTTTCCCTCTCTTTCACCCTCCTTCAGCTCGTTTCACTCTCTTTCAACCTCGTTCGTCTCGTTTCACTCTCTTTAACCCTCCTTCGTCTCGTTTCACTGTCTTTTAACCTCCATCATCTCATTTCGCCCTCCTTCGTCTCGTTTCACTCTCTTTAACCCTCCTTCGTCTCGTTTCACTCTCTTTCACCCTCGTCCGTCTCGTTTCACTCTCTTTCACCCTCCTTCGTCTCCTTTCAGTCTCTTTAACCCTCCCTTGTCTCGATTCACTCCCTTTAACCCTCCTTTGTCTCGTTTCACTCTCTTTAACCCTTCTTTGCCTCGTTTCACTCTCTTTAACCCTCCTTTGTCTCGTTTCACTCTCTTTCACCCGTTTTACTCTCTTTCACCCTTCTTCGTCTCGTTTCACTCTCTTTCGCCCTCCTTTGTCTCGTTTCACTCTCTTTCACCCTCCTTTGTCTCGTTTCACTCTCTTTCACCCGTTTCACTCTCTTTCACCCTTCTTCGTCTCGTTTCACTCTCTTTCCCCCTCCTTCGTCGCGTTTCACTCTCTTTCCCCCTCCTTCGTCCCGTTTCACTCTCTTTCACCCTCCTTCGCCTTGTTTCACTCTCTTTCACCCTCGTTCGTCTCGTTTCACTCTCTTTCACCCTCCTTCGTCTCGTTTCACTCTCTTTTAACCTCCATCATCTCGTTTCGCCCTCCTTCGTCTCGTTTCACTCTCTTTAACCCTCCTTCGTCTCGTTTCACTCTCTTTCACCCTCGTCCGTCTCGTTTCACTCTCTTTCAATCTCCTTCGCCTAGTTTCTCTCTCTTTTACCCTCCTTCGTCTTGTTTCACTCTCTTTCCCCCTCCTTCGCCTCGTTTCCCTCTCTTTCACCCTCGTTCGTCTCGTTTCACTATCTTTCACCCACCTTCGTCTCGTTTCACTCTCTTTCACCCTCCTTCGCCTCGTTTCACTTTCTTTCCCCCTCCTTCGTCTCGTTTCACTCTCTTTCACGCTCCTTCGCCTTGTTTCACTCTCTTTCACCCTCGTTCGTCTCGTTTCACTCTCTTTCACCCTCCACCATCTAGTTTCACTCTCTTTCACCCTTCTTCGTCACGTTTCACTCTCTTTCACCCTCCTTCGTCTCGTTTCACTCTCTTTCACCCTCCTTCGTCTCGTTTCACTGGCTTTCCCCCTCCTTCGTCTCGTTTCACTCTCTTTCACCCTCCTTCGCCTTGTTTCACACTCTTTCACCCTCCTTCGTCTCCTTTCACTCTCTTTAACCCTCCCTTGTCTCGATTCACTCTCTATAACCCTCCTTTGTCTTGTTTCACTCTCTTTAACCCTCCTTTGTCTCGTTTCACTCTCTTTCACCCGTTTTACTCTCTTTCACCCTCCTTCGCCTCGTTTCACTCTCTTTCACCCTCCTTCGCCTCGTTTCACTTTCTTTCCCCCTCCTTCGTCTCGTTTCACTCTCTTTCACGCTCCTTCGCCTTGTTTCACTCTCTTTCACCCTCGTTCGTCTCGTTTCACTCTCTTTCACCCTCCACCATCTAGTTTCACTCTCTTTCACCGTCCGTCGTCTCGTTTCACTCTCTTTCACCCTCCTTCGTCTCCTTTCACTCTCTTTAACCCTCCCTTGTCTCGATTCACTCTCTTTAACCCTCCTTTGTCTCGTTTCACTCTCTTTCACCCTCCTTTGTCTCGTTTCACTCTCTTTCACCCTTTTCACTCTCTTTCACCCTTCTTCGTCTCGTTTCACTCTCTTTCTCCCTCCTTCACCTCTTTTCACTCTCTTTCACCCTCCTTCGTCTCGTATCCCTCTCTTTCACCCTCCTTCAGCTCGTTTCACTCTCTTTCAACCTCGTTCGTCTCGTTTCACTCTCTTTCAACCTCCTTCGTCTCGTTTCACTCTCTTTAACCCTCTTTCGTCTCGTTTCACTGTCTTCCACTCTCCTTCGTCTCGTTTCACTCTCTTTAACCCTCCTTCGTCTCGTTTCACTCTCTTTTAACCTCCATCATCTCGTTTCACTCTCTTTCACCCTCCTTCGTCTCGTTTCACTCTCTTCCACCCTCCTTCGTCTCCTTTCACTCTCTTTAACCCTCCTTCGTCTCGTTTCACTCTCTTTAACCCTCCTTCGTCTCGTTTCACTGGCTTTCCCCCTCCTTCGTCTCGTTTCACTCTCTTTCACCCTCCTTCGCCTTGTTTGACACTCTTTCACCCTCCTTCGTCTCCTTTCACTCTCTTTAACCCTCCCTTGTCTCGATTCACTCTCTATAACCCTCCTTTGTCTTGTTTCACTCTCTTTAACCCTCCTTTGTCTCGTTTCACTCTCTTTCACCCGTTTTACTCTCTTTCACCCTTCTTCGTCTCGTTTCACTCTCTTTCACACTTCTTCGTCTCGTTTCACTCTCTTGCCCCCTCCTTCGTCGCGTTTCACTCTCTTACCCCCTCCTTCGCCTCGTTTCACTCTCTTTCACCCTCCTTCGTCTCGTTTCATTCTCTTTCACCCTCCTTCATCTCGTTGAACTCTCTTTCACCCTCCTTCGTCTCGTTTCACTCTCTTTAACCCTCCTTCGTCTCGTTTTACCCTCTTTCACCCTCCTTCATCTCGTTTCACTCTCTTTCAATCTCCTTCGCCTAGTTTCTCTCTCTTTTACCCTCCTTCGTCTTGTTTCACTCTCTTTCCCCCTCCTTCGCCTCGTTTCCCTCTCTTTCACCCTCGTTCGTCTCGTTTCACTATCTTTCACCCACCTTCGTCTCGTTTCACTCTCTTTCACCCTCCTTCGCCTCGTTTCACTTTCTTTCCCCCTCCTTCGTCTCGTTTCACTCTCTTTCACGCTCCTTCGCCTTGTTTCACTCTCTTTCACCCTCGTTCGTCTCGTTTCACTCTCTTTCACCCTCCACCATCTAGTTTCACTCTCTTTAACCCTCCTTTGTCTCGTTTCACTCTCTTTCACCCTCCTTTGTCTCGTTTCACTCTCTTTCACCCTTTTCACTCTCTTTCACCCTTCTTCGTCTCGTTTCACTCTCTTTCTCCCTCCTTCACCTCTTTTCACTCTCTTTCACCCTCCTTCGTCTCGTATCCCTCTCTTTCACCCTCCTTCAGCTCGTTTCACTCTCTTTCAACCTCGTTCGTCTCGTTTCACTCTCTTTCATCTCCTTCGTCTCGTTTCACTCTCTTTAACCCTCTTTCGTCTCGTTTCACTGTCTTCCACTCTCCTTCGTCTCGTTTCACTCTCTTTAACCCTCCTTCGTCTCGTTTCACTCTCTTTTAACCTCCATCATCTCGTTTCACTCTCTTTCACCCTCCTTCGTCTCGTTTCACTCTCTTCCACCCTCCTTCGTCTCCTTTCACTCTCTTTAAACCTCCTTCGTCTCGTTTCACTCTCTTTAACCCTCCTTCGTCTCGTTTCACTCTCTTTCACCCTCCTTCGTCTCGTTTCACTCTCTTTCACCCTCCTTCGTCTCCTTTCACTCTCTTTAACCCTCCCTTGTCTCGATTCACTCTCTTTAACCCTCCTTTGTCTCGTTTCACTCTCTTTAACCCTCCTTTGTCTCGTTTCACGCTCTTTCACCCGTTTTACTCTCTTTCACCCTTCTTCGTCTCGTTTCACTCTCTTTCGCCCTCCTTTGTCTCGTTTCATTCTCTTTCACCCTACTTTGTCTCGTTTCACTCTCTTTCACCCGTTTCACTCTCTTTCACCCTTCTTCGTCTCGTTTCACTCTCTTTCCCCCTCCTTCGTCTCGTTTCACTCTCTTTCCCCCTCCTTCGTCGCGTTTCACTCTCTTTCCCCCTCCTTCGTTTCGTTTCACTCTCTTTCACCCTCCTTCGCCTTGTTTCACTCTCTTTCACCCGTTTAACTCTCTTTCACCCTTCTTCGTCTCGTTTCACTCTCTTTCACCCTCCTTTGTCTCGTTTCACTCTCTTTCACCCTCCTTTGTCTCGTTTCACTCTCTTTCACCCTTTTCACTCTCTTTCACCCTTCTTCGTCTCGTTTCACTCGCTTTCTCCCTCCTTCGCCTCGTTTCACTCTCTTTCACCCTCCTTCGTCTCGTTTCCCTCTCTTTCACCCTCCTTCAGCTCGTTTCATTCTCTTTCAACCTCCTTCGTCTCGTTTCACTCTCTTTCAACCTCCTTCGTCTCGTTTCACTCTCTTTAACCCTCTTTCGTCTCGTTTCACTCTCTTCCACCCTCCTTCGTCTCGTTTCACTCTCTTTAACCCTCCTTCGTCTCGTTTCACTCTCTTTTAACCTCCTTCATCTCGTTTCGCCCTCCTTCGTCTCGTTTCACTCTCTTTAACCCTCGTTCGTCTCGTTTCACTCTCTTTAACCCTCCTTCGTCTCGTTTCACTCTCTTTCACCCTCCTTCGTCTCGTTTCACTCCCTTTCACCCTCCTTTGTCTCGTTTCACTCTCTTTAACACTCCTTCGTCTTGTTCCACTCTCTTTAACCCTCCTTCGTCTCGTTTCACTCTCTTTTCCCCTCCTTCGTCTCATTTCACTCTCCTTAAACCTCCTTCGTCTCGTTTCACTCTCTTTAACCCTCCTTCGTCTCATTTCACTCTCTTTCCCCCTCCTTCGCCTCGTTTCCCTCTCTTTCACCCTCGTTCGTCTCGTTTCACTATCTTTCACCCACCATCGTCTTGTTTCACTCTCTTTCACCCTCCTTCGTCTCGTTTCACTTTCTTTCCCCCTCCTTCGTCTCGTTTCACTCTCTTTCACCCTCCTTCGCTTTGATTTACTCTCTTTCACCCTCGTTCGTCTCGTTTCACTCTCTTTCACCCACCACCATCTAGTTTCACTCTCTTTCACCGTCCTTCGTCTCGTTTCACTCTCTTTCACCCTCCTTCGTCTCCTTTCATTCTCTTTAACCCTCCCTTGTCTCGATTCACTCTCTTTAACCCTCCTTTGTCTTGTTTCACTCTCTTTAACCCTCCTTTGTCTCGTTTCACTCTCTTTCACCCGTTTAACTCTCTTTCGCCCTTCTTCGTCTCGTTTCACTCTCTTTCACCCTCCTTTGTCTCGTTTCACTCTCTTTCACCCTCCTTTGTCTCGTTTCACTCTCTTTCACCCTTTTCAGTCTCTTTCACCCTTCTTCGTCTCGTTTCACTCTCTTTCTCCCTCCTTCGCCTCGTTTCACTCTCTTTCACCCTCCTTCGTCTCGTTTCCCTCTCTTTCACCCTCCTTCAGCTCGTTTCACTCTCTTTCAACCTCGTTCGTCTCGTTTCACTCTCTTTAACCCTCCTTCGTCTCGTTTCACTCTCTTTTAACCTCCATCATCTCATTTCGCCCTCCTTCGTCTCGTTTCACTCTCTTTAACCCTCCTTCGTCTCGTTTCACTCTCTTTCACCCTCGTCCGTCTCGTTTCACTCTCTTTCACCCTCCTTCGTCTCCTTTCAGTCTCTTTAACCCTCCCTTGTCTCGATTCACTCTCTTTAACCCTCCTTTGTCTCGTTTCACTCTCTTTAACCCTTCTTTGTCTCGTTTCACTCTCTTTAACCCTCCTTTGTCTCGTTTCACTCTCTTTCACCCGTTTTACTCTCTTTCACCCTTCTTCGTCTCGTTTCACTCTCTTTCGCCCTCCTTTGTCTCGTTTCACTCTCTTTCACCCTCCTTTGTCTCGTTTCACTCTCTTTCACCCGTTTCACTCTCTTTCACCCTTCTTCGTCTCGTTTCACTCTCTTTCCCCCTCCTTCGTCGCGTTTCACTCTCTTTCCCCCTCCTTCGTCCCGTTTCACTCTCTTTCACCCTCCTTCGCCTTGTTTCACTCTCTTTCACCCTCGTTCGTCTCGTTTCACTCTCTTTCACCCTCCTTCGTCTCGTTTCACTCTCTTTTAACCTCCATCATCTCGTTTCGCCCTCCTTCGTCTCGTTTCACTCTCTTTAACCCTCCTTCGTCTCGTTTCACTCTCTTTCACCCTCGTTTGTCTCGTTTCACTCTCTTTCACCCTCCTTCGTCTCCTTTCAGTCTCTTTAACCCTCCCTTGTCTCGATTCACTCTCTTTAACCCTCCTTTGTCTCGTTTCACTCTCTTTAACCCTTCTTTGTCTCGTTTCACTCTCTTTAACCCTCCTTTGTCTCGTTTCACTCTCTTTCACCCGTTTTACTCTCTTTCACCCTTCTTCGTCTCGTTTCACTCTCTTTCGCCCTCCTTTGTCTCGTTTCACTCTCTTTCACCCTCCTTTGTCTCGTTTCACTCTCTTTCACCCGTTTCACTCTCTTTCACCCTTCTTCGTCTCGTTTCACACTCTTTCCCCCTCCTTCGTCGCGTTTCACTCTCTTTCCCCCTCCTTCGTCCCGTTTCACTCTCTTTCACCCTCCTTCGCCTTGTTTCACTCTCTTTCACCCTCGTTCGTCTCGTTTCACTCTCTTTCACCCTCCACCATCTAGTTTCACTCTCTTTCACCCTCCACCATCTCGTTTCACTCTCTTTCACCGTCCTTCGTCTCGTTTCACTCTCTTTCACCCTCCTTCGTCTCCTTTCACTCTCTTTAACCCTCCCTTGTCTCGATTCACTCTCTTTAACCCTCCTTTGTCTTGTTTCACTCACTTTAACGCTCCTTTGTCTCGTTTCACTCTCTTTCACCCGTTTAACTCTCTTTCACTCTTCTTCGTCTCGTTTCACTCTCTTTCACCCTCCTTTGTCTCGTTTCACTCTCTTTCACCCTCCTTTGTCTCGTTTCACTCTCTTTCACCCTTTTCACTCTCTTTCACCCTTCTTCGTCTCGTTTCACTCTCTTTCTCCCTCCTTCGCCTCGTTTCACTCTCTTTCACCCTCCTTCGTCTCGTTTCCCTCTCTTTCACCCTCCTTCAGCTCGTTTCACTCTCTTTCAACCTCCTTCGTCTCGTTTCACTCTCTTTCAACCTCCTTCGTCTCGTTTCACTCTCTTTTAACCACCTTCATCTCCTTTCGCCCTCCTTCGTCTCGTTTCACTCTCTTTAACCCTCCTTCGTCTCGTTTCACTCTCTTTCACCCTCCTTCGTCTCGTTTCACTCTCTTTAACACTCCTTCGTCTTGTTCCACTCTCTTTAACCCTCCTTCGTCTCGTTTCACTCTCTTTTCCCCTCCTTCGTCTCATTTCACTCTCTTTAAACCTCCTTCGTCTCGTTTCACTCTCTTTAACCCTCCTTCTTCTCATTTCACTCTCTTTAACCCTCCTTCATCTCGTTTCACTCTCTTTAACCCTCCTTCTTCTCATTTCACTCTCTTTAACCCTCCTTCGTCTCGTTTCACTCTCTTTAACCCTCCTCCGTCGCGTTTCACTCTCTTTCCCCCTCCTTCGCCTCGTTTCACTCTCTTTAACCCTCCTTCATCTCGTTTCACTCTCTTTCACCCTCCTGCATCTCGTTTAACTCTCTTTCACCCTCCTTCGTCTCGTTTCACTCTCTTTCACCCTCCGTCATCTTGTTTCACTCTCTTTCACCGTCCTTCATCTCGTTTCACTCTCTTTCACCCTCCTTCGTCTCCTTTCTCTCTCTTTAACCCTCCCTTGTCTCGATTCACTCTCTTTAACCCTCCTTTGTCTTGTTTCACTCTCTTCAACCCTCCTTTGTCTCGTTTCACTCTCTTTCACCCGTTTTACTCTCTTTCACCCTTCTTCGTCTCGTTTCACTCTCTTTCACCCTCCTTTGTCTCGTTTCACTCTCTTTCCCCCTCCTTCGTCTCGTTTCACTCTCTTTCACCCTCCTTCGCCTTGTTTCACTCTCTTTCACCCTCGTTCGTCTCGTTTCACTCTCTTTCACCCTCCGTCATCTCGTTTCACTCTCTTTCACCGTCCTTCGTCTCGTTTCACTCTCACCCTCCTTCGTCTCCTTTCACTAACTTTAACCCTCCCTTGTCTCGTTTCACTCTCTTAAACCCTCCTTCGTCTTGTTTCACTCTCTTTAACCCTCCTTTGTCTCGTTTCACTCTCTTTCACCCGTTTTACTCTCTTTCACCCTTCTTCGTCTCGTTTCACTCTCTTTCACCCTCCTTTGTCTCGTTTCACTCTCTTTCACCCGTTTCACTCTCTTTCACCCTTCTTCGTCTCGTTTCACTCTCTTTCCCCCTCCTTCGCCTCGTTTCACTCTCTTTCACCCTCCTACAGCTCGTTTCACTCTCTTTCAACCTCCTTCGTCTCGTTTCACTCTCTTTCATCCTCCTTCATCTCGTTTCACTCTCTTTAACCCTCTTTCGTCTTGTTTCACTCTCTTTAACCCTCCTTCTTCTCATTTCACTCTCTTTAACCCTCCTTCGTCTCATTTCACTCTCTTTAACCCTCCTTCGTCTCGTTTCACTCTCTATCCCCCTCCTTTGTCGCGTTTCACTCTCTTTCCCCCTCCTTCGCTTCGTTTCACTCTCTTTAACCCTCCTTCTTCTCGTTTCATTCTCTTTCACCCTCCTTCATCTCGTTTAACTCTCTTTCAATCTCCTTCGCCTAGTTTCACTCTCTTTCACCCTCCTTCGTCTTGTTTCACTCTCTTTCCCCCTCCTTCGCCTTGTAGCCCCCTCTTTCACCCTCGTTCGTCTCGTTTCACTATCTTTCACCCTCCTTCGTCTCGTTTCACTCTCTTTCACCCTCCTTCGTCTCGTTTCACTCTCTTTAACACTCCTTCGTCTTGTTCCACTCTCTTTAACCCTCCTTCGTCTCGTTTCACTCTCTTTTCCCCTCCTTCGTCTCGTTTTACTCTCTTTTAACCTTCTTCGTCTCATTTCACTCTCTTTAACCCTCCTTCTTCTCATTTCACTCTCTTTAACCCTCCTTCGTCTCGTTTCACTCTCTTTAACCCTCCTTCGTCTCGTTTCACTCTCTTTCCCCCTCCTTCGTCGCGTTTCACTCTCTTTCCCCCTCATTCGCCTCGTTTCACTCTCTTTAACCCTCCTTCATCACGTTTCACTCTCTTTCACCCTCCTTCATCTCGTTTAACACTCTTTCACCCTCCTTTGTCTCATTTCACTCTCTTTCACGCTCCTTCGTCACGTTTCACTCTCTTTAACCCTCCTTCGTCTCGTTTCACTCTCTTTCACCCTCCGTCATCTCGTTTCACTCACTTTCACCGTCCTTCGTCTCGTTTCACTCTCTTTCACCCTCCTTCGTCTCCTTTCAGTCTCTTTAACCCTCCCTTGTCTCGATTCACTCTCTTTAACCCTCCTTTGTCTCGTTTCACTCTCTTTAACCCTCCTTTGTCTCGTTTCACTCTCTTTCGCCTGTTTTACTCACTTTCACCCTTCTTCGTCACGTTTCACTCTCTTTCACCCTCCTTCGTCTCGTTTCACTCTCTTTCACCCTCCTTCGTCTCGTTTCACTGGCTTTCCCCCTCCTTCGTCTCGTTTCACTCTCTTTCACCCTCCTTCGCCTTGTTTCACACTCTTTCACCCTCCTTCGTCTCCTTTCACTCTCTTTAACCCTCCCTTGTCTCGATTCACTCTCTATAACCCTCCTTTGTCTTGTTTCACTCTCTTTAACCCTCCTTTGTCTCGTTTCACTCTCTTTCACCCGTTTTACTCTCTTTCACCCTTCTTCGTCTCGTTTCACTCTCTTTCACACTTCTTCGTCTCGTTTCACTCTCTTTCCCCCTCCTTCGTCGCGTTTCACTCTCTTACCCCCTCCTTCGCCTCGTTTCACTCTCTTTCACCCTCCTTCGTCTCGTTTCATTCTCTTTCACCCTCCTTCATCTCGTTTAACTCTCTTTCACCCTCCTTCGTCTCGTTTCACTCTCTTTAGCCCTCCTTCGTCTCGTTTTACCCTCTTTCACCCTCCTTCCTCTCGTTTCACTCTCTTTCAATCTCCTTCGCCTAGTTTCTCTCTCTTTTACCCTCCTTCGTCTTGTTTCACTCTCTTTCCCCCTCCTTCGCCTCGTTTCCCTCTCTTTCACCCTCGTTCGTCTCGTTTCACTATCTTTCACCCACCTTCGTCTCGTTTCACTCTCTTTCACCCTCCTTTGCCTCGTTTCACTTTCTTTCCCCCTCCTTCATCTCGTTTCACTCTCTTTCACGCTCCTTCGCCTTGTTTCACTCTCTTTCACCCTCGTTCGTCTCGTTTCAGTCTCTTTCACCCGTTTCACTCTCTTTCACCCTTCTTCGTCTCGTTTCACTCTCTTTCCCCCTCCTTCGTCGCGTTTCACTCTCTTTCCCCCTCCTTCGTCTCGTTTCACTCTCTTTCACCCTCCTTCGCCTTGTTTCACTCTCTTTCACCCGTTTAACTCTCTTTCACCCTTCTTCGTCTCGTTTCACTCTCTTTCACCCTCCTTTGTCTCGTTTCACTCTCTTTCACCCTCATTTGTCTCGTTTCACTCTCTTTCACCCTTTTCACTCTCTTTCACCCTTCTTCGTCTCGTTTCACTCGCTTTCTCCCTCCTTCGCCTCGTTTCACTCTCTTTCACCCTCCTTCGTCTCGTTTCCCTCTCTTTCACCCTCCTTCAGCTCGTTTCACTCTCTTTCAACCTCCTTCGTCTCGTTTCACTCTCTTTCAACCTCCTTCGTCTCGTTTTACTCTCTTTAACCCTCTTTCGTCTCGTTTCACTCTCTTCCACCCTCCTTCGTCTCGTTTCACTCTCTTTAACCCTCCTTCGTCTCGTTTCACTCTCTTTTAACCTCCTTCATCTCGTTTCGCCCTCCTTCGTCTCGTTTCACTCTCTTTAACCCTCCTTCGTCTCGTTTCACTCTCTTTCACCCTCCTTTGTCTCGTTTCACTCTCTTTCACCCTCCTTCGTCTCGTTTCACTCTCTTTAACACTCCTTCGTCTTGTTCCACTCTCTTTAACCCTCCTTCGTCTCGTTTCACTCTCTTTTCCCCTCCTTCGTCTCATTTCACTCTCTTTAAACCTCCTTCGTCTCGTTTCACTCTCTTTAACCCTCCTTCTTCTCATTTCACTCTCTTTCACCCTCCTGCATCTCGTTTAACTCTCTTTCACCCTCCTTCGTCTCGTTTCACTCTCTTTCACGCTCCTTCGTCTCGTTTCACTCTCTTTCACCCTCCTTTGTCTCGTTTCACTCTCTTTCACCCTCCTTTGTCTCGTTTCACTCTCTTTCACCCGTTTCATTCTCTTTCACCCTCGTCCGTCTCGTTTCACTCTCTTTCACCCTCCTTCGTCTCCTTTCAGTCTCTTTAACCCTCCCTTGTCTCGATTCACTCTCTTTAACCCTCCTTTGTCTCGTTTCACTCTCTTTAACCCTCCTTTGTCTCGTTTCACTCTCTTTCACCCGTTTTACTCTCTTTCACCCTTCTTCGTCTCGTTTCACTCTCTTTCGCCCTCCTTTGTCTCGTTTCACTCTCTTTCACCCTCCTTTGTCTCGTTTCACTCTCTTTCACCCGTTTCACTCTCTTTCACCCTTCTTCGTCTCGTTTCACACTCTTTCCCCCTCCTTCGTCGCGTTTCACTCTCTTTCCCCCTCCTTCGTCCCGTTTCACTCTCTTTCACCCTCCTTCGCCTTGTTTCACTCTCTTTCACCCTCGTTCGTCTCGTTTCACTCTCTTTCACCCTCCACCATCTAGTTTCACTCTCTTTCACCCTCCACCATCTCGTTTCACTCTCTTTCACCGTCCTTCGTCTCGTTTCACTCTCTTTCACCCTCCTTCGTCTCCTTTCACTCTCTTTAACCCTCCCTTGTCTCGATTCACTCTCTTTAACCCTCCTTTGTCTTGTTTCACTCACTTTAACGCTCCTTTGTCTCGTTTCACTCTCTTTCACCCGTTTAACTCTCTTTCACTCTTCTTCGTCTCGTTTCACTCTCTTTCACCCTCCTTTGTCTCGTTTCACTCTCTTTCACCCTCCTTTGTCTCGTTTCACTCTCTTTCACCCTTTTCACTCTCTTTCACCCTTCTTCGTCTCGTTTCACTCTCTTTCTCCCTCCTTCGCCTCGTTTCACTCTCTTTCACCCTCCTTCGTCTCGTTTCCCTCTCTTTCACCCTCCTTCAGCTCGTTTCACTCTCTTTCAACCTCCTTCGTCTCGTTTCACTCTCTTTCAACCTCCTTCGTCTCGTTTCACTCTCTTTTAACCACCTTCATCTCCTTTCGCCCTCCTTCGTCTCGTTTCACTCTCTTTAACCCTCCTTCGTCTCGTTTCACTCTCTTTCACCCTCCTTCGTCTCGTTTCACTCTCTTTAACACTCCTTCGTCTTGTTCCACTCTCTTTAACCCTCCTTCGTCTCGTTTCACTCTCTTTTCCCCTCCTTCGTCTCATTTCACTCTCTTTAAACCTCCTTCGTCTCGTTTCACTCTCTTTAACCCTCCTTCTTCTCATTTCACTCTCTTTAACCCTCCTTCATCTCGTTTCACTCTCTTTAACCCTCCTTCTTCTCATTTCACTCTCTTTAACCCTCCTTCGTCTCGTTTCACTCTCTTTAACCCTCCTCCGTCGCGTTTCACTCTCTTTCCCCCTCCTTCGCCTCGTTTCACTCTCTTTAACCCTCCTTCATCTCGTTTCACTCTCTTTCACCCTCCTGCATCTCGTTTAACTCTCTTTCACCCTCCTTCGTCTCGTTTCACTCTCTTTCACCCTCCGTCATCTCGTTTCACTCTCTTTCACCGTCCTTCATCTCGTTTCACTCTCTTTCACCCTCCTTCGTCTCCTTTCTCTCTCTTTAACCCTCCCTTGTCTCGATTCACTCTCTTTAACCCTCCTTTGTCTTGTTTCACTCTCTTCAACCCTCCTTTGTCTCGTTTCACTCTCTTTCACCCGTTTTACTCTCTTTCACCCTTCTTCGTCTCGTTTCACTCTCTTTCACCCTCCTTTGTCTCGTTTCACTCTCTTTCCCCCTCCTTCGTCTCGTTTCACTCTCTTTCACCCTCCTTCGCCTTGTTTCACTCTCTTTCACCCTCGTTCGTCTCGTTTCACTCTCTTTCACCCTCCGTCATCTCGTTTCACTCTCTTTCACCGTCCTTCGTCTCGTTTCACTCTCACCCTCCTTCGTCTCCTTTCACTAACTTTAACCCTCCCTTGTCTCGTTTCACTCTCTTAAACCCTCCTTCGTCTTGTTTCACTCTCTTTAACCCTCCTTTGTCTCGTTTCACTCTCTTTCACCCGTTTTACTCTCTTTCACCCTTCTTCGTCTCGTTTCACTCTCTTTCACCCTCCTTTGTCTCGTTTCACTCTCTTTCACCCGTTTCACTCTCTTTCACCCTTCTTCGTCTCGTTTCACTCTCTTTCCCCCTCCTTCGCCTCGTTTCACTCTCTTTCACCCTCCTACAGCTCGTTTCACTCTCTTTCAACCTCCTTCGTCTCGTTTCACTCTCTTTCATCCTCCTTCATCTCGTTTCACTCTCTTTAACCCTCTTTCGTCTTGTTTCACTCTCTTTAACCCTCCTTCTTCTCATTTCACTCTCTTTAACCCTCCTTCGTCTCATTTCACTCTCTTTAACCCTCCTTCGTCTCGTTTCACTCTCTATCCCCCTCCTTTGTCGCGTTTCACTCTCTTTCCCCCTCCTTCGCTTCGTTTCACTCTCTTTAACCCTCCTTCTTCTCGTTTCATTCTCTTTCACCCTCCTTCATCTCGTTTAACTCTCTTTCAATCTCCTTCGCCTAGTTTCACTCTCTTTCACCCTCCTTCGTCTTGTTTCACTCTCTTTCCCCCTCCTTCGCCTTGTAGCCCCCTCTTTCACCCTCGTTCGTCTCGTTTCACTATCTTTCACCCTCCTTCGTCTCGTTTCACTCTCTTTCACCCTCCTTCGTCTCGTTTCACTCTCTTTAACACTCCTTCGTCTTGTTCCACTCTCTTTAACCCTCCTTCGTCTCGTTTCACTCTCTTTTCCCCTCCTTCGTCTCGTTTTACTCTCTTTTAACCTTCTTCGTCTCATTTCACTCTCTTTAACCCTCCTTCTTCTCATTTCACTCTCTTTAACCCTCCTTCGTCTCGTTTCACTCTCTTTAACCCTCCTTCGTCTCGTTTCACTCTCTTTCCCCCTCCTTCGTCGCGTTTCACTCTCTTTCCCCCTCATTCGCCTCGTTTCACTCTCTTTAACCCTCCTTCATCACGTTTCACTCTCTTTCACCCTCCTTCATCTCGTTTAACACTCTTTCACCCTCCTTTGTCTCATTTCACTCTCTTTCACGCTCCTTCGTCACGTTTCACTCTCTTTAACCCTCCTTCGTCTCGTTTCACTCTCTTTCACCCTCCGTCATCTCGTTTCACTCACTTTCACCGTCCTTCGTCTCGTTTCACTCTCTTTCACCCTCCTTCGTCTCCTTTCAGTCTCTTTAACCCTCCCTTGTCTCGATTCACTCTCTTTAACCCTCCTTTGTCTCGTTTCACTCTCTTTAACCCTCCTTTGTCTCGTTTCACTCTCTTTCGCCTGTTTTACTCACTTTCACCCTTCTTCGTCACGTTTCACTCTCTTTCACCCTCCTTCGTCTCGTTTCACTCTCTTTCACCCTCCTTCGTCTCGTTTCACTGGCTTTCCCCCTCCTTCGTCTCGTTTCACTCTCTTTCACCCTCCTTCGCCTTGTTTCACACTCTTTCACCCTCCTTCGTCTCCTTTCACTCTCTTTAACCCTCCCTTGTCTCGATTCACTCTCTATAACCCTCCTTTGTCTCGTTTCACTCTCTTTCACCCGTTTTACTCTCTTTCACCCTTCTTCGTCTCGTTTCACTCTCTTTCACACTTCTTCGTCTCGTTTCACTCTCTTTCCCCCTCCTTCGTCGCGTTTCACTCTCTTACCCCCTCCTTCGCCTCGTTTCACTCTCTTTCACCCTCCTTCGTCTCGTTTCATTCTCTTTCACCCTCCTTCATCTCGTTTAACTCTCTTTCACCCTCCTTCGTCTCGTTTCACTCTCTTTAACCCTCCTTCGTCTCGTTTTACCCTCTTTCACCCTCCTTCCTCTCGTTTCACTCTCTTTCAATCTCCTTCGCCTAGTTTCTCTCTCTTTTACCCTCCTTCGTCTTGTTTCACTCTCTTTCCCCCTCCTTCGCCTCGTTTCCCTCTCTTTCACCCTCGTTCGTCTCGTTTCACTATCTTTCACCCACCTTCGTCTCGTTTCACTCTCTTTCACCCTCCTTCGCCTCGTTTCACTTTCTTTCCCCCTCCTTCGTCTCGTTTCACTCTCTTTCACGCTCCTTCGCCTTGTTTCACTCTCTTTCACCCTCGTTCGTCTCGTTTCAGTCTCTTTCACCCGTTTCACTCTCTTTCACCCTTCTTCGTCTCGTTTCACTCTCTTTCCCCCTCCTTCGTCGCGTTTCACTCTCTTTCCCCCTCCTTCGTCTCGTTTCACTCTCTTTCACCCTCCTTCGCCTTGTTTCACTCTCTTTCACCCGTTTAACTCTCTTTCACCCTTCTTCGTCTCGTTTCACTCTCTTTCACCCTCCTTTGTCTCGTTTCACTCTCTTTCACCCTCATTTGTCTCGTTTCACTCTCTTTCACCCTTTTCACTCTCTTTCACCCTTCTTCGTCTCGTTTCACTCGCTTTCTCCCTCCTTCGCCTCGTTTCACTCTCTTTCACCCTCCTTCGTCTCGTTTCCCTCTCTTTCACCCTCCTTCAGCTCGTTTCACTCTCTTTCAACCTCCTTCGTCTCGTTTCACTCTCTTTCAACCTCCTTCGTCTCGTTTTACTCTCTTTAACCCTCTTTCGTCTCGTTTCACTCTCTTCCACCCTCCTTCGTCTCGTTTCACTCTCTTTAACCCTCCTTCGTCTCGTTTCACTCTCTTTTAACCTCCTTCATCTCGTTTCGCCCTCCTTCGTCTCGTTTCACTCTCTTTAACCCTCCTTCGTCTCGTTTCACTCTCTTTCACCCTCCTTCGTCTCGTTTCACTCTCTTTCACCCTCCTTCGTCTCGTTTCACTCTCTTTAACACTCCTTCGTCTTGTTCCACTCTCTTTAACCCTCCTTCGTCTCGTTTCACTCTCTTTTCCCCTCCTTCGTCTCATTTCACTCTCTTTAAACCTCCTTCGTCTCGTTTCACTCTCTTTAACCCTCCTTCTTCTCATTTCACTCTCTTTAACCCTCCTTCGTCTCGTTTCACTCTCTTTAACCCTCCTTCTTCTCATTTCACTCTCTTTAACCCTCCTTCGTCTCGTTTCACTCTCTTTAACCCTCCTCCGTCGCGTTTCACTCTCTTTCCCCCTCCTTCGCCTCGTTTCACTCTCTTTAACCCTCCTTCATCTCGTTTCACTCTCTTTCACCCTCCTGCATCTCGTTTAACTCTCTTTCACCCTCCTTCGTCTCGTTTCACTCTCTTTCACGCTCCTTCGTCTCGTTTCACTCTCTTTCACCCTCCTTTGTCTCGTTTCACTCTCTTTCAACCTCCTTTGTCTCGTTTCACTCTCTTTCACCCGTTTCATTCTCTTTCACCCTTCTTCGTCTCGTTTCACTCTCTTTCCCCCTCCTTCGTCGCGTTTCACTCTCTTTCCCCCTCCTTCGTCTCGTTTCACTCTCTTTCACCCTCCTTCGCCTTGTTTCACTCTCTTTCACCCTCGTTCGTCTCGTTTCACTCTCTTTCACCCTCCGTCATCTCGTTTCACTCTCTTTCACCGTCCTTCGTCTCGTTTCACTCTCTTTCACCCTCCACCATCTAGTTTCACTCTTTCACCCTCCACCATCTAGTTTCACTCTCTTTCACCGTCCTTCGTCTCGTTTCACTCTCTTTCACCCTCCTTCGTCTCCTTTCACTCTCTTTAACCCTCCCTTGTCTCGATTCACTCTCTTTAACCCTACTTTGTCTTGTTTCACTCTCTTTAACGCTCCTTTGTCTCGTTTCACTCTCTTTCACCCGTTTAACTCTCTTTCACCCTTCTTCGTCTCGTTTCACTCTCTTTCACCCTCCTTTGTCTCGTTTCACTCTCTTTCACCCTTCTTCGTCTCGTTTCACTCTCTTTCTCCCTCCTTCGCCTCGTTTCACTCTCTTTCACCCTCCTTCGTCTCGTTTCCCTCTCTTTCACCCTCCTTCAGCTCGTTTCACTCTCTTTCAACCTCCTTCGTCTCGTATCACTCTCTTTCAACCTCCTTCGTCTCGTTTCACTCTCTTTAACCCTCTTTCGTCTCGTTTCACTCTCTTCCACGCTCCTTCGTCTCGTTTCACTCTCTTTAACCCTCCTTCGTCTCGTTTCACTCTCTTTTAACCACCTTCATCTCGTTTCGCCGTCCTTCGTCTCGTTTCACTCTCTTTAACCCTCCTTCGTCTCGTTTCACTCTCTTTCACCCTCCTTCGTCTCGTTTCACTCTCTTTCACCCTCCTTCGTCTCGTTTCACTCTCTTTAACACTCCTTCGTCTTGTTACACTCTGTTTAATCCTCCTTCGTCTCGTTTCACTCTCTTTTCCCCTCCTTCGTCTCATTTCACTCTCTTTAAACCTCCTTCGTCTCGTTTCACTCTATTTAACCCTCCTTCTTCTCATTTCACTCTCTTTAACCCTCCTTCATCTCGTTTCACTCTCTTTAACCCTCCTTCTTCTCATTTCACTCTCTTTAACCCTCCTTCGCCTCGTTTCACTCTCTTTAACCCTCCTTCATCTCGTTTCACTCTCTTTCACCCTCCTGCATCTCGTTTAACTCTCTTTCACCCTCCTTCGTCTCGTTTCACTCTCTTTCACGCTCCTTCGTCTCGTTTCACTCTCTTTCACCCTCCTTTGTCTCGTTTCACTCTCTTTCACCCTCCTTTGTCTCGTTTCACTCTCTTTCACCTGTTTCACTCTCTTTCACCCTTCTTGATCTCGTTTCACTCTCTTTCCCCCTCCTTCGTCGCGTTTCAGTCTCTTTCCCCCTCCTTCGTCTCGTTTCACTCTCTTTCACCCTCCTTCGCCTTGTTTCACTCTCTTTCACCCTCGTTCGTCTCGTTTCACCCTCTTTCACCCTCCGTCATCTCGTTTCACTCTCTTTCACCGTCCTTCGTCTCGTTTCACTCTCTTTCACCCTCCTTCGTCTCCTTTCACTAACTTTAACCCTCCCTTGTCTCGATTCACTCTCTTTAACCCTCCTTTGTCTTGTTTCACTCTCTTTAACCCTCCTTTGTCTCGTTTCACTCTCTTTCACCCGTTTTACTCTCTTTCACCCTTCTTCGTCTCGTTTCACTCTCTTTCACCCTCCTTTGTCTCGTTTCACTCTCTTTCACCCGTTTCACTCTCTTTCACCCTTCTTCGTCTCGTTTCACTCTCTTTCCCCCTCCTTCGCCTCATTTCACTCTCTTTCACCCTCCTACAGCTCGTTTCACTCTCTTTCAACCTCCTTCGCCTCGTTTCACTCTCTTTCATCCTCCTTCATCTCGTTTCACTCTCTTTAACCCTCTTTCGTCTTGTATCACTCTCTTTAACCCTCCTTCTTCTCATTTCACTCTCTTTAACCCTCCTTCGTCTCATTTCACTCTCTTTAACCCTCCTTCGTCTCGTTTCACTCTCTATCCCCCTCCTTTGTCGCGTTTCACTCTCTTTCCCCCTCCTTCGCCTCGTTTCACTCTCTTTATCCCTCCTTCTTCTCGTTTCATTCTCTTTCACCCTCCTTCATCTCGTTTAACTCTCTTTCAATCTCCTTCGCCTAGTTTCACTCTCTTTCACCCTCGTCCATCTCGTTTCACTCTCTTTTAACCTCCATCATCTCGTTTCGCCCTCCTTCGTCTCGTTTCACTCTCTTTAACCCTCCTTCGTCTCGTTTCACTCTCTTTCACCCTCGTCCGTCTCGTTTCACTCTCTTTCACCCTCCTTCGGCTCCTTTCACTCTCTTTAACCCTTCCTTGTCTCGTTTCACTCTCTTTAACCCTCTTTCGTCTCGTTTCACTCTCTTCCACCCTCCTTCGTCTCGTTTCACTCTCTTTAACCCTCCTTCGTCTCGTTTCACTCTCTTTTAACCTCCTTCATCTCGTTTCGCCCTCCTTCGTCTCGTTTCACTCTCTTTAACCCTCGTTCGTCTCGTTTCACTCTCTTTAACCCTGCTTCGTCTCGTTTCACTCTCTTTCACCCTCCTTCGTCTCGTTTCACTCCCTTTCACCCTCCGTTGTCTCGTTTCACTCTCTTTAACACTCCTTCGTCTTGTTCCACTCTCTTTAACCCTCCTTCGTCTCGTTTCACTCTCTTTTCCTCTCCTTCGTCTCATTTCACTCTCCTTAAACCTCCTTCGTCTCGTTTCACTCTCTTTAACCCTCCTTCGTCTCATTTCACTCTCTTTCCCCCTCCTTCGCCTCGATTCCCTCTCTTTCACCCTCGTTCGTCTCGTTTCACTATCTTTCACACACCATCGTCTCGTTTCACTCTCTTTCACCCTCCTTCGTCTCGTTTCACTTTCTTTCCCCCTCCTTCGTCTCATTTCACTCTCTTTCACCCTCCTTCGCTTTGATTTACTCTCTTTCACCCTCGTTCGTCTCGTTTCACTCTCTTTCACCCACCACCATCTAGTTTCACTCTCTTTCACCGTCCTTCGTCTCGTTTCACTCTCTTTCACCCTCCTTCGTCTCCTTTCATTCTCTTTAACCCTCCCTTGTCTCGATTCACTCTCTTTAACCCTCCTTTGTCTTGTTTCACTCTCTTTAACCCTCCTTTGTCTCGTTTCACTCTCTTTCACCCGTTTAACTCTCTTTCGCCCTTCTTCGTCTCGTTTCACTCTCTTTCACCCTCCTTTGTCTCGTTTCACTCTCTTTCACCCTCCTTTGTCTCGTTTCACTCTCTTTCACCCTTTTCACTCTCTTTCACCCTTCTTCGTCTCGTTTCACTCTCTTTCTCCCTCCTTCGCCTCGTTTCACTCTCTTTCACCCTCCTTCGTCTCGTTTCCCTCTCTTTCACCCTCCTTCAGCTCGTTTCACTCTCTTTCAACCTCGTTCGTCTCGTTTCACTCTCTTTAACCCTCCTTCGTCTCTTTTCACTCTATTTTAACCTCCATCATCTCGTTTCGCCCTCCTTCGTCTCGTTTCACTCTCTTTAACCCTCCTTCGTCTCGTTTCACTCTCTTTCACCCTCGTCCGTCTCGTTTCACTCTCTTTCACCCTCCTTCGTCTCCTTTCAGTCTCTTTAACCCTCCCTTGTCTCGATTCACTCTCTTTAACCCTCCTTTGTCTCGTTTCACTCTCTTTAACCCTTCTTTGTCTCGTTTCACTCTCTTTAACCCTCCTTTGTCTCGTTTCACTCTCTTTCACCCGTTTTACTCTCTTTCACCCTTCTTCGTCTCGTTTCACTCTCTTTCGCCCTCCTTTGTCTGGTTTCACTCTCTTTCACCCTCCTTTGTCTCGTTTCACTCTCTTTCACCCGTTTCACTCTCTTTCACCCTTCTTCGTCTCGTTTCACTCTCTTTCCCCCTCCTTCGTCGCGTTTCACTCTCTTTCCCCCTCCTTCGTCCCGTTTCACTCTCTTTCACCCTCCTTCGCCTTGTTTCACTCTCTTTCACCCTCGTTCGTCTCGTTTCACTCTCTTTCACCCTCCACCATCTAGTTTCACTCTCTTTCACCCTCCACCATCTCGTTTCACTCTCTTTCACCGTCCTTCGTCTCGTTTCACTCTCTTTCACCCTCCTTCGTCTCCTTTCACTCTCTTTAACCCTCCCTTGTCTCGATTCACTCTCTTTAACCCTCCTTTGTCTTGTTTCACTCTCTTTAACGCTCCTTTGTCTCGTTTCACTCTCTTTCACCCGTTTAACTCTCTTTCACTCTTCTTCGTCTCGTTTCACTCTCTTTCACCCTCCTTTGTCTCGTTTCACTCTCTTTCACCCTCCTTTGTCTCGTTTCACTCTCTTTCACCCTTTTCACTCTCTTTCACCCTTCTTCGTCTCGTTTCACTCTCTTTCTCCCTCCTTCGCCTCGTTTCACTCTCTTTCACCCTCCTTCGTCTCGTTTCCTTCTCTTTCACCCTCCTTCAGCTCGTATCACTCTCTTTCAACCTCCTTCGTCTCGTTTCACTCTCTTTCAACCTCCTTCGTCTCGTTTCACTCTCTTTAACCCTCCTTCGTCTCGTTTCACTCTCTTTTAACAACCTTCATCTCGTTTCGCCCTCCTTCGTCTCGTTTCACTCTCTTTAACCCTCCTTCGTCTCGTTTCACTCTCTTTCACCCTCCTTCGTCTCGTTTCACTCTCTTTCACCCTCCTTCGTCTCGTTTCACTCTCTTTAACACTCCTTCGTCTTGTTCCACTCTCTTTAACCCTCCTTCGTCTCGTTTCACTCTCTTTTCCCCTCCTTCGTCTCATTTCACTCTCTTTAAACCTCCTTCGTCTCGTTTCACTCTCTTTAACCCTCCTTCTTCTCATTTCACTCTCTTTAACCCTCCTTCATCTCGTTTCACTCTCTTTAACCCTCCTTCTTCTCATTTCACTCTCTTTAACCCTCCTTCGTCTCGTTTCACTCTCTTTAACCCTCCTCCGTCGCGTTTCACTCTCTTTCCCCCTCCTTCGCCTCGTTTCACTCACTTTAACCCTCCTTCATCTCGTTTCACTCTCTTTCACCCTCCTGCATCTCGTTTAACTCTCTTTCACCCTCCTTCGTCTCGTTTCACTCTCTTTCACGCTCCTTCGTCTCGTTTCACTCTCTTTCACCCTCCTTTGTCTCGTTTCACTCTCTTTCACCCTCCTTTGTCTCGTTTCACTCTCTTTCACCCTTTTCACTCTCTTTCACCCTTCTTCGTCTCGTTTCACTCTCTTTCTCCCTCCTTCGCCTCGTTTCACTCTCTTTCACCCTCCTTCGTCTCGTTTCCCTCTCTTTCACCCTCCTTCAGCTCGTTTCACTCTCTTTCAACCTCCTTCGTCTCGTTTCACTCTCATTCAACCTCCTTCGTCTCGTTTCACTCTCTTTAACCCTCCTTCGTCTCGTTTCACTCTCTTTTAACCACCTTCATCTCGTTTCGCCCTCCTTCGTCTCGTTTCACTCTCTTTAACCCTCCTTCGTCTCGTTTCACTCTCTTTCACCCTCCTTCGTCTCGTTTCACTCTCTTTCACCCTCCTTCGTCTCGTTTCACTCTCTTTAACACTCCTTCGTCTTGTTCCACTCTCTTTAACCCTCCTTCGTCTCGTTTCACTCTCTTTTCCCCTCCTTCGTCTCATTTCACTCTCTTTAAACCTCCTTCGTCTCGTTTCACTCTCTTTAACCCTCCTTCTTCTCATTTCACCCTCTTTAACCCTCCTTCATCTCGTTTCACTCTCTTTAACCCTCCTTCTTCTCATTTAACTCTCTTTAACCCTCCTTCGTCTCGTTTCACTCTCTTTAACCCTCCTCCGTCGCGTTTCATTCTCTTTCCCCCTCCTTTGCCTCGTTTCACTCTCTTTAACCCTCCTTCATCTCGTTTCACTCTCTTTCACCCTCCTGCATCTCGTTTAACTCTCTTTCACCCTCCTTCGTCTCGTTTCACTCTCTTTCACGCTCCTTCGTCTCGTTTCACTCCCTTTCACCCTCCTTTGTCTCGTTTCACTCTCTTTCACCCTCCTTTGTCTCGTTTCACTCTCTTTCACCTGTTTCACTCTCTTTCACCCTTCTTGATCTCGTTTCACTCTCTTTCCCCCTCCTTCGTCGCGTTTCACTCTCTTTCCCCCTCCTTCGTCTCGTTTCACTCTCTTTCACCCTCCTTCGCCTTGTTTCACTCTCTTTCACCCTCGTTCGTCTCGTTTCACTCTCTTTCACCCTCCGTCATCTCGTTTCACTCTCTTTCACCGTCCTTCGTCTCGTTTCACTCTCTTTCACCCTCCATCGTCTCCTTTCACTAACTTTAACCCTCCCTTGTCTCGATTCACTCTCTTTAACCCTCCTTTGTCTTGTTTCACTCTCTTTAACCCTCCTTTGTCTCGTTTCACTCTCTTTCACCCGTTTTACTCTCTTTCACCCTTCTTCATCTCGTTTCACTCTCTTTCACCCTCCTTTGTCTCGTTTCACTCTCTTTCACCCGTTTCACTCTCTTTCACCCTTCTTCGTCTCGTTTCACTCTCTTTCCCCCTCCTTCGCCTCATTTCACTCTCTTTCACCCTCCTACAGCTCGTTTCACTCTCTTTCAACCTCCTTCGTCTCGTTTCACTCTCTTTCATCCTCCTTCATCTCGTTTCACTCTCTTTAACCCTCTTTCGTCTTGTTTCACTCTCTTTAACCCTCCTTCTTCTCATTTCACTCTCTTTACCCCTGCTTCGTCTCATTTCACTCTCTTTAACCCTCCTTCGTCTCGTTTCACTCTCTATCCCCCTCCTTTGTCGCGTTTCACTCTCTTTCCCCCTCCTTCGCCTCGTTTCACTCTCTTTAACCCTCCTTCTTCTCGTTTCATTCTCTTTCACCCTCCTTCATCTCGTTTAACTCTCTTTCAATCTCCTTCGCCTAGTTTCACTCTCTTTCACCCTCGTCCATCTCGTTTCACTCTCTTTTAACCTCCATCATCTCGTTTCGCCCTCCTTCGTCTCGTTTCACTCTCTTTCACCCTCCTTCGGCTCCTTTCACTCTCTTTAAACCTTCCTTGTCTCGATTCACTCTCTTTAACCCTCCTTTGTCTCGTTTCACTCTCTTTAACCCTCCTTTGTCTCGTTTCACTCTCTTTCACCCGTTTTACTCTCTTTCGCCCTTCTTCGTCTCGTTTCACTCTCTTTCGCCCTCCTTTGTCTCGTTTCACTCTATTTCACCCTCCTTTGTCTCGTTTCACTCTCTTTCACCCGTTTCACTCTCTTTCACCCTTCTTCGTCTCGTTTCACTCTCTTTCCCCCTCCTTCGTCGCGTTTCACTCTCTTTCCCCCTCCTTCGTCTCGTTTCACTCTCTTTCACCCTCCACCATCTAGTTTCACTCTCTTTCACCGTCCTTCGTCTCGTTTCACTCTCTTTCACCCTCCTTCGTCTCCTTTCACTCTCTTTAACCCTCCCTTGTCTCGATTCACTCTCTTTCACCGTCCTTCGTCTCGTTTCACTCTCTTTCACCCTCCTTCGTCTCCTTTCACTCTCTTTAACGCTCCCTTGTCTCGATTCACTCTCTTTAACCCTCCTTTGTCTTGTTTCACTCTCTTTAACGCTCCTTTTTCTTGTTTCACTCTCTTTCACCCGTTTAACTCTCTTTCACCCTTCTTCGTCTCGTTTCACTCTCTTTCACCCTCCTTTGTCTCGTTTCACTCTCTTTCACCCTCCTTTGTCTCGTTTCACTCTCTTTCACCCTTTTCACTCTCTTTCACCCTCCTTCGTCTCATTTCACTCTCTTTCTCCCTCCTTCGCCTCGTTTCACTCTCTTTCACCCTCCTTCGTCTCGTTTCCCTCTCTTTCACCCTCCTTCAGCTTGTTACACTCTCTTTCAACCTCCTTCGTCTCGTTTCACGCTCTTTCAACCTCCTTCATCTCGTTTCACTCTCTTTAACCCTCTTTCGTCTCGTTTCACTCTCTTCCACCCTCCTTCGTCTCGTTTCACTCTCTTTAACCCTCCTTCGTCTCGTTTCACTCTCTTTTAACCTCCTTCATCGCGTTTCGCCCTCCTTCGTCTCGTTTCACTCTCTTTAACCCTCCTTCGTCTCGTTTCACTCTCTTTCACCCTCCTTCGTCTCGTTTCACTCTCTTTCACCCTCCTTCGTCTCGTTTCACTCTCTTTAACACTCCTTCGACTTGTTCCACTCTCTTTAACCCTCCTTCGTCTCGTTTCACTCTCTTTTCCCCTCCTTCGTCTCATTTCACTCTCTTTCACCCTCCTTCGTCTCGTTTCACTCTCTTTAACCCTCCTTCTTCTCATTTCACTCTCTTTAACCCTCCTTCGTCTCGTTTCACTCTCTTTAACCCTCCTTCGTCTCGTTTCACTCTCTTTTAACCTCCTTCATCTCGTTTCGCCCTCCTTCGTCTCGTTTCACTCTCTTTCACCCTCCTTCGTCTCGTTTCACTCTCTTTCACCCTCCTTCGTCTCGTTTCACTCTCTTTAACACTCCTTCGACTTGTTCCACTCTCTTTAACCCTCCTTCGTCTCGTTTCACTCTCTTTTCCCCTCCTTCGTCTCATTTCACTCTCTTTCACCCTCCTTCGTCTCGTTTCACTCTCTTTAACCCTCCTTCTTCTCATTTCACTCTCTTTAACCCTCCTTCGTCTCGTTTCACTCTCTTTAACCCTCCTTCGTCTCGTTTCACTCTCTTTTAACCTCCTTCATCTCGTTTCGCCCTCCTTCGTCTCGTTTCACTCTCTTTAACCCTCCTTCGTCTCGTTTCACTCTCTTTCCCCCTCCTTCGCCTCGTTTCACTCTCTTTAACCCTCCTTCTTCTCGTTTCATTCTCTTTCACCCTCCTTCATCTCGTTTAACTCTCTTTCAATCTCCTTCGCCTAGTTTCACTCTCTTTCACCCTCGTCCATCTCGTTTCACTCTCTTTTAACCTCCATCATCTCGTTTCGCCCTCCTTCGTCTCGTTTCACTCTCTTTCACCCTCCTTCGGCTCCTTTCACTCTCTTTAAACCTTCCTTGTCTCGATTCACTCTCTTTAACCCTCCTTTGTCTCGTTTCACTCTCTTTAACCCTCCTTTGTCTCGTTTCACTCTCTTTCACCCGTTTTACTCTCTTTCGCCCTTCTTCGTCTCGTTTCACTCTCTTTCGCCCTCCTTTGTCTCGTTTCACTCTATTTCACCCTCCTTTGTCTCGTTTCACTCTCTTTCACCCGTTTCACTCTCTTTCACCCTTCTTCGTCTCGTTTCACTCTCTTTCCCCCTCCTTCGTCGCGTTTCACTCTCTTTCCCCCTCCTTCGTCTCGTTTCACTCTCTTTCACCCTCCACCATCTAGTTTCACTCTCTTTCACCGTCCTTCGTCTCGTTTCACTCTCTTTCACCCTCCTTCGTCTCCTTTCACTCTCTTTAACCCTCCCTTGTCTCGATTCACTCTCTTTCACCGTCCTTCGTCTCGTTTCACTCTCTTTCACCCTCCTTCGTCTCCTTTCACTCTCTTTAACCCTCCCTTGTCTCGATTCACTCTCTTTAACCCTCCTTTGTCTTGTTTCACTCTCTTTAACGCTCCTTTTTCTTGTTTCACTCTCTTTCACCCGTTTAACTCTCTTTCACCCTTCTTCGTCTCGTTTCACTCTCTTTCACCCTCCTTTGTCTCGTTTCACTCTCTTTCACCCTCCTTTGTCTCGTTTCACTCTCTTTCACCCTTTTCACTCTCTTTCACCCTCCTTCGTCTCATTTCACTCTCTTTCTCCCTCCTTCGCCTCGTTTCACTCTCTTTCACCCTCCTTCGTCTCGTTTCCCTCTCTTTCACCCTCCTTCAGCTTGTTACACTCTCTTTCAACCTCCTTCGTCTCGTTTCACGCTCTTTCAACCTCCTTCATCTCGTTTCACTCTCTTTAACCCTCTTTCGTCTCGTTTCACTCTCTTCCACCCTCCTTCGTCTCGTTTCACTCTCTTTAACCCTCCTTCGTCTCGTTTCACTCTCTTTTAACCTCCTTCATCGCGTTTCGCCCTCCTTCGTCTCGTTTCACTCTCTTTAACCCTCCTTCGTCTCGTTTCACTCTCTTTCACCCTCCTTCGTCTCGTTTCACTCTCTTTCACCCTCCTTCGTCTCGTTTCACTCTCTTTAACACTCCTTCGACTTGTTCCACTCTCTTTAACCCTCCTTCGTCTCGTTTCACTCTCTTTTCCCCTCCTTCGTCTCATTTCACTCTCTTTCACCCTCCTTCGTCTCGTTTCACTCTCTTTAACCCTCCTTCTTCTCATTTCACTCTCTTTAACCCTCCTTCGTCTCGTTTCACTCTCTTTAACCCTCCTTCGTCTCGTTTCACTCTCTTTTAACCTCCTTCATCTCGTTTCGCCCTCCTTCGTCTCGTTTCACTCTCTTTAACCCTCCTTCGTCTCGTTTTACTCTCTTTCACCCTCCTTCGTCTCGTTTCACTCTCTTTCACCCTCCTTCGTCTCGTTTCACTCTCTTTAACACTCCTTCGTCTTGTTCCACTCTCTTTAACCCTCCTTTGTCTCGTTTCACTCTCTTTTCCCCTCCTTCGTCTCATTTCACTCTCTTTAAACCTCCTTCGTCTCGTTTCACTCTCTTTAACCCTCCTTCTTCTCATTTCACTCTCTTTAACCCTCCTTCGTCTCGTTTCACTCTCTTTCACCCTCCTGCATCTCGTTTAACTCTCTTTCACCCTCCTTCGTCTCGTTTCACTCTCTTTCACGCTCCTTCGTCTCGTTTCACTCTCTTTCACCCTCCTTTGTCTCGTTTCACTCTCTTTCACCCTCCTTTGTCTCGTTTCACTCTCTTTCACCCGTTTCACTCTCTTTCACCCTTCTTCGTCTCGTTTCACTCTCTTTCCCCCTCCTTCGTCGCGTTTCACTCTCTTTCCCCCTCCTTCGTCTCGTTTAACTCTCTTTCACCCTCCTTCGCCTTGTTTCACTCTCTTTCACCCGTTTAACTCTCTTTCACCCTCCTCCGTCGCGTTTCATTCTCTTTCCCCCTCCTTCGCCTCGTTTCACTCTCTTTAACCCTCCTTCATCTCGTTTCACTCTCTTTCACCCTCCTGCATCTCGTTTAACTCTCTTTCACCCTCCTCCGTCGCGTTTCATTCTCTTTCCCCCTCCTTCGCCTCGTTTCACTCTCTTTAACCCTCCTTCATCTCGTTTCACTCTCTTTCACCCTCCTGCATCTCGTTTAACTCTCTTTCACCCTCCTTCGTCTCGTTTCACTCTCTTTCACGCTCCTTCGTCTCGTTTCACTCCCTTTCACCCTCCTTTGTCTCGTTTCACTCTCTTTCACCCTCCTTTGTCTCGTTTCACTCTCTTTCACCTGTTTCACTCTCTTTCACCCTTCTTGATCTCGTTTCACTCTCTTTCCCCCTCCTTCGTCGCGTTTCACTCTCTTTCCCCCTCCTTCGTCTCGTTTCACTCTCTTTCACCCTCCGTCATCTCGTTTCACTCTCTTTCACCGTCCTTCGTCTCGTTTCACTCTCTTTCACCCTCCTTCGTCTCCTTTCACTAACTTTAACCCTCCCTTGTCTCGATTCACTCTCTTTAACCCTCGTTTGTCTCGTTTCACTCTCTTTCACCCTCCTTCGCCTTGTTTCACTCTCTTTCACCCTCGTTCGTCTCGTTTCACTCTCTTTCACCCTCCGTCATCTCGTTTCACTCTCTTTCACCGTCCTTCGTCTCGTTTCACTCTCTTTCACCCTCCTTCGTCTCCTTTCACTAACTTTAACCCTCCCTTGTCTCGATTCACTCTCTTTAACCCTCCTTTGTCTTGTTTCACTCTCTTTAACCCTCCTTTGTCTCGTTTCACTCTCTTTCACCCGTTTTACTCTCTTTCACCCTTCTTCATCTCGTTTCGCTCTCTTTCACCCTCCTTTGTCTCGTTTCACTCTCTTTCACCCGTTTCACTCTCTTTCACCCTTCTTTGTCTCGTTTCACTCTCTTTCCCCCTCCTTCGCCTCATTTCACTCTCTTTCACCCTCCTACAGCTCGTTTCACTCTCTTTCAACCTCCTTCGTCTCGTTTCACTCTCTTTCATCCTCCTTCATCTCGTTTCACCCACTTTAACCCTCTTTCGTCTTGTTTCACTCTCTTTAACCCTCCTTCTTCTCATTTCACTCTCTTTAACCCTGCTTCGTCTCATTTCACTCTCTTTAACCCTCCTTCGTCTCGTTTCACTCTCTATCCCCCTCCTTTGTCGCGTTTCACTCTCTTTCCCCCTCCTTCGCCTCGTTTCACTCTCTTTCATCCTCCTTCATCTCGTTTCACTCTCTTTAACCCTCTTTCGTCTTGTTTCACTCTCTTTAACCCTCCTTCTTCTCATTTCACTCTCTTTAACCCTGCTTCGTCTCATTTCACTCTCTTTAACCCTCCTTCGTCTCGTTTCACTCTCTATCCCCCTCCTTTGTCGCGTTTCACTCTCTTTCCCCCTCCTTCGCCTCGTTTCACTCTCTTTAACCCTCCTTCTTCTCGTTTCATTCTCTTTCACCCTCCTTCATCTCGTTTAACTCTCTTTCAATCTCCTTCGCCTAGTTTCACTCTCTTTCACCCTCGTCCATCTCGTTTCACTCTCTTTTAACCTCCATCATCTCGTTTCGCCCTCCTTCGTCTCGTTTCACTCTCTTTCAACCTCCTTCGGCTCCTTTCACTCTCTTTAACCCTTCCTTGTCTCGATTCACTCTCTTTAACCCTCCTTTGTCTCGTTTCACTCTCTTTAACCCTCCTTTGTCTCGTTTCACTCTCTTTCACCCGTTTTACTCTCTTTCGCCCTTCTTCGTCTCGTTTCACTCTCTTTCGCCCTCCTTTGTCTCGTTTCACTCTATTTCACCCTCCTTTGTCTCGTTTCACTCTCTTTCACCCGTTTCACTCTCTTTCACCCTTCTTCGTCTCGTTTCACTCTCTTTCCCCCTCCTTCGTCGCGTTTCACTCTCTTTCCCCCTCTTTCGTCTCGTTTCACTCTCTTTCACCCTCCACCATCTAGTTTCACTCTCTTTCACCGTCCTTCGTCTCGTTTCACTCTCTTTCACCCTCCTTCGTCTCCTTTCACTCTCTTTAACCCTCCCATGTCTCAATTCACTCTCTTTCACCGTCCTTCGTCTCGTTTCACTCTCTTTCACCCTCCTTCGTCTCCTTTCACTCTCTTTAACCCTCCCTTGTCTCGATTCACTCTCTTTAACCCTCCTTTGTCTTGTTTCACTCTCTTTAACGCTCCTTTTTCTTGTTTCACTCTCTTTCACCCGTTTAACTCTCTTTCACCCTTCTTCGTCTCGTTTCACTCTCTTTCACCCTCCTTTGTCTCGTTTCACTCTCTTTCACCCTCCTTTGTCTCGTTTCACTCTCTTTCACCCTTTTCACTCTCTTTCACCCTCCTTCGTCTCATTTCACTCTCTTTCTCCCTCCTTCGCCTCGTTTCACTCTCTTTCACCCTCCTTCGTCTCGTTTCCCTCTCTTTCACCCTCCTTCAGCTTGTTTCACTCTCTTTCAACCTCCTTCGTCTCGTTTCACTCTCTTTCAACCTCCTTCATCTCGTTTCACTCTCTTTAACCCTCTTTCGTCTCGTTTCACTCTCTTCCACCCTCCTTCGTCTCGTTTCACTCTCTTTAACCCTCCTTCGTCTCGTTTCACTCTCTTTTAACCTCCTTCATCTCGTTTCGCCCTCCTTCGTCTCGTTTCACTCTCTTTAACCCTCCTTCGTCTCGTTTCACTCTCTTTCACCCTCCTTCGTCTCGTTTCACTCTCTTTCACCCTCCTTCGTCTCGTTTCACTCTCTTTAACACTCCTTCGACTTGTTCCACTCTCTTTAACCCTCCTTCGTCTCGTTTCACTCTCTTTTCCCCTCCTTCGTCTCATTTCACTCTCTTTCACCCTCCTTCGTCTCGTTTCACTCTCTTTAACCCTCCTTCTTCTCATTTCACTCTCTTTAACCCTCCTTCGTCTCGTTTCACTCTCTTTAACCCTCCTTCGTCTCGTTTCACTCTCTTTTAACCTCCTTCATCTCGTTTCGCCCTCCTTCGTCTCGTTTCACTCTCTTTAACCCTCCTTCGTCTCGTTTTACTCTCTTTCACCCTCTTTCGTCTCGTTTCACTCTCTTTCACCCTCCTTCGTCTCGTTTCACTCTCTTTAACACTCCTTCGTCTTGTTCCACTCTCTTTAACCCTCCTTTGTCTCGTTTCACTCTCTTTTCCCCTCCTTCGTCTCATTTCACTCTCTTTAAACCTCCTTCGTCTCGTTTCACTCTCTTTAACCCTCCTTCTTCTCATTTCACTCTCTTTAACCCTCCTTCGTCTCGTTTCACTCTCTTTCACCCTCCTGCATCTCGTTTAACTCTCTTTCACCCTCCTTCGTCTCGTTTCACTCTCTTTCACGCTCCTTCGTCTCGTTTCACTCTCTTTCACCCTCCTTTGTCTCGTTTCACTCTCTTTCACCCTCCTTTGTCTCGTTTCACTCTCTTTCACCCGTTTCACTCTCTTTCACCCTTCTTCGTCTCGTTTCACTCTCTTTCCCCCTCCTTCGTCGCGTTTCACTCTCTTTCCCCCTCCTTCGTCTCGTTTCACTCTCTTTCACCCTCCTTCGCCTTGTTTCACTCTCTTTCACCCGTTTAAGTCTCTTTCACCCTCCTCCGTCGCGTTTCATTCTCTTTCCCCCTCCTTCGCCTCGTTTCACTCTCTTTAACCCTCCTTCATCTCGTTTCACTCTCTTTCACCCTCCTGCATCTCGTTTAACTCTCTTTCACCCTCCTCCGTCGCGTTTCATTCTCTTTCCCCCTCCTTCGCCTCGTTTCACTCTCTTTAACCCTCCTTCATCTTGTTTCACTCTCTTTCACCCTCCTGCATCTCGTTTAACTCTCTTTCACCCTCCTTCGTCTCGTTTCACTCTCTTTCACGCTCCTTCGTCTCGTTTCACTCCCTTTCACCCTCCTTTGTCTCGTTTCACTCTCTTTCACCCTCCTTTGTCTCGTTTCACTCTCTTTCACCTGTTTCACTCTCTTTCACCCTTCTTGATCTCGTTTCACTCTCTTTCCCCCTCCTTCGTCGCGTTTCACTCTCTTTCCCCCTCCTTCGTCTCGTTTCACTCTCTTTCACCCTCCTTCGCCTTGTTTCACTCTCTTTCACCCTCGTTCGTCTCGTTTCACTCTCTTTCACCCTCCGTCATCTCGTTTCACTCTCTTTCACCGTCCTTCGTCTCGTTTCACTCTCTTTCACCCTCCTTCGTCTCCTTTCACTAACTTTAACCCTCCCTTGTCTCGATTCACTCTCTTTAACCCTCCTTTGTCTTGTTTCACTCTCTTTAACCCTCCTTTGTCTCGTTTCACTCTCTTTCACCCGTTTTACTCTCTTTCACCCTTCTTCATCTCGTTTCACTCTCTTTCACCCTCCTTTGTCTCGTTTCACTCTCTTTCACCCGTTTCACTCTCTTTCACCCTTCTTCGTCTCGTTTCACTCTCTTTCCCCCTCCTTCGCCTCATTTCACTCTCTTTCACCCTCCTACAGCTCGTTTCACTCTCTTTCAACCTCCTTTGTCTCGTTTCACTCTCTTTCATCCTCCTTCATCTCGTTTCACTCTCTTTAACCCTCTTTCGTCTTGTTTCACTCTCTTTAACCCTCCTTCTTCTCATTTCACTCTCTTTAACCCTGCTTCGTCTCATTTCACTCTCTTTAACCCTCCTTCGTCTCGTTTCACTCTCTATCCCCCTCCTTTGTCGCGTTTCACTCTCTTTCCCCCTCCTTCGCCTCGTTTCACTCTCTTTAACCCTCCTTCTTCTCGTTTCATTCTCTTTCACCCTCCTTCATCTCGTTTAACTCTCTTTCAATCTCCTTCGCCTAGTTTCACTCTCTTTCACCCTCGTCCATCTCGTTTCACTCTCTTTTAACCTCCATCATCTCGTTTCGCCCTCCTTCGTCTCGTTTCACTCTCTTTCACCCTCCTTCGGCTCCTTTCACTCTCTTTAACCCTTCCTTGTCTCGATTCACTCTCTTTAACCCTCCTTTGTCTCGTTTCACTCTCTTTAACCCTCCTTTGTCTCGTTTCACTCTCTTTCACCCGTTTTACTCTCTTTCGCCCTTCTTCGTCTCGTTTCACTCTCTTTCGCCCTCCTTTGTCTCGTTTCACTCTATTTCACCCTCCTTTGTCTCGTTTCACTCTCTTTCACCCGTTTCACTCTCTTTCACCCTTCTTCGTCTCGTTTCACTCTCTTTCCCCCTCCTTCGTCGCGTTTCACTCTCTTTCCCCCTCCTTCGTCTCGTTTCACTCTCTTTCACCCTCCACCATCTAGTTTCACTCTCTTTCACCGTCCTTCGTCTCGTTTCACTCTCTTTCACCCTCCTTCGTCTCCTTTCACTCTCTTTAACCCTCCCTTGTCTCGATTCACTCTCTTTCACCGTCCTTCGTCTCGTTTCACTCTCTTTCACCCTCCTTCGTCTCCTTTCACTCTCTTTAACCCTCCCTTGTCTCGATTCACTCTCTTTAACCCTCCTTTGTCTTGTTTCACTCTCTTTAACGCTCCTTTTTCTTGTTTCACTCTCTTTCACCCGTTTAACTCTCTTTCACCCTTCTTCGTCTCGTTTCACTCTCTTTCACCCTCCTTTGTCTCGTTTCACTCTCTTTCACCCTCCTTTGTCTCGTTTCACTCTCTTTCACCCTTTTCACTCTCTTTCACCCTCCTTCGTCTCATTTCACTCTCTTTCTCCCTCCTTCGCCTCGTTTCACTCTCTTTCACCCTCCTTCGTCTCGTTTCCCTCTCTTTCACCCTCCTTCATCTCGTTTCACTCTCTTTAACCCTCTTTCGTCTCATTTCACTCTCTTTCTCCCTCCTTCGCCTCGTTTCACTCTCTTTCACCCTCCTTCGTCTCGTTTCCCTCTCTTTCACCCTCCTTCAGCTTGTTTCACTCTCTTTCAACCTCCTTCGTCTCGTTTCACTCTCTTTCAACCTCCTTCATCTCGTTTCACTCTCTTTAACCCTCTTTCGTCTCGTTTCACTCTCTTCCACCCTCCTTCGTCTCGTTTCACTCTCTTTAACCCTCCTTCGTCTCGTTTCACTCTCTTTTAACCTCCTTCATCTCGTTTCGCCCTCCTTCGTCTCGTTTCACTCTCTTTAACCCTCCTTCGTCTCGTTTCACTCTCTTTCACCCTCCTTCGTCTCGTTTCACTCTCTTTCACCCTCCTTCGTCTCGTTTCACTCTCTTTAACACTCCTTCGACTTGTTCCACTCTCTTTAACCCTCCTTCGTCTCGTTTCACTCTCTTTTCCCCTCCTTCGTCTCATTTCACTCTCTTTCACCCTCCTTCGTCTCGTTTCACTCTCTTTAACCCTCCTTCTTCTCATTTCACTCTCTTTAACCCTCCTTCGTCTCGTTTCACTCTCTTTAACCCTCCTTCGTCTCGTTTCACTCTCTTTTAACCTCCTTCATCTCGTTTCGCCCTCCTTCGTCTCGTTTCACTCTCTTTAACCCTCCTTCGTCTCGTTTTACTCTCTTTCACCCTCTTTCGTCTCGTTTCACTCTCTTTCACCCTCCTTCGTCTCGTTTCACTCTCTTTAACACTCCTTCGTCTTGTTCCACTCTCTTTAACCCTCCTTTGTCTCGTTTCACTCTCTTTTCCCCTCCTTCGTCTCATTTCACTCTCTTTAAACCTCCTTCGTCTCGTTTCACTCTCTTTAACCCTCCTTCTTCTCATTTCACTCTCTTTAACCCTCCTTCGTCTCGTTTCACTCTCTTTCACCCTCCTGCATCTCGTTTAACTCTCTTTCACCCTCCTTCGTCTCGTTTCACTCTCTTTCACGCTCCTTCGTCTCGTTTCACTCTCTTTCACCCTCCTTTGTCTCGTTTCACTCTCTTTCACCCTCCTTTGTCTCGTTTCACTCTCTTTCACCCGTTTCACTCTCTTTCACCCTTCTTCGTCTCGTTTCACTCTCTTTCCCCCTCCTTCGTCGCGTTTCACTCTCTTTCCCCCTCCTTCATCTCGTTTCACTCTCTTTCACCCTCCTTCGCCTTGTTTCACTCTCTTTCACCCGTTTAAGTCTCTTTCACCCTCCTCCGTCGCGTTTCATTCTCTTTCCCCCTCCTTCGCCTCGTTTCACTCTCTTTAACCCTCCTTCATCTCGTTTCACTCTCTTTCACCCTCCTGCATCTCGTTTAACTCTCTTTCACCCTCCTCCGTCGCGTTTCATTCTCTTTCCCCCTCCTTCGCCTCGTTTCACTCTCTTTAACCCTCCTTCATCTTGTTTCACTCTCTTTCACCCTCCTGCATCTCGTTTAACTCTCTTTCACCCTCCTTCGTCTCGTTTCACTCTCTTTCACGCTCCTTCGTCTCGTTTCACTCCCTTTCACCCTCCTTTGTCTCGTTTCACTCTCTTTCACCCTCCTTTGTCTCGTTTCACTCTCTTTCACCTGTTTCACTCTCTTTCACCCTTCTTGATCTCGTTTCACTCTCTTTCCCCCTCCTTCGTCGCGTTTCACTCTCTTTCCCCCTCCTTCGTCTCGTTTCACTCTCTTTCACCCTCCTTCGCCTTGTTTCACTCTCTTTCACCCTCGTTCGTCTCGTTTCACTCTCTTTCACCCTCCGTCATCTCGTTTCACTCTCTTTCACCGTCCTTCGTCTCGTTTCACTCTCTTTCACCCTCCTTCGTCTCCTTTCACTAACTTTAACCCTCCCTTGTCTCGATTCACTCTCTTTAACCCTCCTTTGTCTTGTTTCACTCTCTTTAACCCTCCTTTGTCTCGTTTCACTCTCTTTCACCCGTTTTACTCTCTTTCACCCTTCTTCATCTCGTTTCACTCTCTTTCACCCTCCTTTGTCTCGTTTCACTCTCTTTCACCCGTTTCACTCTCTTTCACCCTTCTTCGTCTCGTTTCACTCTCTTTCCCCCTCCTTCGCCTCATTTCACTCTCTTTCACCCTCCTACAGCTCGTTTCACTCTCTTTCAACCTCCTTCGTCTCGTTTCACTCTCTTTCATCCTCCTTCATCTCGTTTCACTCTCTTTAACCCTCTTTCGTCTTGTTTCACTCTCTTTAACCCTCCTTCTTCTCATTTCACTCTCTTTAACCCTGCTTCGTCTCATTTCACTCTCTTGAACCCTCCTTCGTCTCGTTTCACTCTCTATCCCCCTCCTTTGTCGCGTTTCACTCTCTTTCCCCCTCCTTCGCCTCGTTTCACTCTCTTTAACCCTCCTTCTTCTCGTTTCATTCTCTTTCACCCTCCTTCATCTCGTTTAACTCTCTTTCAATCTCCTTCGCCTAGTTTCACTCTCTTTCACCCTCGTCCATCTCGTTTCACTCTCTTTTAACCTCCATCATCTCGTTTCGCCCTCCTTCGTCTCGTTTCACTCTCTTTCACCCTCCTTCGGCTCCTTTCACTCTCTTTAACCCTTCCTTGTCTCGATTCACTCTCTTTAACCCTCCTTTGTCTCGTTTCACTCTCTTTAACCCTCCTTTGTCTCGTTTCACTCTCTTTCACCCGTTTTACTCTCTTTCGCCCTTCTTCGTCTCGTTTCACTCTCTTTCGCCCTCCTTTGTCTCGTTTCACTCTATTTCACCCTCCTTTGTCTCGTTTCACTCTCTTTCACCCGTTTCACTCTCTTTCACCCTTCTTCGTCTCGTTTCACTCTCTTTCCCCCTCCTTCGTCGCGTTTCACTCTCTTTCCCCCTCCTTCGTCTCGTTTCACTCTCTTTCACCCTCCACCATCTAGTTTCACTCTCTTTCACCGTCCTTCGTCTCGTTTCACTCTCTTTCACCCTCCTTCGTCTCCTTTCACTCTCTTTAACCCTCCCTTGTCTCGATTCACTCTCTTTCACCGTCCTTCGTCTCGTTTCACTCTCTTTCACCCTCCTTCGTCTCCTTTCACTCTCTTTAACCCTCCCTTGTCTCGATTCACTCTCTTTAACCCTCCTTTGTCTTGTTTCACTCTCTTTAACGCTCCTTTTTCTTGTTTCACTCTCTTTCACCCGTTTAACTCTCTTTCACCCTTCTTCGTCTCGTTTCACTCTCTTTCACCCTCCTTTGTCTCGTTTCACTCTCTTTCACCCTCCTTTGTCTCGTTTCACTCTCTTTCACCCTTTTCACTCTCTTTCACCCTCCTTCGTCTCATTTCACTCTCTTTCTCCCTCCTTCGCCTCGTTTCACTCTCTTTCACCCTCCTTCGTCTCGTTTCCCTCTCTTTCACCCTCCTTCAGCTTGTTTCACTCTCTTTCAACCTCCTTCGTCTCGTTTCACTCTCTTTCAACCTCCTTCATCTCGTTTCACTCTCTTTAACCCTCTTTCGTCTCGTTTCACTCTCTTCCACCCTCCTTCGTCTCGTTTCACTCTCTTTAACCCTCCTTCGTCTCGTTTCACTCTCTTTTAACCTCCTTCATCTCGTTTCGCCCTCCTTCGTCTTGTTTCACTCTCTTTAACCCACCTTCGTCTCGTTTCACTCTCTTTCACCCTCCTTCGTCTCGTTTCAGTCTCTTTCACCCTCCTTCGTCTCGTTTCACTCTCTTTAACACTCCTTCGACTTGTTCCACTCTCTTTAACCCTCCTTCGTCTCGTTTCACTCTCTTTTCCCCTCCTTCGTCTCATTTCACTCTCTTTAAACCTCGTTCGTCTCGTTTCACTCTCTTTAACCCTCCTTCTTCTCATTTCACTCTCTTTAACCCTCCTTCGTCTCGTTTCACTCTCTTTAACCCTCCTTCGTCTCGTTTCACTCTCTTTTAACCTCCTTCATCTCGTTTCGCCCTCCTTCGTCTCGTTTCACTCTCTTTAACCCTCCTTCGTCTCGTTTTACTCTCTTTCACCCTCCTTCGTCTCGTTTCACTCTCTTTCACCCTCCTTCGTCTCGTTTCACTCTCTTTAACACTCCTTCGTCTTGTTCCACTCTCTTTAACCCTCCTTTGTATCGTTTCACTCTCTTTTCCCCTCCTTCGTCTCATTTCACTCTCTTTAAACCTCCTTCGTCTCGTTTCACTCTCTTTAACCCTCCTTCTTCTCATTTCACTCTCTTTAACCCTCCTTCGTCTCGTTTCACTCTCTTTCACCCTCCTGCATCTCGTTTAACTCTCTTTCACCCTCCTTCGTCTCGTTTCACTCTCTTTCACGCTCCTTCGTCTCGTCTCACTCTCTTTCACCCTCCTTTGTCTCGTTTCACTCTCTTTCACCCTCCTTTGTCTCGTTTCACTCTCTTTCACCCGTTTCACTCTCTTTCACCCTTCTTCGTCTCGTTTCACTCTCTTTCCCCCTCCTTCGTCGCGTTTCACTCTCTTTCCCCCTCCTTCGTCTCGTTTCACTCTCTTTCACCCTCCTTCGCCTTGTTTCACTCTCTTTCACCCGTTTAACTCTCTTTCACCCTTCTTCGTCTCGTTTCACTCGCTTTCTCCCTCCTTCGCCTCGTTTCACTCTCTTTCACCCTCCTTCGTCTCGTTTCCCTCTCTTTCACCCTCCTTCAGCTCGTTTCACTCTCTTTCAACCTCCTTCGTCTCGTTTCACTCTCTTTCAACCTCCTTCGTCTCGTTTTACTCTCTTTAACCCTCTTTCGTCTCGTTTCACTCTCTTCCACCCTCCTTCGTCTCGTTTCACTCTCTTTAACCCTCCTTCGTCTCGTTTCACTCTCTTTTAACCTCCTTCATCTCGTTTCGCCCTCCTTCGTCTCGTTTCACTCTCTTTAACCCTCCTTCGTCTCGTTTCACTCTCTTTCACCCTCCTTCGTCTCGTTTCACTCTCTTTCACCCTCCTTCGTCTCGTTTCACTCTCTTTAACACTCCTTCGTCTTGTTCCACTCTCTTCAACCCTCCTTCGTCTCGTTTCACTCTCTTTTCCCCTCCTTCGTCTCATTTCACTCTCTTTAAACCTCCTTCGTCTCGTTTCACTCTCTTTAACCCTCCTTCTTCTCATTTCACTCTCTTTAACCCTCCTTCGTCTCGTTTCACTCTCTTTAACCCTCCTTCTTCTCATTTCACTCTCTTTAACCCTCCTTCGTCTCGTTTCACTCTCTTTAACCCTCCTCCGTCGCGTTTCACTCACTTTCCCCCTCCTTCGCCTCGTTTCACTCTCTTTAACCCTCCTTCATCTCGTTTCACTCTCTTTCACCCTCCTGCATCTCGTTTAACTCTCTTTCACCCTCCTTCGTCTCGTTTCATTCTCTTTCACGCTCCTTCGTCTCGTTTCACTCTCTTTCACCCTCCTTTGTCTCGTTTCACTCTCTTTCACCCTCCTTTGTCTCGTTTCACTCTCTTTCACCCGTTTCACTCTCTTTCACCCTTCTTCGTCTCGTTTCACTCTCTTTCCCCCTCCTTCGTCTCGTTTCACTCTCTTTCACCCTCCTTCGCCTTGTTTCACTCTCTTTCACCCTCGTTCGTCTCGTTTCACTCTCTTTCACCCTCCGTCATCTCGTTTCACTCTCTTTCACCGTCCTTCGTCTCGTTTCACTCTCTTTCACCCTCCACCATCTAGTTTCACTCTCTTTCACCCTCCACCATCTAGTTTCACTCTCTTTCACCGTCCTTCGTCTCGTTTCACTCTCTTTCACCCTCCTTCGTCTCCTTTCACTCTCTTTAACCCTCCCTTGTCTCGATTCACTCTCTTTAACCCTCCTTTGTCTTGTTTCACTCTCTTTAACGCTCCTTTGTCTCGTTTCACTCTCTTTCACCCGTTTAACTCTCTTTCACCCTTCTTCGTCTCGTTTCACTCTCTTTCACCCTCCTTTGTCTCGTTTCACTCTCTTTCACCCTTCTTCGTCTCGTTTCACTCTCTTTCTCCCTCCTTCGCCTCGTTTCACTCTCTTTCACCCTCCTTCGTCTCGTTTCCCTCTCTTTCACCCTCCTTCAGCTCGTTTCACTCTCTTTCAACCTCCTTCGTCTCGTATCACTCTCTTTCAACCTCCTTCGTCTCGTTTCACTCTCTTTAACCCTCTTTCGTCTCGTTTCACTCTCTTCCACGCTCCTTCGTCTCGTTTCACTCTCTTTAACCCTCCTTCGTCTCGTTTCACTCTCTTTTAACCACCTTCATCTCGTTTCGCCGTCCTTCGTCTCGTTTCACTCTCTTTAACCCTCCTTCGTCTCGTTTCACTCTCTTTCACCCTCCTTCGTCTCGTTTCACTCTCTTTCACCCTCCTTCGTCTCGTTTCACTCTCTTTAACACTCCTTCGTCTTGTTCCACTCTCTTTAATCCTCCTTCGTCTCGTTTCACTCTCTTTTCCCCTCCTTCGTCTCATTTCACTCTCTTTAAACCTCCTTCGTCTCGTTTCACTCTCTTTAACCCTCCTTCATCTCGTTTCACTCTCTTTCACCCTCCTGCATCTCGTTTAACTCTCTTTCACCCTCCTTCGTCTCGTTTCACTCACTTTCCCCCTCCTTCGCCTCGTTTCACTCTCTTTAACCCTCCTTCATCTCGTTTCACTCTCTTTCACCCTCCTGCATCTCGTTTAACTCTCTTTCACCCTCCTTCGTCTCGTTTCACTCTCTTTCACGCTCCTTCGTCTCGTTTCACTCTCTTTCACCCTCCTTTGTCTCGTTTCACTCTCTTTCACCCTCCTTTGTCTCGTTTCACTCTCTTTCTCCCGTTTCACTCTCTTTCACCCTTCTTCGTCTCGTTTCACTCTCTTTCCCCCTCCTTCGTCGCGTTTCACTCTCTTTCCCCCTCCTTCGTCTCGTTTCACTCTCTTTCACCCTCCTTCGCCTTGTTTCACTCTCTTTCACCCTCGTTCGTCTCGTTTCACTCTCTTTCACCCTCCGTCATCTCGTTTCACTCTCTTTCACCGTCCTTCGTCTCGTTTCACTCTCTTTCACCCTCCACCATCTAGTTTCACTCTCTTTCACCCTCCACCATCTAGTTTCACTCTCTTTCACCGTCCTTCGTCTCGTTTCACTCTCTTTCACCCTCCTTCGTCTCCTTTCACTCTCTTTAACCCTCCCTTGTCTCGATTCACTCTCTTTAACCCTCCTTTGTCTTGTTTCACTCTCTTTAACGCTCCTTTGTCTCGTTTCACTCTCTTTCACCCGTTTAACTCTCTTTCACCCTTCTTCGTCTCGTTTCACTCTCTTTCACCCTCCTTTCTCTCGTTTCACTCTCTTTCACACTTCTTCGTCTCGTTTCACTCTCTTTCTCCCTCCTTCGCCTCGTTTCACTCTCTTTCACCCTCCTTCGTCTCGTTTCCCTCTCTTTCACCCTCCTTCAGCTCGTTTCACTCTCTTTCAACCTCCTTCGTCTCGTATCACTCTCTTTCAACCTCCTTCGTCTCGTTACACTCTCTTTAACCCTCTTTCGTCTCGTTTCACTCTCTTCCACGCTCCTTCGTCTCGTTTCACTCTCTTTAACCCTCCTTCGTCTCGTTTCACTCTCTTTTAACCACCTTCATCTCGTTTCGCCGTCCTTCGTCTCGTTTCACTCTCTTTAACCCTCCTTCGTCTCGTTTCACTCTCTTTCACCCTCCTTCGTTTCGTTTCACTCTCTTTCACCCTCCTTCGTCTCGTTTCACTCTCTTTAACACTCCTTCGTCTTGTTCCACTCTCTTTAATCCTCCTTCGTCTCGTTTCACTCTCTTTTCCCCTCCTTCGTCTCATTTCACTCTCTTTAAACCTCCTTCGTCTCGTTTCACTCTCTTTAACCCTCCTTCATCTCGTTTCACTCTCTTTCACCCTCCTGCATCTCGTTTAACTCTCTTTCACCCTCCTTCGTCTCGTTTCACTCTCTTTCACGCTACTTCGTCTCGTTTCACTCTCTTTCACCCTCCTTTGTCTCGTTTCACTCTCTTTCACCTGTTTCACTCTCTTTCACCCTTCTTGATCTCGTTTCACTCTCTTTCCCCCTCCTTCGTCGCGTTTCACTCTCTTTCCCCCTCCTTCGTCTCGTTTCACTCTCTTTCACCCTCCTTCGCCTTGTTTCACTCTCTTTCACCCTCGTTCGTCTCGTTTCACCCTCTTTCACCCTCCGTCATCTCGTTTCACTCTCTTTCACCGTCCTTCGTCTCGTTTCACTCTCTTTCACCCTCCTTCGTCTCCTTTCACTAACTTTAACCCTCCCTTGTCTCGATTCACTCTCTTTCACCCTCCTTTGTCTTGTTTCACTCTCTTTAACCCTCCTTTGTCTCGTTTCACTCTCTTTCACCCGTTTTACTCTCTTTCACCCTTCTTCGTCTCGTTTCACTCTCTTTCACCCTCCTTTGTCTCGTTTCACTCTCTTTCACCCGTTTCACTCTCTTTCACCCTTCTTCGTCTCGTTTCACTCTCTTTCCCCCTCCTTCGCCTCATTTCACTCTCTTTCACCCTCCTACAGCTCGTTTCACTCTCTTTCAACCTCCTTCGCCTCGTTTCACTCTCTTTCATCCTCCTTCATCTCGTTTCACTCTCTTTAACCCTCTTTCGTCTTGAATCACTCTCTTTAACCCTCCTTCTTCTCATTTCACTCTCTTTAACCCTCCTTCGTCTCATTTCACTCTCTTTAACCCTCCTTCGTCTCGTTTCACTCTCTATCCCCCTCCTTTGTCGCGTTTCACTCTCTTTCCCCCTCCTTCGCCTCGTTTCACTCTCTTTAACCCTCCTTCTTCTCGTTTCATTCTCTTTCACCCTCCTTCATCTCGTTTAACTCTCTTTCAATCTCCTTCGCCTAGTTTCACTCTCTTTCACCCTCGTCCATCTCGTTTCACTCTCTTTTAACCTCCATCATCTCGTTTCGCCCTCCTTCGTCTCGTTTCACTCTCTTTAACCCTCCTTCGTCTCGTTTCACTCTCTTTCACCCTCGTCCGTCTCGTTTCACTCTCTTTCACCCTCCTTCGGCTCCTTTCACTCTCTTTAACCCTTCCTTGTCTCGATTCACTCTCTTTAACCCTCCTTCTTCTCATTTCACTCTCTTTAACCCTCCTTCGTCTCGTTTCACTCTCTTTAACCCTCCTTCGTCTCGTTTCACTCTCTTTTAACCTCCTTCATCTCGTTTCGCCCTCCTTCGTCTCGTTTCACTCTCTTTAACCCTCCTTCGTCTCGTTTCACTCTCTTTCACCCTCCTTCGTCTCGTTTCACTCTCTTTCACCCTCCTTCGTCTCGTTTCACTCTCTTTAACACTCCTTCGTCTTGTTCCACTCTCTTTAACCCTCCTTCGTCTCGTTTCACTCTCTTTTCCCCTCCTTCGTCTCATTTCACTCTCTTTAAACCTCCTTCGTCTCGTTTCACTCTCTTTAACCCTCCTTCTTCTCATTTCACTCTCTTTAATCCTCCTTCGTCTCGTTTCACTCTCTTTCACCCTCCTGCATCTCGTTTAACTCTCTTTCACCCTCCTTCGTCTCGTTTCACTCTCTTTCACGCTCCTTCGTCTCGTTTCACTCTCTTTCACCCTCCTTTGTCTCGTTTCACTCTCTTTCACCCTCCTTTGTCTCGTTTCACTCTCTTTCACCCTCCTTTGTCTCGTTTCACTCTCTTTCACTCGTTTAACTCTCTTTCACCCTTCTTCGTCTCGTTTCACTCTCTTTCACCCTCCTTCAGCTCGTTTCACTCTCTTTCAACCTCCTTCGTCTCGTTTCACTCTCTTTCAACCTCCTTCGTCTCGTTTCACTCTCTTTAACCCTCTTTCGTCTCGTTTCACTCTCTTCCACCCTCCTTCGTCTCGTTTCACTCTCTTTAACCCTCCTTCGTCTCGTTTCACTCTCTTTTAACCTCCTTCATCTCGTTTCACCCTCCTTCGTCTCGTTTCACTCTCTTTAACCCTCCTTCGTCTCGTTTCACTCTCTTTTCCCCTCCTTCGTCTCATTTCACTCTCTTTCACGCTCCTTCGTCTCGTTTCACTCTCTTTCACGCTCCTTCGTCTCGTTTCGCTCTCTTTCCCCCTCCTTTGTCTCGTTTCACTCTCTTTCACCCTCCTTTGTCTCGTTTCACTCTCTTTCACCCGTTTCACTCTCTTTCACCCTTCTTCGTCTCGTTTCACTCTCTTTCCCCCTCCTTCGTCGCGTTTCACTCTCTTTCACCCTCCTTCGCCTTGTTTCACTCTCTTTCACCCGTTTAACTCTCTTTCACCCTTCTTCGTCTCGTTTCACTCTCTTTCACCCTCCTTTGTCTCGTTTCACTCCCTTTCACCCTCATTTGTCTCGTTTCACTCTCTTTCACCCTTTTCACTCTCTTTTTTACCCTTCTTCGTCTCGTTTCACTCGCTTTCTCCCTCCTTCGCCTCGTTTCACTCTCTTTCACCCTCCTTCGTCTCGTTTCCCTCTCTTTCACCCTCCTTCAGCTCGTTTCACTCTCTTTCAACCTGCTTCGTCTCGTTTCACTCTCTTTCAACCTCCTGCGTCTCGTTTCACTCTCTTTAACCCTCTTTCGTCTCGTTTCACTCTCTTCCACCCTCCTTCGTCTCGTTTCACTCTCTTTAACCCTCCTTCGTCTCGTTTCACTCTCTTTTAACCTCATTCATCTCGATTCGCCCTCCTTCGTCTCGTTTCACTCTCTTTAACCCTCCTTCGTCTCGTTTCACTCTCTTTCACCCTCCTTCGTCTCGTTTCACTCTCTTTCACCCTCCTTCGTCTCGTTTCACTCTCTTTAACACTCCTTCGTCTTGTTCCACTCTCTTTAACCCTCCTTCGTCTCGTTTCACTCTCTTTTCCCCTCCTTCGTCTCATTTCACTCTCTTTCACGCTCCTTCGTCTCGTTTCACTCTCTTTCACGCTCCTTCGTCTCGTTTCACTCTCTTTCACCCTCCTTTGTCTCGTTTCACTCTCTTTCACCCTCCTTTGTCTCGTTTCACTCTCTTTCACCCGTTTCACTCTCTTTCACCCTTCTTCGTCTCGTTTCACTCTCTTTCCCCCTCCTTCGTCGCGTTTCACTCTCTTTCACCCTCCTTCGCCTTGTTTCACTCTCTTTCACCCGTTTAACTCTCTTTCACCCTTCTTCGTCTCGTTTCACTCTCTTTCACCCTCCTTTGTCTCGTTTCACTCCCTTTCACCCTCATTTGTCTCGTTTCACTCTCTTTCACCCTTTTCACTCTCTTTCACCCTTCTTCGTCTCGTTTCACTCGCTTTCTCCCTCCTTCGCCTCGTTTCACTCTCTTTCACCCTCCTTCGTCTCGTTTCCCTCTCTTTCACCCTCCTTCAGCTCGTTTCACTCTCTTTCAACCTGCTTCGTCTCGTTTCACTCTCTTTCAACCTCCTGCGTCTCGTTTCACTCTCTTTAACCCTCTTTCGTCTCGTTTCACTCTCTTCCACCCTCCTTCGTCTCGTTTCACTCTCTTTAACCCTCCTCCGTCGCGTTTCACTCACTTTCCCCCTCCTTCGCCTCGTTTCACTCTCTTTAACCCTCCTTCATCTCGTTTCACTCTCTTTCACCCTCCTGCATCTCGTTTAACTCTCTTTCACCCTCCTTCGTCTCGTTTCACTCTCTTTCACGCTCCTTCGTCTCGTTTCACTCTCTTTCACCCTCCTTTGTCTCGTTTCACTCTCTTTCACCCTCCTTTGTCTCGTTTCACTCTCTTTCACCCGTTTCACTCTCTTTCACCCTTCTTCGTCTCGTTTCACTCTCTTTCCCCCTCCTTCGTCGCGTTTCACTCTCTTTCCCCCTCCTTCGTCTCGTTTCACTCTCTTTCACCCTCCTTCGCCTTGTTTCACTCTCTTTCACCCTCGTTCGTCTCGTTTCACTCTCTTTCACCCTCCGTCATCTCGTTTCACTCTCTTTCACCGTCCTTCGTCTCGTTTCACTCTCTTTCACCCTCCACCATCTAGTTTCACTCTCTTTCACCCTCCACCATCTAGTTTCACTCTCTTTCACCGTCCTTCGTCTCGTTTCACTCTCTTTCACCCTCCTTCGTCTCCTTTCACTCTCTTTAACCCTCCCTTGTCTCGATTCACTCTCTTTAACCCTCCTTTGTCTTGTTTCACTCTCTTTAACGCTCCTTTGTCTCGTTTCACTCTCTTTCACCCGTTTAACTCTCTTTCACCCTTCTTCGTCTCGTTTCACTCTCTTTCACCCTCCTTTGTCTCGTTTCACTCTCTTTCACCCTTCTTCGTCTCGTTTCACTCTCTTTCTCCCTCCTTCGCCTCGTTTCACTCTCTTTCACCCTCCTTCGTCTCGTTTCCCTCTCTTTCACCCTCCTTCAGCTCGTTTCACTCTCTTTCAACCTCCTTCGTCTCGTATCACTCTCTTTCAACCTCCTTCGTCTCGTTTCACTCTCTTTAACCCTCTTTCGTCTCGTTTCACTCTCTTCCACGCTCCTTCGTCTCGTTTCACTCTCTTTAACCCTCCTTCGTCTCGTTTCACTCTCTTTTAACCACCTTCATCTCGTTTCGCCGTCCTTCGTCTCGTTTCACTCTCTTTAACCCTCCTTCGTCTCGTTTCACTCTCTTTCACCCTCCTTCGTCTCGTTTCACTCTCTTTCACCCTCCTTCGTCTCGTTTCACTCTCTTTAACACTCCTTCGTCTTGTTCCACTCTGTTTAATCCTCCTTCGTCTCGTTTCACTCTCTTTTCCCCTCCTTCGTCTCATTTCACTCTCTTTAAACCTCCTTCGTCTCGTTTCACTCTATTTAACCCTCCTTCTTCTCATTTCACTCTCTTTAACCCTCCTTCATCTCGTATCACTCTCTTTAACCCTCCTTCTTCTCATTTCACTCTCTTTAACCCTCCTTCGTCTCGTTTCACTCTCTTTAACCCTCCTCCGTCGCGTTTCACTCTCTTTCCCCCTCCTTCGCCTCGTTTCACTCTCTTTAACCCTCCTTCATCTCGTTTCACTCTCTTTCACCCTCCTGCATCTCGTTTAACTCTCTTTCACCCTCCTTCGTCTCGTTTCACTCTCTTTCACGCTACTTCGTCTCGTTTCACTCTCTTTCACCCTCCTTTGTCTCGTTTCACTCTCTTTCACCTGTTTCACTCTCTTTCACCCTTCTTGATCTCGTTTCACTCTCTTTCCCCCTCCTTCGTCGCGTTTCACTCTCTTTCCCCCTCCTTCGTCTCGTTTCACTCTCTTTCACCCTCCTTCGCCTTGTTTCACTCTCTTTCACCCTCGTTCGTCTCGTTTCACCCTCTTTCACCCTCCGTCATCTCGTTTCACTCTCTTTCACCGTCCTTCGTCTCGTTTCACTCTCTTTCACCCTCCTTCGTCTCCTTTCACTAACTTTAACCCTCCCTTGTCTCGATTCACTCTCTTTAACCCTCCTTTGTCTTGTTTCACTCTCTTTAACCCTCCTTTGTCTCGTTTCACTCTCTTTCACCCGTTTTACTCTCTTTCACCCTTCTTCGTCTCGTTTCACTCTCTTTCACCCTCCTTTGTCTCGTTTCACTCTCTTTCACCCGTTTCACTCTCTTTCACCCTTCTTCGTCTCGTTTCACTCTCTTTCCCCCTCCTTCGCCTCATTTCACTCTCTTTCACCCTCCTACAGCTCGTTTCACTCTCTTTCAACCTCCTTCGCCTCGTTTCACTCTCTTTCATCCTCCTTCATCTCGTTTCACTCTCTTTAACCCTCTTTCGTCTTGAATCACTCTCTTTAACCCTCCTTCTTCTCATTTCACTCTCTTTAACCCTCCTTCGTCTCATTTCACTCTCTTTAACCCTCCTTCGTCTCGTTTCACTCTCTATCCCCCTCCTTTGTCGCGTTTCACTCTCTTTCCCCCTCCTTCGCCTCGTTTCACTCTCTTTAACCCTCCTTCTTCTCGTTTCATTCTCTTTCACCCTCCTTCATCTCGTTTAACTCTCTTTCAATCTCCTTCGCCTAGTTTCACTCTCTTTCACCCTCGTCCATCTCGTTTCACTCTCTTTTAACCTCCATCATCTCGTTTCGCCCTCCTTCGTCTCGTTTCACTCTCTTTAACCCTCCTTCGTCTCGTTTCACTCTCTTTCACCCTCGTCCGTCTCGTTTCACTCTCTTTCACCCTCCTTCGGCTCCTTTCACTCTCTTTAACCCTTCCTTGTCTCGATTCACTCTCTTTAACCCTCCTTCTTCTCATTTCACTCTCTTTAACCCTCCTTCGTCTCGTTTCACTCTCTTTAACCCTCCTTCGTCTCGTTTCACTCTCTTTTAACCTCCTTCATCTCGTTTCGCCCTCCTTCGTCTCGTTTCACTCTCTTTAACCCTCCTTCGTCTCGTTTCACTCTCTTTCACCCTCCTTCGTCTCGTTTCACTCTCTTTCACCCTCCTTCGTCTCGTTTCACTCTCTTTAACACTCCTTCGTCTTGTTCCACTCTCTTTAACCCTCCTTCGTCTCGTTTCACTCTCTTTTCCCCTCCTTCGTCTCATTTCACTCTCTTTAAACCTCCTTCGTCTCATTTCACTCTCTTTAACCCTCCTTCTTCTCATTTCACTCTCTTTAACCCTCCTTCGTCTCGTTTCACTCTCTTTCACCCTCCTGCATCTCGTTTAACTCTCTTTCACCCTCCTTCGTCTCGTTTCACTCTCTTTCACGCTCCTTCGTCTCGTTTCACTCTCTTTCACCCTCCTTTGTCTCGTTTCACTCTCTTTCACCCTCCTTTGTCTCGTTTCACTCTCTTTCACCCTCCTTTGTCTCGTTTCACTCTCTTTCACTCGTTTAACTCTCTTTCACCCTTCTTCGTCTCGTTTCACTCTCTTTCACCCTCCTTCAGCTCGTTTCACTCTCTTTCAACCTCCTTCGTCTCGTTTCACTCTCTTTCAACCTCCTTCGTCTCGTTTCACTCTCTTTAACCCTCTTTCGTCTCGTTTCACTCTCTTCCACCCTCCTTCGTCTCGTTTCACTCTCTTTAACCCTCCTTCGTCTCGTTTCACTCTCTTTTAACCTCCTTCATCTCGTTTCACCCTCCTTCGTCTCGTTTCACTCTCTTTAACCCTCTTTCGTCTCGTTTCACTCTCTTCCACCCTCCTTCGTCTCGTTTCACTCTCTTTAACCCTCCTTCGTCTCGTTTCACTCTCTTTTAACCTCATTCATCTCGATTCGCCCTCCTTCGTCTCGTTTCACTCTCTTTAACCCTCCTTCGTCTCGTTTCACTCTCTTTCACCCTCCTTCGTCTCGTTTCACTCTCTTTCACCCTCCTTCGTCTCGTTTCACTCTCTTTAACACTCCTTCGTCTTGTTCCACTCTCTTTAACCCTCCTTCGTCTCGTTTCACTCTCTTTTCCCCTCCTTCGTCTCATTTCACTCTCTTTCACGCTCCTTCGTCTCGTTTCACTCTCTTTCACGCTCCTTCGTCTCGTTTCACTCTCTTTCACCCTCCTTTGTCTCGTTTCACTCTCTTTCACCCTCCTTTGTCTCGTTTCACTCTCTTTCACCCGTTTCACTCTCTTTCACCCTTCTTCGTCTCGTTTCACTCTCTTTCCCCCTCCTTCGTCGCGTTTCACTCTCTTTCACCCTCCTTCGCCTTGTTTCACTCTCTTTCACCCGTTTAACTCTCTTTCACCCTTCTTCGTCTCGTTTCACTCTCTTTCACCCTCCTTTGTCTCGTTTCACTCCCTTTCACCCTCATTTGTCTCGTTTCACTCTCTTTCACCCTTTTCACTCTCTTTCACCCTTCTTCGTCTCGTTTCACTCGCTTTCTCCCTCCTTCGCCTCGTTTCACTCTCTTTCACCCTCCTTCGTCTCGTTTCCCTCTCTTTCACCCTCCTTCAGCTCGTTTCACTCTCTTTCAACCTGCTTCGTCTCGTTTCACTCTCTTTCAACCTCCTGCGTCTCGTTTCACTCTCTTTAACCCTCTTTCGTCTCGTTTCACTCTCTTCCACCCTCCTTCGTCTCGTTTCACTCTCTTTAACCCTCCTCCGTCGCGTTTCACTCACTTTCCCCCTCCTTCGCCTCGTTTCACTCTCTTTAACCCTCCTTCATCTCGTTTCACTCTCTTTCACCCTCCTGCATCTCGTTTAACTCTCTTTCACCCTCCTTCGTCTCGTTTCACTCTCTTTCACGCTCCTTCGTCTCGTTTCACTCTCTTTCACCCTCCTTTGTCTCGTTTCACTCTCTTTCACCCTCCTTTGTCTCGTTTCACTCTCTTTCACCCGTTTCACTCTCTTTCACCCTTCTTCGTCTCGTTTCACTCTCTTTCCCCCTCCTTCGTCGCGTTTCACTCTCTTTCCCCCTCCTTCGTCTCGTTTCACTCTCTTTCACCCTCCTTCGCCTTGTTTCACTCTCTTTCACCCTCGTTCGTCTCGTTTCACTCTCTTTCACCCTCCGTCATCTCGTTTCACTCTCTTTCACCGTCCTTCGTCTCGTTTCACTCTCTTTCACCCTCCACCATCTAGTTTCACTCTCTTTCACCCTCCACCATCTAGTTTCACTCTCTTTCACCGTCCTTCGTCTCGTTTCACTCTCTTTCACCCTCCTTCGTCTCCTTTCACTCTCTTTAACCCTCCCTTGTCTCGATTCACTCTCTTTAACCCTCCTTTGTCTTGTTTCACTCTCTTTAACGCTCCTTTGTCTCGTTTCACTCTCTTTCACCCGTTTAACTCTCTTTCACCCTTCTTCGTCTCGTTTCACTCTCTTTCACCCTCCTTTGTCTCGTTTCACTCTCTTTCACCCTTCTTCGTCTCGTTTCACTCTCTTTCTCCCTCCTTCGCCTCGTTTCACTCTCTTTCACCCTCCTTCGTCTCGTTTCCCTCTCTTTCACCCTCCTTCAGCTCGTTTCACTCTCTTTCAACCTCCTTCGTCTCGTATCACTCTCTTTCAACCTCCTTCGTCTCGTTTCACTCTCTTTAACCCTCTTTCGTCTCGTTTCACTCTCTTCCACGCTCCTTCGTCTCGTTTCACTCTCTTTAACCCTCCTTCGTCTCGTTTCACTCTCTTTTAACCACCTTCATCTCGTTTCGCCGTCCTTCGTCTCGTTTCACTCTCTTTAACCCTCCTTCGTCTCGTTTCACTCTCTTTCACCCTCCTTCGTCTCGTTTCACTCTCTTTCACCCTCCTTCGTCTCGTTTCACTCTCTTTAACACTCCTTCGTCTTGTTCCACTCTCTTTAATCCTCCTTCGTCTCGTTTCACTCTCTTTTCCCCTCCTTCGTCTCATTTCACTCTCTTTAAACCTCCTTCGTCTCGTTTCACTCTATTTAACCCTCCTTCTTCTCATTTCACTCTCTTTAACCCTCCTTCATCTCGTATCACTCTCTTTAACCCTCCTTCTTCTCATTTCACTCTCTTTAACCCTCCTTCGTCTCGTTTCACTCTCTTTAACCCTCCTCCGTCGCGTTTCACTCTCTTTCCCCCTCCTTCGCCTCGTTTCACTCTCTTTAACCCTCCTTCATCTCGTTTCACTCTCTTTCACCCTCCTGCATCTCGTTTAACTCTCTTTCACCCTCCTTCGTCTCGTTTCACTCTCTTTCACGCTACTTCGTCTCGTTTCACTCTCTTTCACCCTCCTTTGTCTCGTTTCACTCTCTTTCACCTGTTTCACTCTCTTTCACCCTTCTTGATCTCGTTTCACTCTCTTTCCCCCTCCTTCGTCGCGTTTCACTCTCTTTCCCCCTCCTTCGTCTCGTTTCACTCTCTTTCACCCTCCTTCGCCTTGTTTCACTCTCTTTCACCCTCGTTCGTCTCGTTTCACCCTCTTTCACCCTCCGTCATCTCGTTTCACTCTCTTTCACCGTCCTTCGTCTCGTTTCACTCTCTTTCACCCTCCTTCGTCTCCTTTCACTAACTTTAACCCTCCCTTGTCTCGATTCACTCTCTTTAACCCTCCTTTGTCTTGTTTCACTCTCTTTAACCCTCCTTTGTCTCGTTTCACTCTCTTTCACCCGTTTTACTCTCTTTCACCCTTCTTCGTCTCGTTTCACTCTCTTTCACCCTCCTTTGTCTCGTTTCACTCTCTTTCACCCGTTTCACTCTCTTTCACCCTTCTTCGTCTCGTTTCACTCTCTTTCCCCCTCCTTCGCCTCATTTCACTCTCTTTCACCCTCCTACAGCTCGTTTCACTCTCTTTCAACCTCCTTCGCCTCGTTTCACTCTCTTTCATCCTCCTTCATCTCGTTTCACTCTCTTTAACCCTCTTTCGTCTTGAATCACTCTCTTTAACCCTCCTTCTTCTCATTTCACTCTCTTTAACCCTCCTTCGTCTCATTTCACTCTCTTTAACCCTCCTTCGTCTCGTTTCACTCTCTATCCCCCTCCTTTGTCGCGTTTCACTCTCTTTCCCCCTCCTTCGCCTCGTTTCACTCTCTTTAACCCTCCTTCTTCTCGTTTCATTCTCTTTCACCCTCCTTCATCTCGTTTAACTCTCTTTCAATCTCCTTCGCCTAGTTTCACTCTCTTTCACCCTCGTCCATCTCGTTTCACTCTCTTTTAACCTCCATCATCTCGTTTCGCCCTCCTTCGTCTCGTTTCACTCTCTTTAACCCTCCTTCGTCTCGTTTCACTCTCTTTCACCCTCGTCCGTCTCGTTTCACTCTCTTTCACCCTCCTTCGGCTCCTTTCACTCTCTTTAACCCTTCCTTGTCTCGATTCACTCTCTTTAACCCTCCTTCTTCTCATTTCACTCTCTTTAACCCTCCTTCGTCTCGTTTCACTCTCTTTAACCCTCCTTCGTCTCGTTTCACTCTCTTTTAACCTCCTTCATCTCGTTTCGCCCTCCTTCGTCTCGTTTCACTCTCTTTAACCCTCCTTCGTCTCGTTTCACTCTCTTTCACCCTCCTTCGTCTCGTTTCACTCTCTTTCACCCTCCTTCGTCTCGTTTCACTCTCTTTAACACTCCTTCGTCTTGTTCCACTCTCTTTAACCCTCCTTCGTCTCGTTTCACTCTCTTTTCCCCTCCTTCGTCTCATTTCACTCTCTTTAAACCTCCTTCGTCTCATTTCACTCTCTTTAACCCTCCTTCTTCTCATTTCACTCTCTTTAACCCTCCTTCGTCTCGTTTCACTCTCTTTCACCCTCCTGCATCTCGTTTAACTCTCTTTCACCCTCCTTCGTCTCGTTTCACTCTCTTTCACGCTCCTTCGTCTCGTTTCACTCTCTTTCACCCTCCTTTGTCTCGTTTCACTCTCTTTCACCCTCCTTTGTCTCGTTTCACTCTCTTTCACCCTCCTTTGTCTCGTTTCACTCTCTTTCACTCGTTTAACTCTCTTTCACCCTTCTTCGTCTCGTTTCACTCTCTTTCACCCTCCTTCAGCTCGTTTCACTCTCTTTCAACCTCCTTCGTCTCGTTTCACTCTCTTTCAACCTCCTTCGTCTCGTTTCACTCTCTTTAACCCTCTTTCGTCTCGTTTCACTCTCTTCCACCCTCCTTCGTCTCGTTTCACTCTCTTTAACCCTCCTTCGTCTCGTTTCACTCTCTTTTAACCTCCTTCATCTCGTTTCACCCTCCTTCGTCTCGTTTCACTCTCTTTAACCCTCCTTCGTCTCGTTTCACTCTCTTTTCCCCTCCTTCGTCTCATTTCACTCTCTTTCACGCTCCTTCGTCTCGTTTCACTCTCTTTCACGCTCCTTCGTCTCGTTTCGCTCTCTTTCCCCCTCCTTTGTCTCGTTTCACTCTCTTTCACCCTCCTTTGTCTCGTTTCACTCTCTTTCACCCGTTTCACTCTCTTTCACCCTTCTTCGTCTCGTTTCACTCTCTTTCCCCCTCCTTCGTCGCGTTTCACTCTCTTTCACCCTCCTTCGCCTTGTTTCACTCTCTTTCACCCGTTTAACTCTTTCACCCTTCTTCGTCTCGTTTCACTCTCTTTCACCCGTTTAACTCTCTTTCACCCTCATTTGTCTCGTTTCACTCTCTTTCACCCTTTTCACTCTCTTTTTTACCCTTCTTCGTCTCGTTTCACTCGCTTTCTCCCTCCTTCGCCTCGTTTCACTCTCTTTCACCCTCCTTCGTCTCGTTTCCCTCTCTTTCACCCTCCTTCAGCTCGTTTCACTCTCTTTCAACCTGCTTCGTCTCGTTTCACTCTCTTTCAACCTCCTGCGTCTCGTTTCACTCTCTTTAACCCTCTTTCGTCTCGTTTCACTCTCTTCCACCCTCCTTCGTCTCGTTTCACTCTCTTTAACCCTCCTTCGTCTCGTTTCACTCTCTTTTAACCTCATTCATCTCGATTCGCCCTCCTTCGTCTCGTTTCACTCTCTTTAACCCTCCTTTGTCTCGTTTCACTCTCTTTCACCCTCCTTCGTCTCGTTTCACTCTCTTTCACCCTCCTTCGTCTCGTTTCACTCTCTTTAACACTCCTTCGTCTTGTTCCACTCTCTTTAACCCTCCTTCGTCTCGTTTCACTCTCTTTTCCCCTCCTTCGTCTCATTTCACTCTCTTTCACGCTCCTTCGTCTCGTTTCACTCTCTTTCACGCTCCTTCGTCTCGTTTCACTCTCTTTCACCCTCCTTTGTCTCGTTTCACTCTCTTTCACCCTCCTTTGTCTCGTTTCACTCTCTTTCACCCGTTTCACTCTCTTTCACCCTTCTTCGTCTCGTTTCACTCTCTTTCCCCCTCCTTCGTCGCGTTTCACTCTCTTTCACCCTCCTTCGCCTTGTTTCACTCTCTTTCACCCGTTTAACTCTCTTTCACCCTTCTTCGTCTCGTTTCACTCTCTTTCACCCTCCTTTGTCTCGTTTCACTCCCTTTCACCCTCATTTGTCTCGTTTCACTCCCTTTCACCCTTTTCACTCTCTTTCACCCTTCTTCGTCTCGTTTCACTCGCTTTCTCCCTCCTTCGCCTCGTTTCACTCTCTTTCACCCTCCTTCGTCTCGTTTCCCTCTCTTTCACCCTCCTTCAGCTCGTTTCACTCTCTTTCAACCTGCTTCGTCTCGTTTCACTCTCTTTCAACCTCCTGCGTCTCGTTTCACTCTCTTTAACCCTCTTTCGTCTCGTTTCACTCTCTTCCACCCTCCTTCGTCTCGTTTCACTCTCTTTAACCCTCCTTCGTCTCGTTTCACTCTCTTTTAACCTCATTCATCTCGATTCGCCCTCCTTCGTCTCGTTTCACTCTCTTTAACCCTCCTTCGTCTCGTTTCACTCTCTTTCACCCTCCTTCGTCTCGTTTCACTCTCTTTCACCCTCCTTCGTCTCGTTTCACTCTCTTTAACACTCCTTCGTCTTGTTCCACTCTCTTTAACCCTCCTTCGTCTCGTTTCACTCTCTTTTCCCCTCCTTCGTCTCATTTCACTCTCTTTCACGCTCCTTCGTCTCGTTTCACTCTCTTTCACGCTCCTTCGTCTCGTTTCACTCTCTTTCACCCTCCTTTGTCTCGTTTCACTCTCTTACACCCTCCTTTGTCTCGTTTCACTCTCTTTCACCCGTTTCACTCTCTTTCACCCTTCTTCGTCTCGTTTCACTCTCTTTCCCCCTCCTTCGTCGCGTTTCACTCTCTTTCACCCTCCTTCGCCTTGTTTCACTCTATTTCACCCGTTTAACTCTCTTTCACCCTTCTTCGTCTCGTTTCACTCTCTTTCACCCTCCTTTGTCTCGTTTCACTCCCTTTCACCCTCATTTGTCTCGTTTCACTCTCTTTCACCCTTTTCACTCTCTTTCACCCTTCTTCGTCTCGTTTCACTCGCTTTCTCCCTCCTTCGCCTCGTTTCACTCTCTTTCACCCTCCTTCGTCTCGTTTCCCTCTCTTTCACCCTCCTTCAGCTCGTTTCACTCTCTTTCAACCTGCTTCGTCTCGTTTCACTCTCTTTCAACCTCCTTCGTCTCGTTTCACTCTCTTTAACCCTCTTTCGTCTCGTTTCACTCTCTTCCACCCTCCTTCGTCTCGTTTCACTCTCTTTAACCCTCCTTCGTCTCGTTTCACTCTCTTTTAACCTCATTCATCTCGATTCGCCCTCCTTCGTCTCGTTTCACTCTCTTTAACCCTCCTTCGTCTCGTTTCACTCTCTTTCACCCTCCTTCGTCTCGTTTCACTCTCTTTCACCCTCCTTCGTCTCGTTTCACTCTCTTTAACACTCCTTCGTCTTGTTCTACTCTCTTTAACCCTCCTTCGTCTCGTTTCACTCTCTTTTCCCCTCCTTCGTCTCATTTCACTCTCTTTCACGCTCCTTCGTCTCGTTTCACTCTCTTTCACGCTCCTTCGTCTCGTTTCACTCTCTTTCACCCTCCTTTGTCTCGTTTCACTCTCTTTCACCCTCCTTTGTCTCGTTTCACTCTCTTTCACCCGTTTCACTCTCTTTCACCCTTTTTCGTCTCGTTTCACTCTCTTTCCCCCTCCTTCGTCGCGTTTCACTCTCTTTCCCCCTCCTTCGTCTCGTTTCACTCTCTTTCACCCTCCTTCGCCTTGTTTCACTCTCTTTCACCCGTTTAACTCTCTTTCACCCTTCTTCGTCTCGTTTCACTCTTTTTCACCCTCCTTTGTCTCGTTTCACTCTCTTTCACCCTCATTTGTCTCGTTTCACTCTCTTTCACCCTTTTCACTCTCTTTCACCCTTCTTCGTCTCGTTTCACTCGCTTTCTCCCTCCTTCGCCTCGTTTCACTCTCTTTCACCCTCCTTCGTCTCGTTTTCCTTTCTTTCACCCTCCTTCAGCTCGTTTCACTCTCTTTCAACCTGCTTCGTCTCGTTTCACTCTCTTTCAACCTCCTTCGTCTCGTTTCACTCTCTTTAACACTCCTTCGTCTTGTTCCACTCTCTTTAACCCTCCTTCGTCTCGTTTCACTCTCTTTCACCCTCCTTCGTCTCGTTTCACTCTCTTTAACACTCCTTTGTCTCGTTTCACTCTCTTTAACCCTCCTTCTTCTCATTTCACTCTCTTTAACCCTCCTTCATCTCGTTTCACTCTCTTTAACCCTCCTTCTTCTCATTTCACTCTCTTTAACCCTCCTTCGTCTCGTTTCACTCTCTTTAACCCTCCTCCGTCGCGTTTCACTCTCTTTCCCCCTCCTTCGCCTCGTTTCACTCTCTTTAACCCTCCTTCATCTCGTTTCACTCTCTTTCACCCTCCTGCATCTCGTTTAACTCTCTTTCACCCTCCTTCGTCTCGTTTCACTCTCTTTCACGCTCCTTCGTCTCGTTTCACTCTCTTTCACCCTCCTTTGTCTCGTTTCACTCTCTTTCACCCTCCTTTGTCTCGTTTCACTCTCTTTCACCCGGTCACTCTCTTTCACCCTTCTTCGTCTCGTTTCACTCTCTTTCCCCCTCCTTCGTCGCGTTTCACTCTCTTTCCCCCTCCTTCGTCTCGTTTCACTCTCTTTTACCCTCCTTCGCCTTGTTTCACTCTCTTTCACCGTCGTTCGTCTCGTTTCACTCTCTTTCACCCTCCGTCATCTCGTTTCACTCTCTTTCACCCTTCTTCGTCTCGTTTCACTCTCTTTCCCCCTCCTTCGTCACGTTTCACTCTCTTTCCCCCTCCTTCGTCTCGTTTCACTCTCTTTCACCCTCCACCATCTAGTTTCACTCTCTTTCACCGTCCTTCGTCTCTTTTCACTCTCTTTCACCCTCCTTCGTCTCCTTTCACTCTCTGTAACCCTCCCTTGTCTCGATTCACTCTCTTTCACCGTCCTTCGTCTCGTTTCACTATCTTTCACCCTCCTTCGTCTCCTTTCACTCTCTTTAACCCTCCCTTGTCTCGATTCACTCTCTTTAACCCTCCTTTGTCTTGTTTCACTCTCTTTAACGCTCCTTTGTCTCGTTTCACTCTCTTTCACCCGTTTAACTCTCTTTCACCCTTCTTCGTCTCGTTTCACTCTCTTTCACCCTCCTTTGTCTCGTTTCACTCTCTTTCACCCTCCTTTGTCTCGTTTCACTCTCTTTCACACTTTTCACTCTCTTTCACCCTTCTTTGTCTCGTTTCACTCTCTTTCTCCCTCCTTCGCCTCGTTTCACTCTCTTTCACCCTCCTTCGTCTCGTTTCCCTCTCTTTCACCCTCCTTCAGCTTGTTTCACTCTCTTTCAACCTCCTTCGTCTCGTTTCACTCTCTTTCAACCTCCTTCGTCTCGTTTCACTCTCTTTAACCCTCTTTCGTCTCGTTTCACTCTCTTCCACCCTCCTTCGTCTCGTTTCACTCTCTTTAACCCTCCTTCATCTCGTTTCACTCTCTTTTAACCTCCTTCATCTCGTTTCGCCCTCCTTCGTCTCGTTTCACTCTCTTTAACCCTCCTTCGTCTCGTTTCACTCTCTTTCACCCTCCTTCGTCTCGTTTCACTCTCTTTCACCCTCCTTCGTCTCGTTTCACTCTCTTTAACACTCCTTCGACTTGTTCCACTCTCTTTAACCCTCCTTCGTCTCGTTTCACTCTCTTTTCCCCTCCTTCGTCTCATTTCACTCTCTTTAAACCTCCTTCGTCTCGTTTCACTCTCTTTAACCCTCCTTCTTCTCATTTCACTCTCTTTAACCCTCCTTCGTCTCGTTTCACTCTCTTTAACCCTCCTTCGTCTCGTTTCACTCTCTTTTAACCTCCTTCATCTCGTTTCGCCCTCCTTCGTCTCGTTTCACTCTCTTTAACCCTCCTTCGTCTCCTTTCATTCTCTTTCACCCTCCTTCATCTCGTTTCACTCTCTTTCACCCTCCTTCGTCTCGTTTCACTCTCTATAACACTCCTTCGTCTTGTTCCACTCTCTTTAACCCTCCTTCGTCTCGTTTCACTCTCTTTTCCCCTCCTTCGTCTCATTTCACTCTCTTTAAACCTCCTTCGTCTCGTTTCACTCTCTTTAACCCTCCTTCTTCTCATTTCACTCTCTTTAACCCTCCTTCGTCTCGTTTCACTCTCTTTCACCCTCCTTTGTCTCGTTTCACTCTCTTTCACCCTCCTTTGTCTCGTTTCACTCTCTTTCACCCGTTTCACTCTCTTTCACCCTTCTTCGTCTCGTTTCACTCTCTTTCCCCCTCTTTCGTCGCGTTTCACTCTCGTTCCCCCTCCTTCGTCTCGTTTCACTCTCTTTCACCCTCCTTCGCCTTGTTTCACTCTCTTTCACCCGTTTAACTCTCTTTCACCCTTCTTCGTCTCGTTTCACTCTCTTTCACCCTCCTTTGTCTCGTTTCACTCTCTTTCACCCTCATTTGTCTCGTTGCACTCTCTTTCACCCTTTTCACTCTCTTTCACCCTTCTTCGTCTCGTTTCACTCGCTTTCTCCCTCCTTCGCCTCGTTTCACTCTCTTTCACCCTCCTTCGTCTCGTTTCCCTCTCTTTCACCCTCCTTCAGCTCGTTTCACTCTCTTTCAACCTGCTTCGTCTCGTTTCACTCTCTTTCAACCTCCTTCGTCTCGTTTCACTCTCTTTAACCCTCTTTCGTCTCGTTTCACTCTCTTCCACCCTCCTTCGTCTCGTTTCACTCTCTTTAACCCTCCTTCGTCTCGTTTCACTCTCTTTTAACCTCATTCATCTCGATTCGCCCTCCTTCGTCTCGTTTCACTCTCTTTAACCCTCCTTCGTCTCGTTTCACTCTCTTTCACCCTCCTTCGTCTCGTTTCACTCTCTTTCACCCTCCTTCGTCTCGTTTCACTCTCTTTAACACTCCTTCGTCTTGTTCCACTCTCTTTAACCCTCCTTTGTCTCGTTTCACTCTCTTTCACCCTCCTTCGTCTCGTTTCACTCTCTTTAACACTCCTTTGTCTCGTTTCACTCTCTTTAACCCTCCTTCTTCTCATTTCACTCTCTTTAACCCTCCTTCATCTCGTTTCACTCTCTTTAACCCTCCTTCTTCTCATTTCACTCTCTTTAACCCTCCTTCGTCTCGTTTCACTCTCTTTAACCCTCCTCCGTCGCTTTTCACTCTCTTTCCCCCTCCTTCGCCTCGTTTCACTCTCTTTAACCCTCCTTCATCTCGTTTCACTCTCTTTCACCCTCCTGCATCTCGTTTAACTCTCTTTCACCCTCCTTCGTCTCGTTTCACTCTCTTTCACGCTCCTTCGTCTCGTTTCACTCTCTTTCACCCTCCTTTGTCTCGTTTCACTCTCTTTCACCCTCCTTTGTCTCGTTTCACTCTCTTTCACCCGTTTCACTCTCTTTCACCCTTCTTCGTCTCGTTTCACTCTCTTTCCCCCTCCTTCGTCGCGTTTCACTCTCTTTCCCCCTCCTTCGTCTCGTTTCACTCTCTTTTACCCTCCTTCGCCTTGTTTCACTCTCTTTCACCCTCGTTCGTCTCGTTTCACTCTCTTTCACCCTCCGTCATCTCGTTTCACTCTCTTTCACCCTCCTTCGTCTCGTTTCACTCTCTTTCCCCCTCCTTCGTCACGTTTCACTCTCTTTCCCCCTCCTTCGTCTCGTTTCACTCTCTTTCACCCTCCACCATCTAGTTTCACTCTCTTTCACCGTCCTTCGTCTCGTTTCACTCTCTTTCACCCTCCTTCGTCTCCTTTCACTCTCTGTAACCCTCCCTTGTCTCGATTCACTCTCTTTCACCGTCCTTCATCTCGTTTCACTATCTTTCACCCTCCTTCGTCTCCTTTCACTCTCTTTAACGCTCCCTTGTCTCGATTCACTCTCTTTAACCCTCCTTTGTCTTGTTTCACTCTCTTTAACGCTCCTTTGTCTCATTTCACTCTCTTTCACCCGTTTAACTCTCTTTCACCCTTCTTCGTCTCGTTTCACTCTCTTTCACCCTCCTTTGTCTCGTTTCACTCTCTTTCACCCTCCTTTGTCTCGTTTCACTCTCTTTCACACTTTTCACTCTCTTTCACCCTTCTTTGTCTCGTTTCACTCTCTTTCTCCCTCCTTCGCCTCGTTTCACTCTCTTTCACCCTCCTTCGTCTCGTTTCCCTCTCTTTCACCCTCCTTCAGCTTGTTTCACTCTCTTTCAACCTCGTTCGTCTCGTTTCACTCTCTTTCAACCTCCTTCGTCTCGTTTCACACTCTTTAACCCTCTTTCGTCTCGTTTCACTCTCTTCCACCCTCCTTCGTCTCGTTTCACTCTCTTTAACCCTCCTTCGTCTCGTTTCACTCTCTTTTAACCTCCTTCATCTCGTTTCGCCCTCCTTCGTCTCGTTTCACTCTCTTTAACCCTCCTTCGTCTCGTTTCACTCTCTTTCACCCTCCTTCGTCTCGTTTCACTCTCTTTCACCCTCCTTCGTCTCGTTTCACTCTCTTTAACACTCCTTCGACGTGTTCCACTCTCTTTAACCCTCCTTCGTCTCGTTTCACTCTCTTTTCCCCTCCTTCGTCTCATTTCACTCTCTTTAAACCTCCTTCGTCTCGTTTCACTCTCTTTAACCCTCCTTCTTCTCATTTCACTCTCTTTAACCCTCCTTCGTCTCGTTTCACTCTCTTTAACCCTCCTTCGTCTCGTTTCACTCTCTTTTAACCTCCTTCATCTCGTTTCGCCCTCCTTCGTCTCGTTTCACTCTCTTTAACCCTCCTTCGTCTCCTTTCATTCTCTTTCACCCTCCTTCATCTCGTTTCACTCTCTTTCACCCTCCTTCGTCTCGTTTCACTCTCTATAACATTCCTTCGTCTTGTTCCACTCTCTTTAACCCTCCTTCGTCTCGTTTCACTCTCTTTTCCCCTCCTTCGTCTCATTTCACTCTCTTTAAACCTCCTTCGTCTCGTTTCACTCTCTTTAACCCTCCTTCTTCTCATTTCACTCTCTTTAACCCTCCTTCGTCTCGTTTCACTCTCTTTCACCCTCCTGCATCTCGTTTAACTCTCTTTCACCCTCCTTCGTCTCGTTTCACTCTCTTTCACGCTCCTTTGTCTCGTTTCACTCTCTTTCACCCGTTTCACTCTCTTTCACCCTTCTTCGTCTCGTTTCACTCTCTTTCCCCCTCCTTCGTCGCGTTTCACTCTCTTTCCCCCTCCTTCGTCTCGTTTCACTCTCTTTCACCCTCCTTCGCCTTGTTTCACTCTCTTTCACCCGTTTAACTCTCTTTCACCCTTCTTCGTCTCGTTTCACTCTCTTTCACCCTCTTTTGTCTCGTTTCACTCTCTTTCACCCTCATTTGTCTCGTTTCACTCTCTTTCACCCTTTTCACTCTCTTTCACCCTTCTTCGTCTCGTTTCACTCGCTTTCACCCTCCTTCAGCTCGTTTCACTCTCTTTCAACCTCCTTCGTCTCGTTTCACTCTCTTTCAACCTCCTTCGTCTCGTTTCACTCTCTTTAACCCTCTTTCGTCTCGTTTCACTCTCTTCCACCCTCCTTCGTCTCGTTTCACTCTCTTTAACCCTCCTTCGTCTCGTTTCACTCTCTTTTAACCTCCTTCATCTCGTTTCGCCCTCCTTCGTCTCGTTTCACTCTCTTTAACCCTCCTTCGTCTCGTTTCACTCTCTTTCACCCTCCTTCGTCTCGTTTCACTGGCTTTCCCCCTCCTTCGTCTCGTTTTACTCTCTTTCACCCTCCTTCGCCTTGTTTCACACTCTTTCACCCTCCTTCGTCTCCTTTCACTCTCTTTAACCCTCCCTTGTCTCGATTCACTCTCTATAACCCTCCTTTGTCTTGTTTCACTCTCTATAACCCTCCTTTGTCTCGTTTCACTCTCTTTCACCCGTTTTACTCTCTTTCACCCTTCTTCGTCTCGTTTCACTCTCTTTAACACTCCTTCGTCTTGTTCCACTCTCTTTAACCCTACTTCGTCTCGTTTCACTCTCTTTTCCCCTCCTTCGTCTCATTTCACTCTCTTTAAACCTCCTTTGTCTCGTTTCACTCTCTTTAACCCTCCTTCTTCTCATTTCACTCTCTTTAACCCTCCTTCGTCTCGTTTCACTCTCTTTAACCCTCCTTCTTCTCATTTCACTCTCTTTAACCCTCCTTCGTCTCGTTTCACTCTCTTTAACCCTCCTCCGTCGCGTTTCACTCTCTTTCCCCCTCCTTCGCCTCGTTTCACTCTCTTTAACCCTCCTTCATCTCGTTTCACTCTCTTTCACCCTCCTGCATCTCGTTTAACTCTCTTTCACGCTCCTTCGTCTCGTTTCACTCTCTTTCACCCTCCTTTGTCTCGTTTCACTCTCTTTCACCCTCCTTTGTCTCGTTTCACTCTCTTTCACCCGTTTCACTCTCTTTCACCCTTCTTCGTCTCGTTTCACTCTCTTTCCCCCTCCTTCGTCGCGTTTCACTCTCTTTCCCCCTCCTTCGTCTCGGTTCACTCTCTTTCACCCTCCTTCGCCTTGTTTCACTCTCTTTCACCCTCGTTCGTCTCGTTTCACTCTCTTTCACCCTCCGTCATCTCGTTTCACTCTCTTTCACCGTCCTTCGTCTCGTTTCACTCTCTTTCACCCTCCTTCGTCTCCTTTCACTAACTTTAACCCTCCCTTGTCTCGATTCACTCTCTTTAACCCTCCTTTGTCTCGTTTCACTCTCTTTCACCCGTTTTACTCTCTTTCACCCTTCTTCATCTCGTTTCACTCTCTTTCACCCTCCTTTGTCTCGTTTCACTCTCTTTCACCCGTTTCACTCTCTTTCACCCTTCTTCGTCTCGTTTCACTCTCTTTCCCCCTCGTTCGCCTCGTTTCACTCTCTTTCACCCTCCTACAGCTCGTTTCACTCTCTTTCAACCTCCTTCGTCTCGTTTCACTCTCTTTCATCCTCCTTCATCTCGTTTCACTCTCTTTAACCCTCTTTCGTCTTGTTTCACTCTCTTTAACCCTCCTTCTTCTCATTTCACTCTCTTTAACCCTCCTTCGTCTCATTTCACTCTCTTTAATCCTCCTTCGTCTCGTTTCACTCTCTATCCCCCTCCTTTGTCGCGTTTCACTCTCTTTCCCCCTCCTTCGCCTCGTTTCACTCTCTTTAACCCTCCTTCTTCTCGTTTCATTCTCTTTCACCCTCCTTCATCTCGTTTAACTCTCTTTCAATCTCCTTCGCCTAGTTTCACTCTCTTTCACCCTCCTTCGTCTTGTTTCACTCTCTTTCCCCTCCTTCGCCTTGTTTCCCCCTCTTTCACCCTCGTTCGTCTCGTTTCACTATCTTTCACCCTCCTTCGTCTCGTTTCACTCTCTTTCACCCTCCTTCGTCTCGTTTCACTCTCTTTAACACTCCTTCGTCTTGTTCCACTCTCTTTAACCCTCCTTCGTCTCGTTTCACTCTCTTTTCCCCTCCTTCGTCTCGTTTTACTCTCTTTTAACCTTCTTCGTCTCATTTCACTCTCTTTAACCCTCCTTCTTCTCATTTCACTCTCTTTAACCCTCCTTCGTCTCGTTTCACTCTCTTTAACCCTCCTTCGTCTCGTTTCACTCTCTTTCCCTCTCCTTCGTCGCGTTTCACTCTCCTTCCCCCTCATTTGTCTCGTTTCACTCTCTTTAACCCTCCTTCATCACGTTTCACTCTCTTTCACCCTCCTTCATCTCGTTTAACTCTCTTTCACCCTCCATTTTCTCATTTCACTCTCTTTCACGCTCCTTCTTCACGTTTCACTCTCTTTAACCCTCCTTCGTCTCGTTTCACCCTCTTTCACCCTCCTTCGTCTCGTTTCACTCTCTTTCAATCTCCTTCGCCTTGTTCCACTCTCTTTCCCCCTCCTTCGCCTCGTTTCCCTCTATTTCACCCTCGTTCATCCCGTTTCACTCTCTTTCACCCTCCTTCGTCTCGTTTCACTCTCTTTCCCCTTCCTTCGTCTCGTTTCACACTCTTTCACCCTCCTTTGTTTCGTTTCACTCTCTTTAAACCTCCTTCGTCTCGTTTCACTCTTTTTGACCCTCCTTCTTCTCATTTCACTCTCTTTAACCCTCCTTCGTCTCATTTCACTCTCTTTAACCCTCCTTCGTCTCATTTCACTCTCTTTCCCCCTCCTTTGTCGCGTTTCACTCTCTTTAACCCTCCTTCTTCTCGTTTCATTCTCTTTCATCCTCCTTCATCTCGTTTAACTCTCTTTCACCCTCCTTCATCTCGTTTCACTCTCTTTCACGCTCCTTCGTCTCGTTTCACTCTCTTTAACCCTCCTTCGTCTCGTTTCACCCTCTTTCACCCTCCTTCGTCTCGTTTCACACTCTTTCACCCTCCTTCGCCTAGTTTCACTCTCTTTCACCCTCCTTCGTCTTGTTTCACTCTCTTTCCCCCTCCTTCGCCTTGTTTCCCTCTCGTTCACCCTCGTTCGTCTCGTTTCACTCTCTTTCACCCTCCGTCATCTCGTTTCACTCTCTTTCACCGTCCTTTGTCTCGTTTCACTCTCTTTCACCCTCCTTCATCTCCTTTCAGTCTCTTTAACCCTCCCTTGTCTCGATTCACTCTCTTTAACCCTCCTTTGTCTCGTTTCACTCTCTTTAACCCTCCTTTGTCTCGTTTCACTCTCTTTCGCCTGTTTTACTCACTTTCACCCTTCTTCGTCACGTTTCACTCTCTTTCACCCTCCTTCGTCTCGTTTCACTCTCTTTCAACCTCCTTCGTCTCGTTTCACTGGCTTTCCCCCTCCTTCGTCTCGTTTTACTCTCTTTCACCCTCCTTCGCCTTGTTTCACACTCTTTCACCCTCCTTCGTCTCCTTTCACTCTCTTTAACCCTCCCTTGTCTCGATTCACTCTCTATAACCCTCCTTAGTCTTGTTTTACTCTCTTTCACCCTTCTTCGTCTCGTTTCACTCTCTTTCACACTTCTTCGTCTCGTTTCACTCTCTTTCCCCCTCCTTCGTCGCGTTTCACTCTCTTACCCCCTCCTTCGCCTAGTTTCACTCTCTTTCACCCTCCTTCGTCTCGTTTCATTCTCTTTCACCCTCCTTCATCTCGTTTAACTCTCTTTCACCCTCCTTCGTCTCGTTTCACTCTCTTTAACCCTCCTTCGTCTCGTTTTACCCTCTTTCACCCTCCTTCCTCTCGTTTCACTCTCTTTCAATCTCCTTCGCCTAGTTTCACTCTCTTTCACCCTCCTTCGTCTCCTTTCACTAACTTTAACCCTCCCTTGTCTCGATTCACTCTCTTTAACCCTCCTTTGTCTTGTTTCACTCTCTTTAACCCTCCTTTGTCTCGTTTCACTCTCTTTCACCCGTTTTACTCTCTTTCACCCTTCTTCATCTCGTTTCACTCTCTTTCACCCTCCTTTGTCTTGTTTCACTCTCTTTCACCCGTTTCACTATCTTTCACCCTCCTTCGTCTCCTTTCACTCTCTTTAACGCTCCCTTGTCTCGATTCACTCTCTTTAACCCTCCTTTGTCTTGTTTCACTCTCTTTAACGCTCCTTTGTCTCATTTCACTCTCTTTCACCCGTTTAACTCTCTTTCACCCTTCTTCGTCTCGTTTCACTCTCTTTCACCCTCCTTTGTCTCGTTTCACTCTCTTTCACCCTCCTTTGTCTCGTTTCACTCTCTTTCACACTTTTCACTCTCTTTCACCCTTCTTTGTCTCGTTTCACTCTCTTTCTCCCTCCTTCGCCTCGTTTCACTCTCTTTCACCCTCCTTCGTCTCGTTTCCCTCTCTTTCACCCTCCTTCAGCTTGTTTCACTCTCTTTCAACCTCGTTCGTCTCGTTTCACTCTCTTTCAACCTCCTTCGTCTCGTTTCACTCTCTTTAACCCTCTTTCGTCTCGTTTCACTCTCTTCCACCCTCCTTCGTCTCGTTTCACTCTCTTTAACCCTCCTTCGTCTCGTTTCACTCTCTTTTAACCTCCTTCATCTCGTTTCGCCCTCCTTCGTCTCGTTTCACTCTCTTTAACCCTCCTTCGTCTCGTTTCACTCTCTTTCACCCTCCTTCGTCTCGTTTCACTCTCTTTCACCCTCCTTCGTCTCGTTTCACTCTCTTTAACACTCCTTCGACTTGTTCCACTCTCTTTAACCCTCCTTCGTCTCGTTTCACTCTCTTTTCCCCTCCTTCGTCTCATTTCACTCTCTTTAAACCTCCTTCGTCTCGTTTCACTCTCTTTAACCCTCCTTCTTCTCATTTCACTCTCTTTAACCCTCCTTCGTCTCGTTTCACTCTCTTTCACCCTCCTGCATCTCGTTTAACTCTCTTTCACCCTCCTTCGTCTCGTTTCACTCTCTTTCACGCTCCTTTGTCTCGTTTCACTCTCTTTCACCCGTTTCACTCTCTTTCACCCTTCTTCGTCTCGTTTCACTCTCTTTCCCCCTCCTTCGTCGCGTTTCACTCTCTTTCCCCCTCCTTCGTCTCGTTTCACTCTCTTTCACCCTCCTTCGCCTTGTTTCACTCTCTTTCACCCGTTTAACTCTCTTTCACCCTTCTTCGTCTCGTTTCACTCTCTTTCACCCTCTTTTGTCTCGTTTCACTCTCTTTCACCCTCATTTGTCTCGTTTCACTCTCTTTCACCCTTTTCACTCTCTTTCACCCTTCTTCGTCTCGTTTCACTCGCTTTCTCCCTCCTTCGCCTCGTTTCACTCTCTTTCACCCTCCTTCGTCTCGTTTCCCTCTCTTTCACCCTCCTTCAGCTCGTTTCACTCTCTTTCAACCTCCTTCGTCTCGTTTCACTCTCTTTCAACCTCCTTCGTCTCGTTTCACTCTCTTTAACCCTCTTTCGTCTCGTTTCACTCTCTTCCACCCTCCTTCGTCTCGTTTCACTCTCTTTAACCCTCCTTCGTCTCGTTTCACTCTCTTTTAACCTCCTTCATCTCGTTTCGCCCTCCTTCGTCTCGTTTCACTCTCTTTAACCCTCCTTCGTCTCGTTTCACTCTCTTTCACCCTCCTTCGTCTCGTTTCACTGGCTTTCCCCCTCCTTCGTCTCGTTTTACTCTCTTTCACCCTCCTTCGCCTTGTTTCACACTCTTTCACCCTCCTTCGTCTCCTTTCACTCTCTTTAACCCTCCCTTGTCTCGATTCACTCTCTATAACCCTCCTTTGTCTTGTTTCACTCTCTTTAACCCTCCTTTGTCTCGTTTCACTCTCTTTCACCCGTTTTACTCTCTTTCACCCTTCTTCGTCTCGTTTCACTCTCTTTAACACTCCTTCGTCTTGTTCCACTCTCTTTAACCCTACTTCGTCTCGTTTCACTCTCTTTTCCCCTCCTTCGTCTCATTTCACTCTCTTTAAACCTCCTTTGTCTCGTTTCACTCTCTTTAACCCTCCTTCTTCTCATTTCACTCTCTTTAACCCTCCTTCATCTCGTTTCACTCTCTTTAACCCTCCTTCTTCTCATTTCACTCTCTTTAACCCTCCTTCGTCTCGTTTCACTCTCTTTAACCCTCCTCCGTCGCGTTTCACTCTCTTTCCCCCTCCTTCGCCTCCTTTCACTCTCTTTAACCCTCCTTCATCTCGTTTCACTCTCTTTCACCCTCCTGCATCTCGTTTAACTCTCTTTCACGCTCCTTCGTCTCGTTTCACTCTCTTTCACCCTCCTTTGTCTCGTTTCACTCTCTTTCACCCTCCTTTGTCTCGTTTCACTCTCTTTCACCCGTTTCACTCTCTTTCACCCTTCTTCGTCTCGTTTCACTCTCTTTCCCCCTCCTTCGTCGCGTTTCACTCTCTTTCCCCCTCCTTCGTCTCGGTTCACTCTCTTTCACCCTCCTTCGCCTTGTTTCACTCTCTTTCACCCTCGTTCGTCTCGTTTCACTCTCTTTCACCCTCCGTCATCTCGTTTCACTCTCTTTCACCGTCCTTCGTCTCGTTTCACTCTCTTTCACCCTCCTTCGTCTCCTTTCACTAACTTTAACCCTCCCTTGTCTCGATTCACTCTCTTTAACCCTCCTTTGTCTCGTTTCACTCTCTTTCACCCGTTTTACTCTCTTTCACCCTTCTTCATCTCGTTTCACTCTCTTTCACCCTCCTTTGTCTCGTTTCACTCTCTTTCACACTTTTCACTCTCTTTCACCCTTCTTTGTCTCGTTTCACTCTCTTTCTCCCTCCTTCGCCTCGTTTCACTCTCTTTCACCCTCCTTCGTCTCGTTTCCCTCTCTTTCACCCTCCTTCAGCTTGTTTCACTCTCTTTCAACCTCGTTCGTCTCGTTTCACTCTCTTTCAACCTCCTTCGTCTCGTTTCACTCTCTTTAACCCTCTTTCGTCTCGTTTCACTCTCTTCCACCCTCCTTCGTCTCGTTTCACTCTCTTTAACCCTCCTTCGTCTCGTTTCACTCTCTTTTAACCTCCTTCATCTCGTTTCGCCCTCCTTCGTCTCGTTTCACTCTCTTTAACCCTCCTTCGTCTCGTTTCACTCTCTTTCACCCTCCTTCGTCTCGTTTCACTCTCTTTCACCCTCCTTCGTCTCGTTTCACTCTCTTTAACACTCCTTCGACTTGTTCCACTCTCTTTAACCCTCCTTCGTCTCGTTTCACTCTCTTTTCCCCTCCTTCGTCTCATTTCACTCTCTTTAAACCTCCTTCGTCTCGTTTCACTCTCTTTAACCCTCCTTCTTCTCATTTCACTCTCTTTAACCCTCCTTCGTCTCGTTTCACTCTCTTTAACCCTCCTTCGTCTCGTTTCACTCTCTTTTAACCTCCTTCATCTCGTTTCGCCCTCCTTCGTCTCGTTTCACTCTCTTTAACCCTCCTTCGTCTCCTTTCATTCTCTTTCACCCTCCTTCATCTCGTTTCACTCTCTTTCACCCTCCTTCGTCTCGTTTCACTCTCTATAACACTCCTTCGTCTTGTTCCACTCTCTTTAACCCTCCTTCGTCTCGTTTCACTCTCTTTTCCCCTCCTTCGTCTCATTTCACTCTCTTTAAACCTCCTTCGTCTCGTTTCACTCTCTTTAACCCTCCTTCTTCTCATTTCACTCTCTTTAACCCTCCTTCGTCTCGTTTCACTCTCTTTCACCCTCCTGCATCTCGTTTAACTCTCTTTCACCCTCCTTCGTCTCGTTTCACTCTCTTTCCCCCTCCTTCGTCGCGTTTCACTCTCTTTCCCCCTCCTTCGTCTCGTTTCACTCTCTTTCACCCTCCTTCGCCTTGTTTCACTCTCTTTCACCCGTTTAACTCTCTTTCACCCTTCTTCGTCTCGTTTCACTCTCTTTCACCCTCTTTTGTCTCGTTTCACTCTCTTTCACCCTCATTTGTCTCGTTTCACTCTCTTTCACCCTTTTCACTCTCTTTCACCCTTCTTCGTCTCGTTTCACTCGCTTTCTCCCTCCTTCGCCTCGTTTCACTCTCTTTCACCCTCCTTCGTCTCGTTTCCCTCTCTTTCACCCTCCTTCAGCTTGTTTCACTCTCTTTCAACCTCCTTCGTCTCGTTTCACTCTCTTTCAACCTCCTTCGTCTCGTTTCACTCTCTTTAACCCTCTTTCGTCTCGTTTCACTCTCTTCCACCCTCCTTCGTCTCGTTTCACTCTCTTTAACCCTCCTTCGTCTCGTTTCACTCTCTTTTAACCTCCTTCATCTCGTTTCGCCCTCCTTCGTCTCGTTTCACTCTCTTTAACCCTCCTTCGTCTCGTTTCACTCTCTTTCACCCTCCTTCGTCTCGTTTCACTGGCTTTCCCCCTCCTTCGTCTCGTTTTACTCTCTTTCACCCTCCTTCGCCTTGTTTCACACTCTTTCACCCTCCTTCGTCTCCTTTCACTCTCTTTAACCCTCCCTTGTCTCGATTCACTCTCTATAACCCTCCTTTGTCTTGTTTCACTCTCTTTAACCCTCCTTTGTCTCGTTTCACTCTCTTTCACCCGTTTTACTCTCTTTCACCCTTCTTCGTCTCGTTTCACTCTCTTTAACACTCCTTCGTCTTGTTCCACTCTCTTTAACCCTACTTCGTCTCGTTTCACTCTCTTTTCCCCTCCTTCGTCTCATTTCACTCTCTTTAAACCTCCTTTGTCTCGTTTCACTCTCTTTAACCCTCCTTCTTCTCATTTCACTCTCTTTAACCCTCCTTCATCTCGTTTCACTCTCTTTAACCCTCCTTCTTCTCATTTCACTCTCTTTAACCCTCCTTCGTCTCGTTTCACTCTCTTTAACCCTCCTCCGTCGCGTTTCACTCTCTTTCCCCCTCCTTCGCCTCCTTTCACTCTCTTTAACCCTCCTTCATCTCGTTTCACTCTCTTTCACCCTCCTGCATCTCGTTTAACTCTCTTTCACGCTCCTTCGTCTCGTTTCACTCTCTTTCACCCTCCTTTGTCTCGTTTCACTCTCTTTCACCCTCCTTTGTCTCGTTTCACTCTCTTTCACCCGTTTCACTCTCTTTCACCCTTCTTCGTCTCGTTTCACTCTCTTTCCCCCTCCTTCGTCGCGTTTCACTCTCTTTCCCCCTCCTTCGTCTCGGTTCACTCTCTTTCACCCTCCTTCGCCTTGTTTCACTCTCTTTCACCCTCGTTCGTCTCGTTTCACTCTCTTTCACCCTCCGTCATCTCGTTTCACTCTCTTTCACCGTCCTTCGTCTCGTTTCACTCTCTTTCACCCTCCTTCGTCTCCTTTCACTAACTTTAACCCTCCCTTGTCTCGATTCACTCTCTTTAACCCTCCTTTGTCTCGTTTCACTCTCTTTCACCCGTTTTACTCTCTTTCACCCTTCTTCATCTCGTTTCACTCTCTTTCACCCTCCTTTGTCTCGTTTCACTCTCTTTCACCCGTTTCACTCTCTTTCACCCTTCTTCGTCTCGTTTCACTCTCTTTCCCCCTCGTTCGCCTCGTTTCACTCTCTTTCACCCTCCTACAGCTCGTTTCACTCTCTTTCAACCTCCTTCGTCTCGTTTCACTCTCTTTCATCCTCCTTCATCTCGTTTCACTCTCTTTAACCCTCTTTCGTCTTGTTTCACTCTCTTTAACCCTCCTTCTTCTCATTTCACTCTCTTTAACCCTCCTTCGTCTCATTTCACTCTCTTTAATCCTCCTTCGTCTCGTTTCACTCTCTATCCCCCTCCTTTGTCGCGTTTCACTCTCTTTCCCCCTCCTTCGCCTCGTTTCACTCTCTTTAACCCTCCTTCTTCTTGTTTCATTCTCTTTCACCCTCCTTCATCTCGTTTAACTCTCTTTCAATCTCCTTCGCCTAGTTTCACTCTCTTTCACCCTCCTTCGTCTTGTTTCACTCTCTTTCCCCTCCTTCGCCTTGTTTCCCCCTCTTTCACCCTCGTTCGTCTCGTTTCACTATCTTTCACCCTCCTTCGTCTCGTTTCACTCTCTTTCACCCTCCTTCGTCTCGTTTCGCTCTCTTTAACACTCCTTCGTCTTGTTCCACTCTCTTTAACCCTCCTTCGTCTCGTTTCACTCTCTTTTCCCCTCCTTCGTCTCGTTTTACTCTCTTTTAACCTTCTTCGTCTCATTTCACTCTCTTTAACCCTCCTTCTTCTCATTTCACTCTCTTTAACCCTCCTTCGTCTCGTTTCACTCTCTTTAACCCTCCTTCGTCTCGTTTCACTCTCTTTCCCTCTCCTTCGTCGCGTTTCACTCTCCTTCCCCCTCATTTGTCTCGTTTCACTCTCTTTAACCCTCCTTCATCACGTTTCACTCTCTTTCACCCTCCTTCATCTCGTTTAACTCTCTTTCACCCTCCTTTGTCTCATTTCACTCTCTTTCACGCTCCTTCTTCACGTTTCACTCTCTTTAACCCTCCTTCATCTCGTTTCACCCTCTTTCACCCTCCTTCGTCTCGTTTCACTCTCTTTCAATCTCCTTCGCCTTGTTCCACTCTCTTTCCCCCTCCTTCGCCTCGTTTCCCTCTATTTCACCCTCGTTCATCCCGTTTCACTCTCTTTCACCCTCCTTCGTCTCGATTCACTCTCTTTCCCCTTCCTTCGTCTCGTTTCACACTCTTTCACCCTCCTTCGTTTCGTTTCACTCTCTTTAAACCTCCTTCGTCTCGTTTCACTCTTTTTGACCCTCCTTCTTCTCATTTCACTCTCTTTAACCCTCCTTCGTCTCATTTCACTCTCTTTAACCCTCCTTCGTCTCATTTCACTCTCTTTCCCCCTCCTTTGTCGCGTTTCACTCTCTTTAACCCTCCTTCTTCTCGTTTCATTCTCTTTCATCCTCCTTCATCTCGTTTAACTCTCTTTCACCCTCCTTCATCTCGTTTCACTCTCTTTCACGCTCCTTCGTCTCGTTTCACTCTCTTTAAACCTCCTTCGTCTCGTTTCACCCTCTTTCACCCTCCTTCGTCTCGTTTCACACTCTTTCACCCTCCTTCGCCTAGTTTCACTCTCTTTCACCCTCCTTCGTCTTGTTTCACTCTCTTTCCCCCTCCTTCGCCTTGTTTCCCTCTCGTTCACCCTCGTTCGTCTCGTTTCACTCTCTTTCACCCTCCGTCATCTCGTTTCACTCTCTTTCACCGTCCTTCGTCTCGTTTCACTCTCTTTCACCCTCCTTCATCTCCTTTCAGTCTCTTTAACCCTCCCTTGTCTCGATTCACTCTCTTTAACCCTCCTTTGTCTCGTTTCACTCTCTTTAACCCTCCTTTGTCTCGTTTCACTCTCTTTCGCCTGTTTTACTCACTTTCACCCTTCTTCGTCACGTTTCACTCTCTTTCACCCTCCTTCGTCTCGTTTCACTCTCTTTCACCCTCCTTCGTCTCGTTTCACTGGCTTTCCCCCTCCTTCGTCTCGTTTTACTCTCTTTCACCCTCCTTCGCCTTGTTTCACACTCTTTCACCCTCCTTCGTCTCCTTTCACTCTCTTTAACCCTCCCTTGTCTCGATTCACTCTCTATAACCCTCCTTTGTCTTGTTTTACTCTCTTTCACCCTTCTTCGTCTCGTTTCACTCTCTTTCACACTTCTTCGTCTCGTTTCACTCTCTTTCCCCCTCCTTCGTCGCGTTTCACTCTCTTACCCCCTCCTTCGCCTAGTTTCACTCTCTTTCACCCTCCTTCGTCTCGTTTCATTCTCTTTCACCCTCCTTCATCTCGTTTAACTCTCTTTCACCCTCCTTCGTCTCGTTTCACTCTCTTTAACCCTCCTTCGTCTCGTTTTACCCTCTTTCACCCTCCTTCCTCTCGTTTCACTCTCTTTCAATCTCCTTCGCCTAGTTTCACTCTCTTTCACCCTCCTTCGTCTCCTTTCACTAACTTTAACCCTCCCTTGTCTCGATTCACTCTCTTTAACCCTCCTTTGTCTTGTTTCACTCTCTTTAACCCTCCTTTGTCTCGTTTCACTCTCTTTCACCCGTTTTACTCTCTTTCACCCTTCTTCATCTCGTTTCACTCTCTTTCACCCTCCTTTGTCTTGTTTCACTCTCTTTCACCCGTTTCACTCTCTTTCACCCTTCTTCGTCTCGTTTCACACTCTTTCCCCCTCCTTCGCCTCGTTTCACTCTCTTTCACCCTCCTACAGCTCGTTTCACTCTCTTTCAACCTCCTTCGTCTCGTTTCACTCTCTTTCATCCTCCTTCATCTCGTTTCACCATCTTTAACCCTCTTTCGTCTTGTTTCACTCTCTTTAACCCTCCTTCTTCTCATTTCACTCTCTTTAACCCTCCTTCGTCTCATTTCACTCTCTTTAACCCTCCTTCGTCTCGTTTCACTCTCTATCCCCCTCCTTTGTCGCGTTTCACTCTCTTTCCCCCTTTTTCGCCTCGTTTCACTCTCTTTAACCCTCCTTCTTCTCGTTTCATTCTCTTTCACCCTCCTTCATCTCGTTTAACTCTCTTTCAATCTCCTTCGCCCAGTTTCACTCTCTTTCACCCTCCTTCGTCTTGTTTCACTCTCTTTCCCCTCCTTCGCCTTGTTTCCCCCTCTTTCACCCTCGTTCGTCTCGTTTCACTATCTTTCAACCTTCTTCGTCTCGTTTCACTCTCTTTCACCCTCCTTCGTCTCGTTTCACTCTCTTTAACACTCCTTCGTCTTGTTCCACTCTCTTTAACCCTCCTTCGTCTCGTTTCACTCTCTTTTCCCCTCCTTCGTCTCGTTTTACTCTCTTTTAACCTTCTTCGTCTCATTTCACTCTCTTTAACCCTCCTTCTTCTCATTTCACTCTCTTTAACCCTCCTTCGTCTCGTTTCACTCTCTTTAACCCTCCTTCGTCTCGTTTCACTCTCTTTCCCTCTCCTTCGTCGCGTTTCACTCTCTTTCCCCCTCATTTGTCTCGTTTCACTCTCTTTAACCCTCCTTCATCACGTTTCACTCTCTTTCACCCTCCTTCATCTCGTTTAACTCTCTTTCACCCTCCTTTGTCTCAGTTCACTCTCTTTCACGCTCCTTCGTCACGTTTCACTCTCTTTAACCCTCCTTCGTCTCGTTTCACCCTCTTTCACCCTCCTTCGTCTCGTTTCACTCTCTTTCAATCTCCTTCGCCTTGTTCCACTCTCTTTCCCCCTCCTTCGCCTCGTTTCCCTCTATTTCACCCTCGTTCATCCCGTTTCACTCTCTTTCACCCTCCTTCGTCTCATTTCACTCTCTTTCCCCTTCCTTCGTCTCGTTTCACACTCTTTCACCCTCCTTCGTTTCGTTTCACTCTCTTTAAACCTCCTTCGTCTCGTTTCACTCTTTTTGACCCTCCTTCTTCTCATTTCACTCTCTTTAACCCTCCTTCGTCTCATTTCACTCTCTTTAACCCTCCTTCGTCTCATTTCACTCTCTTTAACCCTCCTTCGTCTCGTTTCACTCTCTTTCCCCCTCCTTTGTCGCGTTTCACTCTCTTTCCCCCTCCTTCGCCTCGTTTCACTCTCTTTCACCCTCCTTCGTCTCGTTTAACTCTCTTTCACCCTTCTTCGTCTCGTTTCACTCTCTTTCTCCCTCCTTCGCCTCGTTTCACTCTCTTTCACCCTCCTTTGTCTCGTTTCACTCTCTTTCACCCTTTTCACTCTCTTTCACCCTTCTTCGTCTCGTTTCACTCTCTTTAACCCTCCTTCGTCTCGTTTCACCCTCTTTCACCCTTCTTCGTCTCGTTTCACTCTCTTTCTCCCTCCTTCGCCTCGTTTCACTCTCTTTCACCCTCCTTCGTCTCGTTTCACTCTCTTTAACCCTCCTTCGTCTCGTTTCACCCTCTTTCACCCTCCTTCGTCTCGTTTCACACTCTTTCACCCTCCTTCATCTCCTTTCAGTCTCTTTAACCCTCCCTTGTCTCGATTCACTCTCTTTAACCCTCCTTTGTCTCGTTTCACTCTCTTTAACCCTCCTTTGTCTCGTTTCACTCTCTTTCGCCTGTTTTACTCACTTTCACCCTTCTTCGTCACGTTTCACTCTCTTTCACCCTCCTTCGTCTCGTTTCACTCTCTTTCACCCTCCTTCGTCTCGTTTCACTGGCTTTCCCCCTCCTTCGTCTCGTTTTACTCTCTTTCACCCTCCTTCGCCTTGTTTCACACTCTTTCACCCTCCTTCGTCTCCTTTCACTCTCTTTAACCCTCCCTTGTCTCGATTCACTCTCTATAACCCTCCTTTGCCTTGTTTCACTCTCTTTCACCCTTCTTCGTCTCGTTTCACTCTCTTTCGCACTTCTTCGTCTCGTTTCACTCTCTTTCCCCCTCCTTCGTCGCGTTTCACTCTCTTACCCCCTCCTTCGCCTCGTTTCACTCTCTTTCACCCTCCTTCGTCTCGTTTCATTCTCTTTCACCCTCCCTCATCTCGTTTAACTCTCTTTCACCCTCCTTCGTCTCGTTTCACTCTCTTTAACCCTCCTTCGTCTCGTTTTACCCTCTTTCACCCTCCTTCCTCTCGTTTCACTCTCTTTCAATCTCCTTCGCCTAGTTTCACTCTCTTTCACCCTCCTTCGTCTTGTTTCACTCTCTTTCCCCCTCCTTCGCCTCGTTTCCCTCTCTTTCACCCTCGTTCGTCCTGTTTCACTATCTTTCACCCACCTTCGTCTCGTTTCACTCTCTTTCACCCTCCTTCGTCTCGTTTCACTTTCTTTCCCCCTCCTGCGTCTCGTTTCACTCTCTTTCACCCTCCTTCGCCTTGTTTCACTCTCTTTCACCCTCGTTCGTCTCGTTTCACTCTCTTTCTCCCTCCACCATCTAGTTTCACTCTCTTTCACCGTCCTTCGTCTCGTTTCACTCTCTTTCACCCTCCTTCGTTTCCTTTCACTCTCTTTAACCCTCCCTTGTCTCGATTCACTCTCTTTAACCCTCCTTTGTCTTGTTTCACTCTCTTTAACCCTCCTTTGTCTCGTTTCACTCTCTTTCACCCGTTTAACTCTCTTTCACCCTTCTTCGTCTCGTTTCACTCTCTTTCACCCTCCTTTGTCTCGTTTCACTCTCTTTCACCCTCCTTTGTCTCGTTTCACTCTCTTTCACCCTTTTCACTCTCTTTCACCCTTCTTCGTCTCGTTTCACTCTCTTTCTCCCTCCTTCGCCTCGTTTCACTCTCTTTCAACCTCGTTCATCTCGTTTCGCTCTCTTTCAACCTCCTTCGTCTCGTTTCACTCTCTTTAACCCTCTTTCGTCTCGTTTCACTGTCTTCCACCCTCCTTCGTCTCGTTTCACTCTCTTTAACCCTCCTTCGTCTCGTTTCACTCTCTTTTAACCTCCATCATCTCGTTTCGCCCTCCTTCGTCTCCTTTCACTCTCTTTAACCCTCCTTCGTCTCGTTTCACTCTCTTTCACCCTCCTTCGTCTCGTTTCACTCTCTTTCACCCTCCTACGTCTCCTTTCACTCTCTTTATCCCTCCCTTGTCTCGAATCACTCTCTTTAACCCTCCTTTGTCTTGTTTCACTCTCTTTAACCCTCCTTTGTCTCGTTTCACTCTCTTTCACCCGTTTTACTCTCTTTCACCCTTCTTCGTCTCGTTTCACTCTCTTTCGCCCTCCTTTGTCTCGTTTCACTCTCTTTCACCCTCCTTTGTCTCGTTTCACTCTCTTTCACCCGTTTCACTCTCTTTCACCCTTCTTCGTCTCGTTTCACTCTCTTTCCCCCTCCTTCGTCGCGTTTCACTCTCTTTCCCCCTCCTTCGTCTCCTTTCACTCTCTTTCACCCTCCTTCGCCTTGTTTCACTCTCTTTCACCCGTTTAACTCTCTTTCACCCTTCTTGGTCTCGTTTCACTCTCTTTCACCCTCCTTTGTCTCGTTTCACTCTCTTTCACCCTCCTTTGTCTCGTTTCACTCTCTTTCACCCTTTTCACTCTCTTTCACCCTTCTTTGTCTCGTTTCACTCGCTTTCTCCCTCCTTCGTCTCGTTTCACTCTCTTTTAACCTCCTTCATCTCGTTTCGCCCTCCTTCGTCTCGTTTCACTCTCTTTCACCCTCCTACGTCTCCTTTCACTCTCTTTAACCCTCCCTTGTCTCGAATCACTCTCTTTAACCCTCCTTCGTCTCGTTTCACTCTCTTTAACCCTCCTTCGTCTCGTTTCACCCTCTTTCACCCTCCTTCGTCTCGTTTCACTCTCTTTCAATCTCCTTCGCCTAGTTTCACTCTCTTTCACCCTCCTTCGTCTTGTTTCACTCTCTTTCCCCCTCCTTCGCCTTGTTTCCCTCTCGTTCACCCTCGGTCGTCTCGTTTCACTATCTTTCACCCTCCTTCGTCTCGTTTCACACTCTTTCACCCTCCTTCGTCTCGTATCACTCTCTTTCCCCCTCCTTCGTCTCGTTTCACTCTCTTTCACCCTCCTTCGCCTTGTTTCACTCTCTTTCACCCTCGTTCGTCTCGTTTCACTCTCTTTCACCCTCCGTCATCTCGTTTCACTCTCTTTCACCGTCCTTCGTCTCGTTTCACTCTCTTTCACCCTCCTTCATCTCCTTTCAGTCTCTTTAACCCTCCTTGTCTCGTTTCACTCTCTTTCGCCTGTTTTACTCACTTTCACCCTTCTTCGTCACGTTTCACTCTCTTTCACCCTCCTTCGTCTCGTTTCACTCTCTTTCACCCTCCTTCGTCTCGTTTCACTGGCTTTCCCCCTCCTTCGTCTCGTTTTACTCTCTTTCACCCTCCTTCGCCTTGTTTCACACTCTTTCACCCTCCTTCGTCTCCTTTCACTCTCTTTAACCCTCCCTTGTCTCGATTCACTCTCTATAACCCTCCTTTGTCTTGTTTCACTCTCTTTAACCCTCCTTTGTCTCGTTTCACTCTCTTGCACCCGTTTTACTCTCTTTCACCCTTCTTCGTCTCGTTTCACTCTCTTTCACACTTCTTCGTCTCGTTTCACTCTCTTTCCCCCTCCTTCGTCGCGTTTCACTCTCTTACCCCCTCCTTCGCCTCGTTTCACTCTCTTTCACCCTCCTTCGTCTCGTTTCCCTCTCTTTCACCCTCCTTCAGCTCGTTTCACTCTCTTTCAACCTCGTTCATCTCGTTTCGCTCTCTTTCAACCTCCTTCGTCTCGTTTCACTCTCTTTAACCCTCTTTCGTCTCGTTTCACTGTCTTCCACCCTCCTTCGTCTCGTTTCACTCTCTTTAACCCTCCTTCGTCTCGTTTCACTCTCTTTTAACCTCCATCATCTCGTTTCGCCCTCCTTCGTCTCGTTTCACTCTCTTTAACGCTCCTTCGTCTCGTTTCACTCTCTTTCACCCTCCTTCATCTCGTTTCACTCTCTTTCACCCTCCCACGTCTCCTTTCACTCTCTTTAACCCTCCCTTGTCTCGAATCACTCTCTTTAACCCTCCTTTGTCTCGTTTCACTCTCTTTCACCCTTTTCACTCTCTTTCACCCTTCTTTGTCTCGTTTCACTCGCTTTCTCCCTCCTTCGCCTCGTTTCACTCTCTTTCACCCTCCTTCGTCTCGTTTCCCTCTCTTTCACCCTCCTTCAGCTCGTTTCGCTCTCTTTCACCCTCCTTCGTCTCGTTTCACTCTCTTTCAACCTCCTTCGTCTCGTTTCACTCTCTTTAACCCTCTTTCGTCTCGTTTCACTCTCTTCCACCCTCCTTCGTCTCGTTTCACTCTCTTTAACCCTCCTTCGTCTCGTTTCACTCTCTTTTAACCTCCTTCATCTCGTTTCGCCCTCCTTCGTCTCGTTTCACTCTCTTTCACCCTCCTACGTCTCCTTTCACTCTCTTTAACCCTCCCTTGTCTCGAATCACTCTCTTTAACCCTCCTTCGTCTCGTTTCACTCTCTTTAACCCTCCTTCGTCTCGTTTCACCCTCTTTCACCCTCCTTCGTCTCGTTTCACTCTCTTTCAATCTCCTTCGCCTAGTTTCACTCTCTTTCACCCTCCTTCGTCTTGTTTCACTCTCTTTCCCCCTCCTTCGCCTTGTTTCCCTCTCGTTCACCCTCGGTCGTCTCGTTTCACTATCTTTCACCCTCCTTCGTCTCGTTTCACACTCTTTCACCCTCCTTCGTCTCGTATCACTCTCTTTCCCCCTCCTTCGTCTCGTTTCACTCTCTTTCACCCTCCTTCGCCTTGTTTCACTCTATTTCACCCTCGTTCGTCTCGTTTCACTCTCTTTCACCCTCCGTCATCTCGTTTCACTCTCTTTCACCGTCCTTCGTCTCGTTTCACTCTCTTTCACCCTCCTTCATCTCCTTTCAGTCTCTTTAACCCTCTTTGTCTCGTTTCACTCTCTTTCGCCTGTTTTACTCACTTTCACCCTTCTTCGTCACGTTTCACTCTCTTTCACCCTCCTTCGTCTCGTTTCACCCTCTTTCACCCTCCTTCGTCTCGTTTCACTGGCTTTCCCCCTCCTTCGTCTCGTTTTACTCTCTTTCACCCTCCTTCGCCTTGTTTCACACTCTTTCACCCTCCTTCGTCTCCTTTCACTCTCTTTAACCCTCCCTTGTCTCGATTCACTCTCTATAACCCTCCTTTGTCTTGTTTCACTCTCTTTAACCCTCCTTTGTCTCGTTTCACTCTCTTTCACCCGTTTTACTCTCTTTCACCCTTCTTCGTCTCGTTTCACTCTCTTTCACACTTCTTCGTCACGTTTCACTCTCTTTCCCCCTCCTTCGTCGCGTTTCACTCTCTTACCCCCTCCTTCGTCTCGTTTCACTCTCTTTTCCCCTCCTTCGTCTCATTTCACTCTCTTTAAACCTCCTTCGTCTCGTTTCACTCTCTTTAACCCTCCTTCTTCTCATTTCACCCTCTTTAACCCTCCTTCATCTCGTTTCACTCTCTTTAACCCTCCTTCTTCTCATTTAACTCTCTTTAACCCTCCTTCGTCTCGTTTCACTCTCTTTAACCCTCCTCCGTCGCGTTTCATTCTCTTTCCCCCTCCTTCGCCTCGTTTCACTCTCTTTAACCCTCCTTCATCTCGTTTCACTCTCTTTCACCCTCCTGCATCTCGTTTAACTCTCTTTCCCCCTCCTTCGTCGCGTTTCACTCTCTTTCCCCCTCCTTCGTCTCGTTTCACTCTCTTTCACCCTCCTTCGCCTTGTTTCACTCTCTTTCACCCTCGTTCGTCTCGTTTCACTCTCTTTCACCCTCCGTCATCTCGTTTCACTCTCTTTCACCGTCCTTCGTCTCGTTTCACTCTCTTTCACCCTCCTTCGTCTCCTTTCACTAACTTTAACCCTCCCTTGTCTCGATTCACTCTCTTTAACCCTCCTTTGTCTTGTTTCACTCTCTTTAACCCTCCTTTGTCTCGTTTCACTCTCTTTCACCCGTTTTACTCTCTTTCACCCTTCTTCATCTCGTTTCACTCTCTTTCACCCTCCTTTGTCTCGTTTCACTCTCTTTCACCCGTTTCACTCTCTTTCACCCTTCTTCGTCTCGTTTCACTCTCTTTCCCCCTCCTTCGCCTCATTTCACTCTCTTTCACCCTCCTACAGCTCGTTTCACTCTCTTTCAACCTCCTTCGTCTCGTTTCACTCTCTTTCATCCTCCTTCATCTCGTTTCACTCTCTTTAACCCTCTTTCGTCTTGTTTCACTCTCTTTAACCCTCCTTCTTCTCATTTCACTCTCTTTAACCCTGCTTCGTCTCATTTCACTCTCTTTAACCCTCCTTCGTCTCGTTTCACTCTCTATCCCCCTCCTTTGTCGCGTTTCACTCTCTTTCCCCCTCCTTCGCCTCGTTTCACTCTCTTTAACCCTCCTTCTTCTCGTTTCATTCTCTTTCACCCTCCTTCATCTCGTTTAACTCTCTTTCAATCTCCTTCGCCTAGTTTCACTCTCTTTCACCCTCGTCCATCTCGTTTCACTCTCTTTTAACCTCCATCATCTCGTTTCGCCCTCCTTCGTCTCGTTTCACTCTCTTTCACCCTCCTTCGGCTCCTTTCACTCTCTTTAACCCTTCCTTGTCTCGATTCACTCTCTTTAACCCTCCTTTGTCTCGTTTCACTCTCTTTAACCCTCCTTTGTCTCGTTTCACTCTCTTTCACCCGTTTTACTCTCTTTCGCCCTTCTTCGTCTCGTTTCACTCTCTTTCGCCCTCCTTTGTCTCGTTTCACTCTATTTCACCCTCCTTTGTCTCGTTTCACTCTCTTTCACCCGTTTCACTCTCTTTCACCCTTCTTCGTCTCGTTTCACTCTCTTTCCCCCTCCTTCGTCGCGTTTCACTCTCGTTCCCCCTCCTTCGTCTCGTTTCACTCTCTTTCACCCTCCACCATCTAGTTTCACTCTCTTTCACCGTCCTTCGTCTCGTTTCACTCTCTTTCACCCTCCTTCGTCTCCTTTCACTCTCTTTAACCCTCCCTTGTCTCGATTCACTCTCTTTCACCGTCATTCGTCTCGTTTCACTCTCTTTCACCCTCCTTCGTCTCCTTTCACTCTCTTTAACCCTCCCTTGTCTCGATTCACTCTCTTTAACCCTCCTTTGTCTTGTTTCACTCTCTTTAACGCTCCTTTTTCTTGTTTCACTCTCTTTCACCCGTTTAACTCTCTTTCACCCTTCTTCGTCTCGTTTCACTCTCTTTCACCCTCCTTTGTCTCGTTTCACTCTCTTTCACCCTCCTTTGTCTCGTTTCACTCTCTTTCACCCTTTTCACTCTCTTTCACCCTCTTTCGTCTCATTTCACTCTCTTTCTCCCTCCTTCGCCTCGTTTCACTCTCTTTCACCCTCCTTCGTCTCGTTTCCCTCTCTTTCACCCTCCTTCAGCTTGTTTCACTCTCTTTCAACCTCCTTCGTCTCGTTTCACTCTCTTTCAACCTCCTTCATCTCGTTTCACTCTCTTTAACCCTCTTTCGTCTCGTTTCACTCTCTATCACCCTCCTTCGTCTCGTTTCACTCTCTTTAACCCTCCTTCGTCTCGTTTCACTCTCTTTTAACCTCCTTCATCTCGTTTCGCCCTCCTTCGTCTCGTTTCACTCTCTTTAACCCTCCTTCGTCTCGTTTCACTCTCTTTCACCCTCCTTCGTCTCGTTTCACTCTCTTTCACCCTCCTTCGTCTCGTTTCACTCTTTTTAACACTCCTTCGACTTGTTCCACTCTCTTTAACCCTCCTTCATCTCGTTTCACTCTCTTTTCCCCTCCTTCTTCTCATTTCACTCTCTTTAAACCTCCTTCGTCTCGTTTCACTCTCTTTAACCCTCCTTCTCATTTCACTCTCTTTAACCCTCCTTCGTCTCGTTTCACTCTCTTTAACCCTCCTTCGTCTCGTTTCACTCTCTTTTAACCTCCTTCATCTCGTTTCGCCCTCCTTCGTCTCGTTTCACTCTCTTTAACCCTCCTTCGTCTCGTTTTACTCTCTTTCACCCTCCTTCGTCTCGTTTCACTCTCTTTCACCCTCCTTCGTCTCGTTTCACTCTCTTTAACACTCCTTCGTCTTGTTCCACTCTCTTTAACCCTCCTTTGTCTCGTTTCACTCTCTTTTCCCCTCCTTCGTCTCATTTCACCCTCTTTAAACCTCCTTCGTCTCGTTTCACTCTCTTTAACCCTCCTTCTTCTCATTTCACTCTCTTTAACCCTCCTTCGTCTCGTTTCACTCTCTTTCACCCTCCTGCATCTCGTTTAACTCTCTTTCACCCTCCTTCGTCTCGTTTCACTCTCTTTCACGCTCCTTCGTCTCGTTTCACTCTCTTTCACCCTCCTTTGTCTCGTTTCACTCTCTTTCACCCTCCTTTGTCTCGTTTCACTCTCTTTCACCCGTTTCACTCTCTTTCACCCTTCTTCGTCTCGTTTCACTCTCTTTCCCCCTCCTTCGTCGCGTTTCACTCCCTTTCCCCCTCCTTCGTCTCGTTTCACTCTCTTTCACCCTCCTTCGCCTTGTTTCACTCTCTTTCACCCGTTTAACTCTCTTTCACCCTTCTTCGTCTCGTTTCACTCTCTTTCACCCTCCTTTGTCTCGTTTCACTCTCTTTCACCCTCCTTTGTCTCGTTTCACTCTCTTTCACCCTTTTCACTCTCTTTCACCCTTCTTCGTCTCGTTTCACTCGCTTTCTCCCTCCTTCGCCTCGTTTCACTCTCTTTCACCCTCCTTCGTCTCGTTTCCCTCTCTTTCACCCTCCTTCAGCTCGTTTCACTCTCTTTCAACCTCCTTCGTCTCGTTTCACTCTCTTTCAACCTCCTTCGTCTCGTTTTACTCTCTTTAACCCTCTTTCGTCTCGTTTCACTCTCTTCCACCCTCCTTCGTCTCGTTCCACTCTCTTTAACCCTCCTTCGTCTCGTTTCACTCTCTTTTAACCTCCTTCATCTCGTTTCGCCCTCCTTCGTCTCGTTTCACTCTCTTTAACCCTCCTTCGTCTCGTTTCACTCTCTTTCACCCTCCTTCGTCTCGTTTCACTCTCTTTCACCCTCCTTCGTCTCGTTTCACTCTCTTTAACACTCCTTCGTCTTGTTCCACTCTCTTTAACCCTCCTTCGTCTCGTTTCACTCTCTTTTCCCCTCCTTCGTCTCATTTCACTCTCTTTAAACCTCCTTCGTCTCGTTTCACTCTCTTTAACCCTCCTTCTTCTCATTTCACTCTCTTTAACCCTCCTTCGTCTCGTTTCACTCTCTTTAACCCTCCTTCTTCTCATTTCACTCTCTTTAACCCTCCTTCGTCTCGTTTCACTCTTTAACCCTCCTCCGTCGCGTTTCACTCTCTTTCCCCCTCCTTCGCCTCGTTTCACTCTCTTTAACCCTCCTTCATCTCGTTTCACTCTCTTTCACCCTCCTGCATCTCGTTTAACTCTCTTTCACCCTCCTTCGTCTCGTTTCACTCTCTTTCACGCTCCTTCGTCTCGTTTCACTCTCTTTCACCCTCCTTTGTCTCGTTTCACTCTCTTTCACCCTCCTTTGTCTCGTTTCACTCTCTTTCACCCGTTTCACTCTCTTTCACCCTTCTTCGTCTCGTTTCACTCTCTTTCCCCCTCCTTCGTCGCGTTTCACTCTCTTTCCCCCTCCTTCGTCTCGTTTCACTCTCTTTCACCCTCCTTCGCCTTGTTGCACTCTCTTTCACCCTCGTTCGTCTCGTTTCACTCTCTTTCACCCTCCGTCATCTCGTTTCACTCTCTTTCACCGTCCTTCGTCTCGTTTCACTCTCTTTCACCCTCCACCATCTAGTTTCACTCTCTTTCACCCTCCACCATCTAGTTTCACTCTCTTTCACCGTCCTTTGTCTCGTTTCACTCTCTTTCACCCTCCTTCGTCTCGTTTCACTCTCTTTCACCCTCCTTTGTCTCGTTTCACTCTCTTTCACCCTTCTTCGTCTCGTTTCACTCTCTTTCTCCCTCCTTCGCCTCGTTTCACTCTCTTTCACCCTCCTTCGTCTCGTTTCCCTCTCTTTCACCCTCCTTCAGCTCGTTTCACTCTCTTTCAACCTCCTTCGTCTCGTATCACTCTCTTTCAACCTCCTTCGTCTCGTTTCACTCTCTTTAACCCTCTTTCGTCTCGTTTCACTCTCTTCCACGCTCCTTCGTCTCGTTTCACTCTCTTTAACCCTCCTTCGTCTCGTTTCACTCTCTTTTAACCACCTTCATCTCGTTTCGCCGTCCTTCGTCTCGTTTCACTCTCTTTAACCCTCCTTCGTCTCGTTTCACTCTCTTTCACCCTCCTTCGTCTCGTTTCACTCTCTTTCACCCTCCTTCGTCTCGTTTCACTCTCTTTAACACTCCTTCGTCTTGTTCCACTCTCTTTAATCCTTCTTCGTCTCGTTTCACTCTCTTTTCCCCTCCTTCGTCTCATTTCACTCTCTTTAAACCTCCTTCGTCTCGTTTCACTCTATTTAACCCTCCTTCTTCTCATTTCACTCTCTTTAACCCTCCTTCATCTCGTTTCACTCTCTTTAACCCTCCTTCTTCTCCTTTCACTCTCTTTAACCCTCCTTCGTCTCGTTTCACTCTCTTTAACCCTCCTCCGTCGCGTTTCACTCTCTTTCCCCCTCCTTCGCCTCGTTTCACTCTCTTTAACCCTCCTTCATCTCGTTTCACTCTCTTTCACCCTCCTGCATCTCGTTTAACTCTCTTTCACCCTCCTTCGTCTCGTTTCACTCTCTTTCACGCTCCTTCGTCTCGTTTCACTCTCTTTCACCCTCCTTTGTCTCGTTTCACTCTCTTTCACCTGTTTCACTCTCTTTCACCCTTCTTGATCTCGTTTCACTCTCTTTCCCCCTCCTTCGTCGCGTTTCACTCTCTTTCCCCCTCCTTCGTCTCGTTTCACTCTCTTTCACCCTCCTTCGCCTTGTTTCACTCTCTTTCACCCTCGTTCGTCTCGTTTCACTCTCTTTCACCTGTTTCACTCTCTTTCACCCTTCTTGATCTCGTTTCACTCTCTTTCCCCCTCCTTCGTCGCGTTTCACTCTCTTTCCCCCTCCTTCGTCTCGTTTCACTCTCTTTCACCCTCCTTCGCCTTGTTTCACTCTCTTTCACCCTCGTTCGTCTCGTTTCACCCTCTTTCACCCTCCGTCATCTCGTTTCACTCTCTTTCACCGTCCTTCGTCTCGTTTCACTCTCTTTCACCCTCCTTCGTCTCCTTTCACTAACTTTAACCCTCCCTTGTCTCGATTCACTCTCTTTAACCCTCCTTTGTCTTGTTTCACTCTCTTTAACCCTCCTTTGTCTCGTTTCACTCTCTTTCACCCGTTTTACTCTCTTTCACCCTTCTTCGTCTCGTTTCACTCTCTTTCACCCTCCTTTGTCTCGTTTCACTCTCTTTCACCCGTTTCACTCTCTTTCACCCTTCTTCGTCTCGTTTCACTCTCTTTCCCCCTCCTTCGCCTCATTTCACTCTCTTTCACCCTCCTACAGCTCGTTTCACTCACTTTCAACCTCCTTCGCCTCGTTTCACTCTCTTTCATCCTCCTTCATCTCGTTTCACTCTCTTTAACCCTCTTTCGTCTTGAATCACTCTCTTTAACCCTCCTTCTTCTCATTTCACTCTCTTTAACCCTCCTTCGTCTCATTTCACTCTCTTTAACCCTCCTTCGTCTCGTTTCACTCTCTTTCCCCCTCCTTCGTCGCGTTTCACTCTCTTTCCCCCTCCTTCGTCTCGTTTCACTCTCTTTCACCCTCCTTCGCCTTGTTGCACTCTCTTTCACCCTCGTTCGTCTCGTTTCACTCTCTTTCACCCTCCGTCATCTCGTTTCACTCTCTTTCACCGTCCTTCGTCTCGTTTCACTCTCTTTCACCCTCCACCATCTAGTTTCACTCTCTTTCACCCTCCACCATCTAGTTTCACTCTCTTTCACCGTCCTTTGTCTCGTTTCACTCTCTTTCACCCTCCTTCGTCTCCTTTCACTCTCTTTAACCCTCCCTTGTCTCGATTCACTCTCTTTAACCCTCCTTTGTCTTGTTTCACTCTCTTTAACGCTCCTTTGTCTCGTTTCACTCTCTTTCACCCGTTTAACTCTCTTTCACCCTTCTTTGTCTCGTTTCACTCTCTTTCACCCTCCTTTGTCTCGTTTCACTCTCTTTCACCCTTCTTCGTCTCGTTTCACTCTCTTTCTCCCTCCTTCGCCTCGTTTCACTCTCTTTCACCCTCCTTCGTCTCGTTTCCCTCTCTTTCACCCTCCTTCAGCTCGTTTCACTCTCTTTCAACCTCCTTCGTCTCGTATCACTCTCTTTCAACCTCCTTCGTCTCGTTTCACTCTCTTTAACCCTCTTTCGTCTCGTTTCACTCTCTTCCACGCTCCTTCGTCTCGTTTCACTCTCTTTAACCCTCCTTCGTCTCGTTTCACTCTCTTTTAACCACCTTCATCTCGTTTCGCCGTCCTTCGTCTCGTTTCACTCTCTTTAACCCTCCTTCGTCTCGTTTCACTCTCTTTCACCCTCCTTCGTCTCGTTTCACTCTCTTTCACCCTCCTTCGTCTCGTTTCACTCTCTTTAACACTCCTTCGTCTTGTTCCACTCTCTTTAATCCTCCTTCGTCTCGTTTCACTCTCTTTTCCCCTCCTTCGTCTCATTTCACTCTCTTTAAACCTCCTTCGTCTCGTTTCACTCTATTTAACCCTCCTTCTTCTCATTTCACTCTCTTTAACCCTCCTTCATCTCGTTTCACTCTCTTTAACCCTCCTTCTTCTCCTTTCACTCTCTTTAACCCTCCTTCGTCTCGTTTCACTCTCTTTAACCCTCCTCCGTCGCGTTTCACTCTCTTTCCACCTCCTTCGCCTCGTTTCACTCTCTTTAACCCTCCTTCATCTCGTTTCACTCTCTTTCACCCTCCTGCATCTCGTTTAACTCTCTTTCACCCTCCTTCGTCTCGTTTCACTCTCTTTCACGCTCCTTCGTCTCGTTTCACTCTCTTTCACCCTCCTTTGTCTCGTTTCACTCTCTTTCACCTGTTTCACTCTCTTTCACCCTTCTTGATCTCGTTTCACTCTCTTTCCCCCTCCTTCGTCGCGTTTCACTCTCTTTCCCCCTCCTTCGTCTCGTTTCACTCTCTTTCACCCTCCTTCGCCTTGTTTCACTCTCTTTCACCCTCGTTCGTCTCGTTTCACCCTCTTTCACCCTCCGTCATCTCGTTTCACTCTCTTTCACCGTCCTTCGTCTCGTTTCACTCTCTTTCACCCTCCTTCGTCTCCTTTCACTAACTTTAACCCTCCCTTGTCTCGATTCACTCTCTTTAACCCTCCTTTGTCTTGTTTCACTCTCTTTAAGCCTCCTTTGTCTCGTTTCACTCTCTTTCACCCGTTTTACTCTCTTTCACCCTTCTTCGTCTCGTTTCACTCTCTTTCACCCTCCTTTGTCTCGTTTCACTCTCTTTCACCCGTTTCACTCTCTTTCACCCTTCTTCGTCTCGTTTCACTCTCTTTCCCCCTCCTTCGCCTCATTTCACTCTCTTTCACCCTCCTACAGCTCGTTTCACTCTCTTTCAACCTCCTTCGCCTCGTTTCACTCTCTTTCATCCTCCTTCATCTCGTTTCACTCTCTTTAACCCTCTTTCGTCTTGAATCACTCTCTTTAACCCTCCTTCTTCTCATTTCACTCTCTTTAACCCTCCTTCGTCTCATTTCACTCTCTTTAACCCTCCTTCGTCTCGTTTCACTCTCTATCCCCCTCCTTTGTCGCGTTTCACTCTCTTTCCCCCTCCTTCGCCTCGTTTCACTCTCTTTAACCCTCCTTCTTCTCGTTTCATTCTCTTTCACCCTCCTTCATCTCGTTTAACTCTCTTTCAATCTCCTTCGCCTAGTTTCACTCTCTTTCACCCTCGTCCATCTCGTTTCACTCTCTTTTAACCTCCATCATCTCGTTTCGCCCTCCTTCGTCTCGTTTCACTCTCTTTAACCCTCCTTCGTCTCGTTTCACTCTCTTTCACCCTCGTCCGTCTCGTTTCACTCTCTTTCACCCTCCTTCGGCTCCTTTCACTCTCTTTAACCCTTCCTTGTCTCGATTCACTCTCTTTAACCCTCCTTCTTCTCATTTCACTCTCTTTAACCCTCCTTCGTCTCGTTTCACTCTCTTTAACCCTCCTTCGTCTCGTTTCACTCTCTTTTAACCTCCTTCATCTCGTTTCGCCCTCCTTCGTCTCGTTTCACTCTCTTTAACCCTCCTTCGTCTCGTTTCACTCTCTTTCACCCTCCTTCGTCTCGTTTCACTCTCTTTCACCCTCCTTCGTCTCGTTTCACTCTCTTTAACACTCCTTCGTCTTGTTCCACTCTCTTTAACCCTCCTTCGTCTCGTTTCACTCTCTTTTCCCCTCCTTCGTCTCATTTCACTCTCTTTAAACCTCCTTCGTCTCGTTTCACTCTCTTTAACCCTCCTTCTTCTCATTTCACTCTCTTTAACCCTCCTTCGTCTCGTTTCACTCTCTTTCACCCTCCTGCATCTCGTTTAACTCTCTTTCACCCTCCTTCGTCTCGTTTCACTCTCTTTCACGCTCCTTCGTCTCGTTTCACTCTCTTTCACCCTCCTTTGTCTCGTTTAACTCTCTTTCACCCTCCTTTGTCTCGTTTCACTCTCTTTCACCCTCCTTTGTCTCGTTTCACTCTCTTTCACTCGTTTAACTCTCTTTCACCCTTCTTCGTCTCGTTTCACTCTCTTTCACCCTCCTTCAGCTCGTTTCACTCTCTTTCAACCTCCTTCGTCTCGTTTCACTCTCTTTCAACCTCCTTCGTCTCGTTTCACTCTCTTTAACCCTCTTTCGTCTCGTTTCACTCTCTTCCACCCTCCTTCGTCTCGTTTCACTCTCTTTAACCCTCCTTCGTCTCGTTTCACTCTCTTTCACCCTCCTTCGTCTCGTTTCACTCTCTTTAACACTCCTTCGTCTTGTTCCACTCTCTTTAATCCTTCTTCGTCTCGTTTCACTCTCTTTAACCCTCCTTCATCTCGTTTCACTCTCTTTCACCCTCCTGCATCTCGTTTAACTCTCTTTCACCCTCCTTCGTCTCGTTTCACTCTCTTTCACGCTCCTTCGTCTCGTTTCACTCTCTTTCACCCTCCTTTGTCTCGTTTCACTCTCTTTCACCTGTTTCACTCTCTTTCACCCTTCTTGATCTCGTTTCACTCTCTTTCCCCCTCCTTCGTCGCGTTTCACTCTCTTTCCCCCTCCTTCGTCTCGTTTCACTCTCTTTCACCCTCCTTCGCCTTGTTTCACTCTCTTTCACCCTCGTTCGTCTCGTTTCACCCTCTTTCACCCTCCGTCATCTCGTTTCACTCTCTTTCACCGTCCTTCGTCTCGTTTCACTCTCTTTCACCCTCCTTCGTCTCCTTTCACTAACTTTAACCCTCCCTTGTCTCGATTCACTCTCTTTAACCCTCCTTTGTCTTGTTTCACTCTCTTTAACCCTCCTTTGTCTCGTTTCACTCTCTTTCACCCGTTTTACTCTCTTTCACCCTTCTTCGTCTCGTTTCACTCTCTTTCACCCTCCTTTGTCTCGTTTCACTCTCTTTCACCCGTTTCACTCTCTTTCACCCTTCTTCGTCTCGTTTAACTCTCTTTCCCCCTCCTTCGCCTCATTTCACTCTCTTTCACCCTCCTACAGCTCGTTTCACTCTCTTTCAACCTCCTTCGCCTCGTTTCACTCTCTTTCATCCTCCTTCATCTCGTTTCACTCTCTTTAACCCTCTTTCGTCTTGAATCACTCTCTTTAACCCTCCTTCTTCTCATTTCACTCTCTTTAACCCTCCTTCGTCTCATTTCACTCTCTTTAACCCTCCTTCGTCTCGTTTCACTCTCTTTCCCCCTCCTTCGTCGCGTTTCACTCTCTTTCCCCCTCCTTCGTCTCGTTTCACTCTCTTTCACCCTCTTTCGCCTTGTTGCACTCTCTTTCACCCTCGTTCGTCTCGTTTCACTCTCTTTCACCCTCCGTCATCTCGTTTCACTCTCTTTCACCGTCCTTCGTCTCGTTTCACTCTCTTTCACCCTCCACCATCTAGTTTCAATCTCTTTCACCCTCCACCATCTAGTTTCACTCTCTTTCACCGTCCTTTGTCTCGTTTCACTCTCTTTCACCCTCCTTCGTCTCCTTTCACTCTCTTTAACCCTCCCTTGTCTCGATTCACTCTCTTTAACCCTCCTTTGTCTTGTTTCACTCTCTTTAACGCTCCTTTGTCTCGTTTCACTCTCTTTCACCCGTTTAACTCTCTTTCACCCTTCTTCGTCTCGTTTCACTCTCTTTCACCCTCCTTTGTCTCGTTTCACTCTCTTTCACCCTTCTTCGTCTCGTTTCACTCTCTTTCTCCCTCCTTCGCCTCGTTTCACTCTCTTTCACCCTCCTTCGTCTCGTTTCCCTCTCTTTCACCCTCCTTCAGCTCGTTTCACTCTCTTTCAACCTCCTTCGTCTCGTATCACTCTCTTTCAACCTCCTTCGTCTCGTTTCACTCTCTTTAACCCTCTTTCGTCTCGTTTCACTCTCTTCCACGCTCCTTCGTCTCGTTTCACTCTCTTTAACCCTCCTTCGTCTCGTTTCACTCTCTTTTAACCACCTTCATCTCGTTTCGCCGTCCTTCGTCTCGTTTCACTCTCTTTAACCCTCCTTCGTCTCGTTTCACTCTCTTTCACCCTCCTTCGTCTCGTTTCACTCTCTTTCACCCTCCTTCGTCTCGTTTCACTCTCTTTAACACTCCTTCGTCTTGTTCCACTCTCTTTAATCCTCCTTCGTCTCGTTTCACTCTCTTTTCCCCTCCTTCGTCTCATTTCACTCTCTTTAAACCTCCTTCGTCTCGTTTCACTCTATTTAACCCTCCTTCTTCTCATTTCACTCTCTTTAACCCTCCTTCATCTCGTTTCACTCTCTTTAACCCTCCTTCTTCTCCTTTCACTCTCTTTAACCCTCCTTCGTCTCGTTTCACTCTCTTTAACCCTCCTCCGTCGCGTTTCACTCTCTTTCCACCTCCTTCGCCTCGTTTCACTCTCTTTAACCCTCCTTCATCTCGTTTCACTCTCTTTCACCCTCCTGCATCTCGTTTAACTCTCTTTCACCCTCCTTCGTCTCGTTTCACTCTCTTTCACGCTCCTTCGTCTCGTTTCACTCTCTTTCACCCTCCTTTGTCTCGTTTCACTCTCTTTCACCTGTTTCACTCTCTTTCACCCTTCTTGATCTCGTTTCACTCTCTTTCCCCCTCCTTTGTCGCGTTTCACTCTCTTTCCCCCTCCTTCGTCTCGTTTCACTCTCTTTCACCCTCCTTCGCCTTGTTTCACTCTCTTTAACCCTCCTTCATCTCGTTTCACTCTCTTTAACCCTCCTTCTTCTCCTTTCACTCTCTTTAACCCTCCTTCGTCTCGTTTCACTCTCTTTAACCCTCCTCCGTCGCGTTTCACTCTCTTTCCACCTCCTTCGCCTCGTTTCACTCTCTTTCACCCTCGTTCGTCTCGTTTCACCCTCTTTCACCCTCCATCATCTCGTTTCACTCTCTTTCACCGTCCTTCGTCTCGTTTCACTCTCTTTCACACTCCTTCGTCTCCTTTCTCTAACTTTAACCCTCCCTTGTCTCGATTCACTCTCTTTAACCCTCCTTTGTCTTGTTTCACTCTCTTTAACCCTCCTTTGTCTCGTTTCACTCTCTTTCACCCGTTTTACTCTCTTTCACCCTTCTTCGTCTCGTTTCACTCTCTTTCACCCTCCTTTGTCTCGTTTCACTCTCTTTCACCCGTTTCACTCTCTTTCACCCTTCTTCGTCTCGTTTCACTCTCTTTCCCCCTCCTTCGCCTCATTTCACTCTCTTTCACCCTCCTACAGCTCGTTTCACTCTCTTTCAACCTCCTTCGCCTCGTTTCACTCTCTTTCATCCTCCTTCATCTCGTTTCACTCTCTTTAACCCTCTTTCGTCTTGAATCACTCTCTTTAACCCTCCTTCTTCTCATTTCACTCTCTTTAACCCTCCTTCGTCTCATTTCACTCTCTTTAACCCTCCTTCGTCTCGTTTCACTCTCTATCCCCCTCCTTTGTCGCGTTTCACTCTCTTTCCCCCTCCTTCGCCTCGTTTCACTCTCTTTAACCCTCCTTCTTCTCGTTTCATTCTCTTTCACCCTCCTTCATCTCGTTTAACTCTCTTTCAATCTCCTTCGCCTAGTTTCACTCTCTTTCACCCTCGTCCATCTCGTTTCACTCTCTTTTAACCTCCATCATCTCGTTTCGCCCTCCTTCGTCTCGTTTCACTCTCTTTAACCCTCCTTCGTCTCGTTTCACTCTCTTTCACCCTCGTCCGTCTCGTTTCACTCTCTTTCACCCTCCTTCGGCTCCTTTCACTCTCTTTAACCCTTCCTTGTCTCGATTCACTCTCTTTAACCCTCCTTCTTCTCATTTCACTCTCTTTAACCCTCCTTCGTCTCGTTTCACTCTCTTTAACCCTCCTTCGTCTCGTTTCACTCTCTTTTAACCTCCTTCATCTCGTTTCGCCCTCCTTCGTCTCGTTTCACTCTCTTTAACCCTCCTTCGTCTCGTTTCACTCTCTTTCACCCTCCTTCGTCTCGTTTCACTCTCTTTCACCCTCCTTCGTCTCGTTTCACTCTCTTTAACACTCCTTCGTCTTGTTCCACTCTCTTTAACCCTCCTTCGTCTCGTTTCACTCTCTTTTCCCCTCCTTCGTCTCATTTCACTCTCTTTAAACCTCCTTCGTCTCGTTTCACTCTCTTTAACCCTCCTTCTTCTCATTTCACTCTCTTTAAACCTCCTTCGTCTCGTTTCACTCTCTTTCACCCTCCTGCATCTCGTTTAACTCTCTTTCACCCTCCTTCGTCTCGTTTCACTCTCTTTCACGCTCCTTCGTCTCGTTTCACTCTCTTTCACCCTCCTTTGTCTCGTTTAACTCTCTTTCACCCTCCTTTGTCTCGTTTCACTCTCTTTCACCCTCCTTTGTCTCGTTTCACTCTCTTTCACTCGTTTAACTCTCTTTCACCCTTCTTCGTCTCGTTTCACTCTCTTTCACCCTCCTTCAGCTCGTTTCACTCTCTTTCAACCTCCTTCGTCTCGTTTCACTCTCTTTCAACCTCCTTCGTCTCGTTTCACTCTCTTTAACCCTCTTTCGTCTCGTTTCACTCTCTTCCACCCTCCTTCGTCTCGTTTCACTCTCTTTAACCCTCCTTCGTCTCGTTTCACTCTCTTTTAACCTCCTTCATCTCGTTTCACCCTCCTTCGTCTCGTTTCACTCTCTTTAACCCTCCTTCGTCTCGTTTCACTCTCTTTCACCCTCCTTCGTCTCGTTTCACTCTCTTTCACCCTCCTTCGTCTCGTTTCACTCTCTTTAACACTCCTTCGTCTTGTTCCACTCTCTTTAACCCTCCTTCGTCTCGTTTCACTCTCTTTTCCCCTCCTTCGTCTCATTTCACTCTCTTTCACGCTCCTTCGTCTCGTTTCACTCTCTTTCACGCTCCTTCGTCTCGTTTCACTCTCTTTCACCCTCCTTTGTCTCGTTTCACTCTCTTTCACCCTCCTTTGTCTCGTTTCACTCTCTTTCACCCGTTTCACTCTCTTTCACCCTTCTTCGTCTCGTTTCACTCTCTTTCCCCCTCCTTCGTCGCGTTTCACTCTCTTTCCCCCTCCTTCGTCTCGTTTCACTCTCTTTCACCCTCCTTCGCCTTGTTTCACTCTCTTTCACCCGTTTAACTCTCTTTCACCCTTCTTCGTCTCGTTTCACTCTCTTTCACCCTCCTTTGTCTCGTTTCACTCCCTTTCACCCTCATTTGTCTCGTTTCACTCTCTTTCACCCTTTTCACTCTCTTTCACCCTTCTTCGTCTCGTTTCACTCGCTTTCTCCCTCCTTCGCCTCGTTTCACTCTCTTTCACCCTCCTTCGTCTCGTTTCCCTCTCTTTCACCCTCCTTCAGCTCGTTTCACTCTCTTTCAACCTGCTTCGTCTCGTTTCACTCTCTTTCAACCTCCTTCGTCTCGTTTCACTCTCTTTAACCCTCTTTCGTCTCGTTTCACTCTCTTCCACCCTCCTTCGTCTCGTTTCACTCTCTTTAACCCTCCTTCGTCTCGTTTCACTCTCTTTTAACCTCATTCATCTCGATTCGCCCTCCTTCGTCTCGTTTCACTCTCTTTAACCCTCCTTCGTCTCGTTTCACTCTCTTTCACCCTCCTTCGTCTCGTTTCACTCTCTTTCACCCTCCTTCGTCTCGTTTCACTCTCTTTAACACTCCTTCGTCTTGTTCCACTCTCTTTAACCCTCCTTCGTCTCGTTTCACTCTCTTTTCCCCTCCTTCGTCTCATTTCACTCTCTTTCACGCTCCTTCGTCTCGTTTCACTCTCTTTCACGCTCCTTCGTCTCGTTTCACTCTCTTTCACCCTCCTTTGTCTCGTTTCACTCTCTTTCACCCTCCTTTGTCTCGTTTCACTCTCTTTCACCCGTTTCACTCTCTTTCACCCTTCTTCGTCTCGTTTCACTCTCTTTCCCCCTCCTTCGTCGCGTTTCACTCTCTTTCCCCCTCCTTCGTCTCGTTTCACTCTCTTTCACCCTCCTTCGCCTTGTTTCACTCTCTTTCACCCGTTTAACTCTCTTTCACCCTCCTTTGTCTCGTTTCACTCTCTTTCACCCTCATTTGTCTCGTTTCACTCTCTTTCACCCTTTTCACTCTCTTTCACCCTTCTTCGTCTCGTTTCACTCGCTTTCTCCCTCCTTCGCCTCGTTTCACTCTCTTTCACCCTCCTTCGTCTCGTTTTCCTCTCTTTCACCCTCCTTCAGCTCGTTTCACTCTCTTTCAACCTGCTTCGTCTCGTTTCACTCTCTTTCAACCTCCTTCGTCTCGTTTCACTCTCTTTAACCCTCTTTCGTCTCGTTTCACTCTCTTCCACCCTCCTTCGTCTCGTTTCACTCTCTTTAACCCTCCTTCGTCTCGTTTCACTCTCTTTTAACCTCATTCATCTCGATTCGCCCTCCTTCGTCTCGTTTCACTCTCTTTAACCCTCCTTCGTCTCGTTTCACTCTCTTTCACCCTCCTTCGTCTCGTTTCACTCTCTTTCACCCTCCTTCGTCTCGTTTCACTCTCTTTAACACTCCTTCGTCTTGTTCCACTCTCTTTAACCCTCCTTCGTCTCGTTTCACTCTCTTTCACCCTCCTTCGTCTCGTTTCACTCTCTTTAACACTCCTTTGTCTCGTTTCACTCTCTTTAACCCTCCTTCTTCTCATTTCACTCTCTTTAACCCTCCTTCATCTCGTTTCACTCTCTTTAACCCTCCTTCTTCTCATTTCACTCTCTTTAACCCTCCTTCGTCTCGTTTCACTCTCTTTAACCCTCCTCCGTCGCGTTTCACTCTCTTTCCCCCTCCTTCGCCTCGTTTCACTCTCTTTAACCCTCCTTCATCTCGTTTCACTCTCTTTCACCCTCCTGCATCTCGTTTAACTCTCTTTCACCCTCCTTCGTCTCGTTTCACTCTCTTTCACGCTCCTTCGTCTCGTTTCACTCTCTTTCACCCTCCTTTGTCTCGTTTCACTCTCTTTCACCCTCCTTTGTCTCGTTTCACTCTCTTTCACCCGTTTCACTCTCTTTCACCCTTCTTCGTCTCGTTTCACTCTCTTTCCCCCTCCTTCGTCGCGTTTCACTCTCTTTCCCCCTCCTTCGTCTCGTTTCACTCTCTTTTATCCTCCTTCGCCTTGTTTCACTCTCTTTCACCCTCGTTCGTCTCGTTTCACTCTCTTTCACCCTCCGTCATCTCGTTTCACTCTCTTTCACCCTTCTTCGTCTCGTTTCACTCTATTTCCTCCTCCTTCGTCACGTTTCACTCTCTTTCCCCCTCCTTCGTCTCGTTTCACTCTCTTTCACCCTCCACCATTTAGTTTCACTCTCTTTCACCGTCCTTCGTCTCTTTTCACTCTCTTTCACCCTCCTTCGTCTCCTTTCACTCTCTGTAACCCTCCCTTGTCTCGATTCACTCTCTTTCACCGTCCTTCGTCTCGTTTCACTATATTTCACCCTCCTTCGTCTCCTTTCACTCTCTTTAACCCTCCTTCGTCTCGTTTCACTCTCTTTCACCCTCCTTCGTCTCGTTTCACTCTCTTTCACCCTCCTTCGTCTCGTTTCACTCTTTTTAACACTCCTTCGACTTGTTCCACTCTCTTTAACCCTCCTTCATCTCGTTTCACTCTCTTTTCCCCTCCTTCTTCTCATTTCACTCTCTTTAAACCTCCTTCGTCTCGTTTCACTCTCTTTAACCCTCCTTCTTCTCATTTCACTCTCTTTAACCCTCCTTCGTCTCGTTTCACTCTCTTTAACCCTCCTTCGTCTCGTTTCACTCTCTTTTAACCTCCTTCATCTCGTTTCGCCCTCCTTCGTCTCGTTTCACTCTCTTTAACCCTCCTTTGTCTCGTTTCACTCTCTTTTCCCCTCCTTCGTCTCATTTCACTCTCTTTAAACCTCCTTCGTCTCGTTTCACTCTCTTTAACCCTCCTTCTTCTCATTTCACTCTCTTTAACCCTCCTTCGTCTCGTTTCACTCTCTTTCACCCTCCTGCATCTCGTTTAACTCTCTTTCACCCTCCTTCGTCTCGTTTCACTCTCTTTCACGCTCCTTCGTCTCGTTTCACTCTCTTTCACCCTCCTTTGTCTCGTTTCACTCTCTTTCACCCTCCTTTGTCTCGTTTCACTCTCTTTCACCCGTTTCACTCTCTTTCACCCTTCTTCGTCTCGTTTCACTCTCTTTCCCCCTCCTTCGTCGCGTTTCACTCTCTTTCCCACTCCTTCGTCTCGGTTCACTCTCTTTCACCCTCCTTCGCCTTGTTTCACTCTCTTTCACCCGTTTAACTCTCTTTCACCCTTCTTCGTCTCGTTTCACTCTCTTTCACCCTCCTTTGTCTCGTTTCACTCTCTTTCACCCTCATTTGTCTCGTTTCACTCTCTTTCACCCTTTTCACTCTCTTTCACCCTTCTTCGTCTCGTTTCACTCGCTTTCTCCCTCCTTCGCCTCGTTTCACTCTCTTTCACCCTCCTTCGTCTCGTTTCCCTCTCTTTCACCCTCCTTCAGCTCGTTTCACTCTCTTTCAACCTCCTTCGTCTCGTTTCACTCTCTTTCAACCTCCTTCGTCTCGTTTTACTCTCTTTAACCCTCTTTCGTCTCGTTTCACTCTCTTCCACCCTCCTTCGTCTCGTTTCACTCTCTTTAACCCTCCTTCGTCTCGTTTCACTCTCTTTTAACCTCCTTCATCTCGTTTCGCCCTCCTTCGTCTCGTTTCACTCTCTTTAACCCTCCTTCGTCTCGTTTCACTCTCTTTCACCCTCCTTCGTCTCGTTTCACTCTCTTTCACCCTCCTTCGTCTCGTTTCACTCTCTTTAACACTCCTTCGTCTTGTTCCACTCTCTTTAACCCTCCTTCGTCTCGTTTCACTCTCTTTTCCCCTCCTTCGTCTCATTTCACTCTCTTTAAACCTCCTTCGTCTCGTTTCACTCTCTTTAACCCTCCTTCTTCTCATTTCACTCTCTTTAACCCTCCTTCGTCTCGTTTCACTCTCTTTAACCCTCCTTCTTCTCATTTCACTCTCTTTAACCCTCCTTCGTCTCGTTTCACTCTTTAACCCTCCTCCGTCGCGTTTCACTCTCTTTCCCCCTCCTTCGCCTCGTTTCACTCTCTTTAACCCTCCTTCATCTCGTTTCACTCTCTTTCACCCTCCTGCATCTCGTTTAACTCTCTTTCACCCTCCTTCGTCTCGTTTCACTCTCTTTCACGCTCCTTCGTCTCGTTTCACTCTCTTTCACCCTCCTTTGTCTCGTTTCACTCTCTTTCACCCTCCTTTGTCTCGTTTCACTCTCTTTCACCCGTTTCACTCTCTTTCACCCTTCTTCGTCTCGTTTCACTCTCTTTCCCCCTCCTTCGTCGCGTTTCACTCTCTTTCCCCCTCCTTCGTCTCGTTTCACTCTCTTTCACCCTCCTTCGCCTTGTTGCACTCTCTTTCACCCTCGTTCGTCTCGTTTCACTCTCTTTCACCCTCCGTCATCTCGTTTCACTCTCTTTCACCGTCCTTCGTCTCGTTTCACTCTCTTTCACCCTCCACCATCTAGTTTCACTCTCTTTCACCCTCCACCATCTAGTTTCACTCTCTTTCACCGTCCTTTGTCTCGTTTCACTCTCTTTCACCCTCCTTCGTCTCCTTTCACTCTCTTTAACCCTCCCTTGTCTCGATTCACTCTCTTTAACCCTCCTTTGTCTTGTTTCACTCTCTTTAACGCTCCTTTGTCTCGTTTCACTCTCTTTCACCCGTTTAACTCTCTTTCACCCTTCTTCGTCTCGTTTCACTCTCTTTCACCCTCCTTTGTCTCGTTTCACTCTCTTTCACCCTTCTTCGTCTCGTTTCACTCTCTTTCTCCCTCCTTCGCCTCGTTTCACTCTCTTTCACCCTCCTTCGTCTCGTTTCCCTCTCTTTCACCCTCCTTCAGCTCGTTTCACTCTCTTTCAACCTCCTTCGTCTCGTATCACTCTCTTTCAACCTCCTTCGTCTCGTTTCACTCTCTTTAACCCTCTTTCGTCTCGTTTCACTCTCTTCCACGCTCCTTCGTCTCGTTTCACTCTCTTTAACCCTCCTTCGTCTCGTTTCACTCTCTTTTAACCACCTTCATCTCGTTTCGCCGTCCTTCGTCTCGTTTCACTCTCTTTAACCCTCCTTCGTCTCGTTTCACTCTCTTTCACCCTCCTTCGTCTCGTTTCACTCTCTTTCACCCTCCTTCGTCTCGTTTCACTCTCTTTAACACTCCTTCGTCTTATTCCACTCTCTTTAATCCTCCTTCGTCTCGTTTCACTCTCTTTTCCCCTCCTTCGTCTCATTTCACTCTCTTTAAACCTCCTTCGTCTCGTTTCACTCTATTTAACCCTCCTTCTTCTCATTTCACTCTCTTTAACCCTCCTTCATCTCGTTTCACTCTCTTTAACCCTCCTTCTTCTCCTTTCACTCTCTTTAACCCTCCTTCGTCTCGTTTCACTCTCTTTAACCCTCCTCCGTCGCGTTTCACTCTCTTTCCCCCTCCTTCGCCTCGTTTCACTCTCTTTAACCCTCCTTCATCTCGTTTCACTCTCTTTCACCCTCCTGCATCTCGTTTAACTCTCTTTCACCCTCCTTCGTCTCGTTTCACTCTCTTTCACGCTCCTTCGTCTCGTTTCACTCTCTTTCACCCTCCTTTGTCTCGTTTCACTCTCTTTCACCTGTTTCACTCTCTTTCACCCTTCTTGATCTCGTTTCACTCTCTTTCCCCCTCCTTCGTCGCGTTTCACTCTCTTTCCCCCTCCTTCGTCTCGTTTCACTCTCTTTCACCCTCCTTCGCCTTGTTTCACTCTCTTTCACCCTCGTTCGTCTCGTTTCACCCTCTTTCACCCTCCGTCATCTCGTTTCACTCTCTTTCACCGTCCTTCGTCTCGTTTCACTCTCTTTCACCCTCCTTCGTCTCCTTTCACTAACTTTAACCCTCCCTTGTCTCGATTCACTCTCTTTAACCCTCCTTTGTCTTGTTTCACTCTCTTTAACCCTCCTTTGTCTCGTTTCACTCTCTTTCACCCGTTTTACTCTCTTTCACCCTTCTTCGTCTCGTTTCACTCTCTTTCACCCTCCTTTGTCTCGTTTCACTCTCTTTCACCCGTTTCACTCTCTTTCACCCTTCTTCGTCTCGTTTCACTCTCTTTCCCCCTCCTTCGCCTCATTTCACTCTCTTTCACCCTCCTACAGCTCGTTTCACTCTCTTTCAACCTCCTTCGCCTTGTTTCACTCTCTTTCATCCTCCTTCATCTCCTTTCACTCTCTTTAACCCTCTTTCGTCTTGAATCACTCTCTTTAACCCTCCTTCTTCTCATTTCACTCTCTTTAACCCTCCTTCGTCTCATTTCACTCTCTTTAACCCTCCTTCGTCTCGTTTCACTCTCTATCCCCCTCCTTTGTCGCGTTTCACTCTCTTTCCCCCTCCTTCGCCTCGTTTCACTCTCTTTAACCCTCCTTCTTCTCGTTTCATTCTCTATCACCCTCCTTCATCTCGTTTAACTCTCTTTCAATCTCCTTCGCCTAGTTTCACTCTCTTTCACCCTCGTCCATCTCGTTTCACTCTCTTTTAACCTCCATCATCTCGTTTCGCCCTCCTTCGTCTTGTTTCACTCTCTTTAACCCTCCTTCGTCTCGTTTCACTCTCTTTCACCCTCGTCCGTCTCGTTTCACTCTCTTTCACCCTCCTTCGGCTCCTTTCACTCTCTTTAACCCTTCCTTGTCTCGATTCACTCTCTTTAACCCTCCTTCTTCTCATTTCACTCTCTTTAACCCTCCTTCGTCTCGTTTCACTCTCTTTAACCCTCCTTCGTCTCGTTTCACTCTCTTTTAACCTCCTTCATCTCGTTTCGCCCTCCTTCGTCTCGTTTCACTCTCTTTAACCCTCCTTCGTCTCGTTTCACTCTCTTTCACCCTCCTTCGTCTCGTTTCACTCTCTTTCACCCTCCTTCGTCTCGTTTCACTCTCTTTAACACTCCTTCGTCTTGTTCCACTCTCTTTAACCCTCCTTCGTCTCGTTTCACTCTCTTTTCCCCTCCTTCGTCTCATTTCACTCTCTTTAAACCTCCTTCGTCTCGTTTCACTCTCTTTAACCCTCCTTCTTCTCATTTCACTCTCTTTAACCCTCCTTCGTCTCGTTTCACTCTCTTTCACCCTCCTGCATCTCGTTTAACTCTCTTTCACCCTCCTTCGTCTCGTTTCACTCTCTTTCACGCTCCTTCGTCTCGTTTCACTCTCTTTCACCCTCCTTTGTCTCGTTTCACTCTCTTTCACCCTCCTTTGTCTCGTTTCACTCTCTTTCACCCTCCTTTGTCTCGTTTCACTCTCTTTCACTCGTTTAACTCTCTTTCACCCTTCTTCGTCTCGTTTCACTCTCTTTCACCCTCCTTCAGCTCGTTTCACTCTCTTTCAACCTCCTTCGTCTCGTTTCACTCTCTTTCAACCTCTTTCGTCTCGTTTCACTCTCTTTAACCCTCTTTCGTCTCGTTTCACTCTCTTCCACCCTCCTTCGTCTCGTTTCACTCTCTTTAACCCTCCTTCGTCTCGTTTCACTCTCTTTTAACCTCCTTCATCTCGTTTCACCCTCCTTCGTCTCGTTTCACTCTCTTTAACCCTCCTTCGTCTCGTTTCACTCTCTTTCACCCTCCTTCGTCTCGTTTCACTCTCTTTAACACTCCTTCGTCTTGTTCCACTCTCTTTAACCCTCCTTCGTCTCGTTTCACTCTCTTTAACCCTCCTACGTCTCGTTTCACTCTCTTTCACCCTCCTTCGTCTCGTTTCACTCTCTTTAACACTCCTTCGTCTTGTTCCACTCTCTTTAACCCTCCTTCGTCTCGTTTCACTCTCTTTTCCCCTCCTTCGTCTCATTTCACTCTCTTTCACGCTCCTTCGTCTCGTTTCACTCTCTTTCACGCTCCTTCGTCTCGTTTCACTCTCTTTCACCCTCCTTTGTCTCGTTTCACTCTCTTTCACCCTCCTTTGTCTCGTTTCACTCTCTTTCACCCGTTTCACTCTCTTTCACCCTTCTTCGTCTCGTTTCACTCTCTTTCCCCCTCCTTCGTCGCGTTTCACTCTCTTTCCCCCTCCTTCGTCTCGTTTCACTCTCTTTCACCCTCCTTCGCCTTGTTTCACTCTCTTTCACCCGTTTAACTCTCTTTCACCCTTCTTCGTCTCGTTTCACTCTCTTTCACCCTCCTTTGTCTCGTTTCACTCCCTTTCACCCTCATTTGTCTCGTTTCACTCTCTTTCACCCTTTTCACTCTCTTTCACCCTTCTTCGTCTCGTTTCACTCGCTTTCTCCCTCCTTCGCCTCGTTTCACTCTCTTTCACCCTCCTTCGTCTCGTTTCCCTCTCTTTCACCCTCCTTCAGCTCGTTTCACTCTCTTTCAACCTGCTTCGTCTCGTTTCACTCTCTTTCAACCTCCTTCGTCTCGTTTCACTCTCTTTAACCCTCTTTCGTCTCGTTTCACTCTCTTCCACCCTCCTTCGTCTCGTTTCACTCTCTTTAACCCTCCTTCGTCTCGTTTCACTCTCTTTTAACCTCATTCATCTCGATTCGCCCTCCTTCGTCTCGTTTCACTCTCTTTAACCCTCCTTCGTCTCGTTTCACTCTCTTTCACCCTCCTTCGTCTCGTTTCACTCTCTTTCACCCTCCTTCGTCTCGTTTCACTCTCTTTAACACTCCTTCGTCTTGTTCCACTCTCTTTAACCCTCCTTCGTCTCGTTTCACTCTCTTTTCCCCTCCTTCGTCTCATTTCACTCTCTTTCACGCTCCTTCGTCTCGTTTCACTCTCTTTCACGCTCCTTCGTCTCGTTTCACTCTCTTTCACCCTCCTTTGTCTCGTTTCACTCTCTTTCACCCTCCTTTGTCTCGTTTCACTCTCTTTCACCCGTTTCACTCTCTTTCACCCTTCTTCGTCTCGTTTCACTCTCTTTCCCCCTCCTTCGTCGCGTTTCACTCTCTTTCCCCCTCCTTCGTCTCGTTTCACTCTCTTTCACCCTCCTTCGCCTTGTTTCACTCTCTTTCACCCGTTTAACTCTCTTTCACCCTTCTTCGTCTCGTTTCACTCTCTTTCACCCTCCTTTGTCTCGTTTCACTCTCTTTCACCCTCATTTGTCTCGTTTCACTCTCTTTCACCCTTTTCACTCTCTTTCACCCTTCTTCGTCTCGTTTCACTCGCTTTCTCCCTCCTTCGCCTCGTTTCACTCTCTTTCACCCTCCTTCGTCTCGTTTTCCTCTCTTTCACCCTCCTTCAGCTCGTTTCACTCTCTTTCAACCTGCTTCGTCTCGTTTCACTCTCTTTCAACCTCCTTCGTCTCGTTTCACTCTCTTTAACCCTCTTTCGTCTCGTTTCACTCTCTTCCACCCTCCTTCGTCTCGTTTCACTCTCTTTAACCCTCCTTCGTCTCGTTTCACTCTCTTTCACCCTCCTTCGTCTCGTTTCACTCTCTTTCACACTCCTTTGTCTCGTTTCACTCTCTTTAACCCTCCTTCTTCTCATTTCACTCTCTTTAACCCTCCTTCATCTCGTTTCACTCTCTTTAACCCTCCTTCTTCTCATTTCACTCTCTTTAACCCTCCTTCGTCTCGTTTCACTCTCTTTAACCCTCCTCCGTCGCGTTTCACTCTCTTTCCCCCTCCTTCGCCTCGTTTCACTCTCTTTAACCCTCCTTCATCTCGTTTCACTCTCTTTCACCCTCCTGCATCTCGTTTAACTCTCTTTCACCCTCCTTCGTCTCGTTTCACTCTCTTTCACGCTCCTTCGTCTCGTTTCACTCTCTTTCACCCTCCTTTGTCTCGTTTCACTCTCTTTCACCCTCCTTTGTCTCGTTTCACTCTCTTTCACCCGTTTCACTCTCTTTCACCCTTCTTCGTCTCGTTTCACTCTCTTTCCCCCTCCTTCGTCGCGTTTCACTCTCTTTCCCCCTCCTTCGTCTCGTTTCACTCTCTTTTATCCTCCTTCGCCTTGTTTCACTCTCTTTCACCCTCGTTCGTCTCGTTTCACTCTCTTTCACCCTCCGTCATCTCGTTTCACTCTCTTTCACCCTTCTTCGTCTCGTTTCACTCTCTTTCCCCCTCCTTCGTCACGTTTCACTCTCTTTCCCCCTCCTTCGTCTCGTTTCACTCTCTTTCACCCTCCACCATTTAGTTTCACTCTCTTTCACCGTCCTTCGTCTCTTTTCACTCTCTTTCACCCTCCTTCGTCTCCTTTCACTCTCTGTAACCCTCCCTTGTCTCGATTCACTCTCTTTCACCGTCCTTCGTCTCGTTTCACTATCTTTCACCCTCCTTCGTCTCCTTTCACTCTCTTTAACCCTCCCTTGTCTCGATTCACTCTCTTTAACCCTCCTTTGTCTTGTTTCACTCTCTTTAACGCTCCTTTGTCTCGTTTCACTCTCTTTCACCCGTTTAACTCTCTTTCACCCTTCTTCGTCTCGTTTCACTCTCTTTCACCCTCCTTTGTCTCGTTTCACTCTCTTTCACCCTCCTTTGTCTCGTTTCACTCTCTTTCACACTTTTCACTCTCTTTCACCCTTCTTTGTCTCGTTTCACTCTCTTTCTCCCTCCTTCGCCTCGTTTCACTCTCTTTCACCCTCCTTCGTCTCGTTTCCCTCTCTTTCACCCTCCTTCAGGTTGTTTCACTCTCTTTCAACCTCCTTCGTCTCGTTTCACTCTCTTTCAACCTCCTTCGTCTCGTTTCACTCTCTTTAACCCTCTTTCGTCTCGTTTCACTCTCTTCCACCCTCCTTCGTCTCGTTTCACTCTCTTTAACCCTCCTTCGTCTCGTTTCACTCTCTTTTAACCTCCTTCATCTCGTTTCGCCCTCCTTCGTCTCGTTTCACTCTCTTTAACCCTCCTTCGTCTCGTTTCACTCTCTTTCACCCTCCTTCGTCTCGTTTCACTCTCTTTCACCCTCCTTCGTCTCGTTTCACTCTCTTTAACACTCCTTCGACTTGTTCCACTCTCTTTAACCCTCCTTCGTCTCGTTTCACTCTCTTTTCCCCTCCTTCGTCTCATTTCACTCTCTTTAAACCTCCTTCGTCTCGTTTCACTCTCTTTAACCCTCCTTCTTCTCATTTCACTCTCTTTAACCCTCCTTCGTCTCGTTTCACTCTCTTTAACCCTCCTTCGTCTCGTTTCACTCTCTTTTAACCTCCTTCATCTCGTTTCGCCCTCCTTCGTCTCGTTTCACTCTCTTTAACCCTCCTTCGTCTCCTTTCATTCTCTTTCACCCTCCTTCATCTCGTTTCACTCTCTTTCACCCTCCTTCGTCTCGTTTCACTCTCTATAACACTCCTTCGTCTTGTTCCACTCTCTTTAACCCTCCTCCGTCGCGTTTCACTCTCTTTTCCCCTCCTTCGTCTCATTTCACTCTCTTTAAACCTCCTTCGTCTCGTTTCACTCTCTTTAACCCTCCTTCTTCTCATTTCACTCTCTTTAACCCTCCTTCGTCTCGTTTCACTCTCTTTCACCCTCCTTTGTCTCGTTTCACTCTCTTTCACCCTCCTTTGTCTCGTTTCACTCTCTTTCACCCGTTTCACTCTCTTTCACCCTTCTTCGTCGCGTTTCACTCTCTTTCCCCCTCCTTCGTCTCGTTTCACTCTCTTTCACCCTCATTTGTCTCGTTTCACTCTCTTTCACCCTTTTCACTCTCTTTAACCCTCCTTCTTCTCGTTTCATTCTCTTTCACCCTCCTTCATCTCGTTTAACTCTCTTTCAATCTCCTTCGCCTAGTTTCACTCTCTTTCAGCCTCGTCCATCTCGTTTCACTCTCTTTTAACCTCCATCATCTCGTTTCGCCCTCCTTCGTCTTGTTTCACTCTCTTTAACCCTCCTTCGTCTCGTTTCACTCTCTTTCACCCTCGTCCGTCTCGTTTCACTCTCTTTCACCCTCCTTCGGCTCCTTTCACTCTCTTTAACCCTTCCTTGTCTCGATTCACTCTCTTTAACCCTCCTTCTTCTCATTTCACTCTCTTTAACCCTCCTTCGTCTCGTTTCACTCTCTTTAACCCTCCTTCGTCTCGTTTCACTCTCTTTTAACCTCCTTCATCTCGTTTCGCCCTCCTTCGTCTCGTTTCACTCTCTTTAACCCTCCTTCGTCTCGTTTCACTCTCTTTCACCCTCCTTCGTCTCGTTTCACTCTCTTTCACCCTCCTTCGTCTCGTTTCACTCTCTTTAACACTCCTTCGTCTTGTTCCACTCTCTTTAACCCTCCTTCGTCTCGTTTCACTCTCTTTTCCCCTCCTTCGTCTCATTTCACTCTCTTTAAACCTCCTTCGTCTCGTTTCACTCTCTTTAACCCTCCTTCTTCTCATTTCACTCTCTTTAACCCTCCTTCGTCTCGTTTCACTCTCTTTCACCCTCCTGCATCTCGTTTAACTCTCTTTCACCCTCCTTCGTCTCGTTTCACTCTCTTTCACGCTCCTTCGTCTCGTTTCACTCTCTTTCACCCTCCTTTGTCTCGTTTCACTCTCTTTCACCCTCCTTTGTCTCGTTTCACTCTCTTTCACCCTCCTTTGTCTCGTTTCACTCTCTTTCACTCGTTTAACTCTCTTTCACCCTTCTTCGTCTCGTTTCACTCTCTTTCACCCTCCTTCAGCTCGTTTCACTCTCTTTCAACCTCCTTCGTCTCGTTTCACTCTCTTTCAACCTCTTTCGTCTCGTTTCACTCTCTTTAACCCTCTTTCGTCTCGTTTCACTCTCTTCCACCCTCCTTCGTCTCGTTTCACTCTCTTTAACCCTCCTTCGTCTCGTTTCACTCTCTTTTAACCTCCTTCATCTCGTTTCACCCTCCTTCGTCTCGTTTCACTCTCTTTAACCCTCCTTCGTCTCGTTTCACTCTCTTTCACCCTCCTACGTCTCGTTTCACTCTCTTTCACCCTCCTTCGTCTCGTTTCACTCTCTTTAACACTCCTTCGTCTTGTTCCACTCTCTTTAACCCTCCTTCGTCTCGTTTCACTCTCTTTTCCCCTCCTTCGTCTCATTTCACTCTCTTTCACGCTCCTTCGTCTCGTTTCACTCTCTTTCACGCTCCTTCGTCTCGTTTCACTCTCTTTCACCCTCCTTTGTCTCGTTTCACTCTCTTTCACCCTCCTTTGTCTCGTTTCACTCTCTTTCACCCGTTTCACTCTCTTTCACCCTTCTTCGTCTCGTTTCACTCTCTTTCCCCCTCCTTCGTCGCGTTTCACTCTCTTTCCCCCTCCTTCGTCTCGTTTCACTCTCTTTCACCCTCCTTCGCCTTGTTTCACTCTCTTTCACCCGTTTAACTCTCTTTCACCCTTCTTCGTCTCGTTTCACTCTCTTTCACCCTCCTTTGTCTCGTTTCACTCCCTTTCACCCTCATTTGTCTCGTTTCACTCTCTTTCACCCTTTTCACTCTCTTTCACCCTTCTTCGTCTCGTTTCACTCGCTTTCTCCCTCCTTCGCCTCGTTTCACTCTCTTTCACCCTCCTTCGTCTCGTTTCCCTCTCTTTCACCCTCCTTCAGCTCGTTTCACTCTCTTTCAACCTGCTTCGTCTCGTTTCACTCTCTTTCAACCTCCTTCGTCTCGTTTCACTCTCTTTAACCCTCTTTCGTCTCGTTTCACTCTCTTCCACCCTCCTTCGTCTCGTTTCACTCTCTTTAACCCTCCTTCGTCTCGTTTCACTCTCTTTTAACCTCATTCATCTCGATTCGCCCTCCTTCGTCTCGTTTCACTCTCTTTAACCCTCCTTCGTCTCGTTTCACTCTCTTTCACCCTCCTTCGTCTCGTTTCACTCTCTTTCACCCTCCTTCGTCTCGTTTCACTCTCTTTAACACTCCTTCGTCTTGTTCCACTCTCTTTAACCCTCCTTCGTCTCGTTTCACTCTCTTTTCCCCTCCTTCGTCTCATTTCACTCTCTTTCACGCTCCTTCGTCTCGTTTCACTCTCTTTCACGCTCCTTCGTCTCGTTTCACTCTCTTTCACCCTCCTTTGTCTCGTTTCACTCTCTTTCACCCTCCTTTGTCTCGTTTCACTCTCTTTCACCCGTTTCACTCTCTTTCACCCTTCTTCGTCTCGTTTCACTCTCTTTCCCCCTCCTTCGTCGCGTTTCACTCTCTTTCCCCCTCCTTCGTCTCGTTTCACTCTCTTTCACCCTCCTTCGCCTTGTTTCACTCTCTTTCACCCGTTTAACTCTCTTTCACCCTTCTTCGTCTCGTTTCACTCTCTTTCACCCTCCTTTGTCTCGTTTCACTCTCTTTCACCCTCATTTGTCTCGTTTCACTCTCTTTCACCCTTTTCACTCTCTTTCACCCTTCTTCGTCTCGTTTCACTCGCTTTCTCCCTCCTTCGCCTCGTTTCACTCTCTTTCACCCTCCTTCGTCTCGTTTTCCTCTCTTTCACCCTCCTTCAGCTCGTTTCACTCTCTTTCAACCTGCTTCGTCTCGTTTCACTCTCTTTCAACCTCCTTCGTCTCGTTTCACTCTCTTTAACCCTCTTTCGTCTCGTTTCACTCTCTTCCACCCTCCTTCGTCTCGTTTCACTCTCTTTAACCCTCCTTCGTCTCGTTTCACTCTCTTTTAACCTCATTCATCTCGATTCGCCCTCCTTCGTCTCGTTTCACTCTCTTTAACCCTCCTTCGTCTCGTTTCACTCTCTTTCACCCTCCTTCGTCTCGTTTCACTCTCTTTCACCCTCCTTCGTCTCGTTTCACTCTCTTTAACACTCCTTCGTCTTGTTCCACTCTCTTTAACCCTCCTTCGTCTCGTTTCACTCTCTTTTCCCCTCCTTCGTCTCATTTCACTCTCTTTCACGCTCCTTCGTCTCGTTTCACTCTCTTTCACGCTCCTTCGTCTCGTTTCACTCTCTTTCACCCTCCTTTGTCTCGTTTCACTCTCTTTCACCCTCCTTTGTCTCGTTTCACTCTCTTTCACCCGTTTCACTCTCTTTCACCCTTCTTCGTCTCGTTTCACTTTCTTTCCCCCTCCTTCGTCGCGTTTCACTCTCTTTCCCCCTCCTTCGTCTCGTTTCACTCTCTTTTATCCTCCTTCGCCTTGTTTCACTCTCTTTCACCCTCGTTCGTCTCGTTTCACTCTCTTTCACCCTCCGTCATCTCGTTTCACTCTCTTTCACCCTTCCTCGTCTCGTTTCACTCTCTTTCCCCCTCCTTCGTCACGTTTCACTCTCTTTCCCCCTCCTTCGTCTCGTTTCACTCTCTTTCACCCTCCACCATTTAGTTTCACTCTCTTTCACCGTCCTTCGTCTCTTTTCACTCTCTTTCACCCTCCTTCGTCTCCTTTCACTCTCTGTAACCCTCCCTTGTCTCGATTCACTCTCTTTCACCGTCCTTCGTCTCGTTTCACTATCTTTCACCCTCCTTCGTCTCCTTTCACTCTCTTTAACCCTCCCTTGTCTCGATTCACTCTCTTTAACCCTCCTTTGTCTTGTTTCACTCTCTTTAACGCTCCTTTGTCTCGTTTCACTCTCTTTCACCCGTTTAACTCTCATTCACCCTTCTTCGTCTCGTTTCACTCTCTTTCACCCTCCTTTGTCTCGTTTCACTCTCTTTCACCCTCCTTTGTCTCGTTTCACTCTCTTTCACACTTTTCACTCTCTTTCACCCTTCTTTGTCTCGTTTCACTCTCTTTCTCCCTCCTTCGCCTCGTTTCACTCTCTTTCACCCTCCTTCGTCTCGTTTCCCTCTCTTTCACCCTCCTTCAGGTTGTTTCACTCTCTTTCAACCTCCTTCGTCTCGTTTCACTCTCTTTCAACCTCCTTCGTCTCGTTTCACTCTCTTTAACCCTCTTTCGTCTCGTTTCACTCTCTTCCACCCTCCTTCGTCTCGTTTCACTCTCTTTAACCCTCCTTCGTCTCGTTTCACTCTCTTTTAACCTCCTTCATCTCGTTTCGCCCTCCTTCGTCTCGTTTCACTCTCTTTAACCCTCCTTCGTCTCGTTTCACTCTCTTTCACCCTCCTTCGTCTCGTTTCACTCTCTTTCACCCTCCTTCGTCTCGTTTCACTCTCTTTAACACTCCTTCGACTTGTTCCACTCTCTTTAACCCTCCTTCGTCTCGTTTCACTCTCTTTTCCCCTCCTTCGTCTCATTTCACTCTCTTTAAACCTCCTTCGTCTCGTTTCACTCTCTTTAACCCTCCTTCTTCTCATTTCACTCTCTTTAACCCTCCTTCGTCTCGTTTCACTCTCTTTAACCCTCCTTCGTCTCGTTTCACTCTCTTTTAACCTCCTTCATCTCGTTTCGCCCTCCTTCGTCTCGTTTCACTCTCTTTAACCCTCCTTCGTCTCCTTTCATTCTCTTTCACCCTCCTTCATCTCGTTTCACTCTCTTTCACCCTCCTTCGTCTCGTTTCACTCTCTATAACACTCCTTCGTCTTGTTCCACTCTCTTTAACCCTCCTCCGTCGCGTTTCACTCTCTTTTCCCCTCCTTCGTCTCATTTCACTCTCTTTAAACCTCCTTCGTCTCGTTTCACTCTCTTTAACCCTCCTTCTTCTCATTTCACTCTCTTTAACCCTCCTTCGTCTCGTTTCACTCTCTTTCACCCTCCTTTGTCTCGTTTCACTCTCTTTCACCCTCCTTTGTCTCGTTTCACTCTCTTTCACCCGTTTCACTCTCTTTCACCCTTCTTCGTCGCGTTTCACTCTCTTTCCCCCTCCTTCGTCTCGTTTCACTCTCTTTCACCCTCATTTGTCTCGTTTCACTCTCTTTCACCCTTTTCACTCTCTTTCACCCTTCTTCGTCTCGTTTCACTCGCTTTCTCCCTCCTTCGCCTCGTTTCACTCTCTTTCACCCTCCTTCGTCTCGTTTCCCTCTCTTTCACCCTCCTTCAGCTCGTTTCACTCTCTTTCAACCTGCTTCGTCTCGTTTCACTCTCTTTCAACCTCCTTCGTCTCGTTTCACTCTCTTTAACCCTCTTTCGTCTCGTTTCACTCTCTTCCACCCTCCTTCGTCTCGTTTCACTCTCTTTAACCCTCCTTCGTCTCGTTTCACTCTCTTTTAACCTCATTCATCTCGATTCGCCCTCCTTCGTCTCGTTTCACTCTCTTTAACCCTCCTTCGTCTCGTTTCACTCTCTTTCACCCTCCTTCGTCTTGTTTCACTCTCTTTCACCCTCCTTCGTCTCGTTTCACTCTCTTTAACACTCCTTCGTCTTGTTCCACTCTCTTTAACCCTCCTTCGTCTCGTTTCACTCTCTTTCACCCTCCTTCGTCTCGTTTCACTCTCTTTAACCCTCCTCCGTCGCGTTTCACTCTCTTTCCCCCTCCTTCGCCTCGTTTCACTCTCTTTAACCCTCCTTCATCTCGTTTCACTCTCTTTCACCCTCCTGCATCTCGTTTAACTCTCTTTCACCCTCCTTCGTCTCGTTTCACTCTCTTTCACGCTCCTTCGTCTCGTTTCACTCTCTTTCACCCTCCTTTGTCTCGTTTCACTCTCTTTCACCCTCCTTTGTCTCGTTTCACTCTCTTTCACCCGTTTCACTCTCTTTCACCCTTCTTCGTCTCGTTTCACTCTCTTTCCCCCTCCTTCGTCGCGTTTCACTCTCTTTCCCCCTCCTTCGTCTCGTTTCACTCTCTTTTACCCTCCTTCGCCTTGTTTCACTCTCTTTCACCCTCGTTCGTCTCGTTTCACTCTCTTTCACCCTCCGTCATCTCGTTTCACTCTCTTTCACCCTCCTTCGTCTCGTTTCACTCTCTTTCCCCCTCCTTCGTCACGTTTCACTCTCTTTCCCCCTCCTTCGTCTCGTTTCACTCTCTTTCACCCTCCACCATCTAGTTTCACTCTCTTTCACCGTCCTTCGTCACGTTTCACTCTCTTTCACCCTCCTTCGTCTCCTTTCACTCTCTGTAACCCTCCCTTGTCTCGATTCACTCTCTTTCACCGTCCTTCGTCTCGTTTCACTATCTTTCACCCTCCTTCGTCTCCTTTCACTCTCTTTAACCCTCCCTTGTCTCGATTCACTCTCTTTAACCCTCCTTTGTCTTGTTTCACTCTCTTTAACGCTCCTTTGTCTCGTTTCACTCTCTTTCACCCGTTTAACTCTCTTTCACCCTTCTTCGTCTCGTTTCACTCTCTTTCACCCTCCTTTGTCTCGTTTCACTCTCTTTCACCCTCCTTTGTCTCGTTTCACTCTCTTTCACACTTTTCACTCTCTTTCACCCTACTTTGTCTCGTTTCACTCTCTTTCTCCCTCCTTCGCCTCGTTTCACTCTCTTTCACCCTCCTTCGTCTCGTTTCCCTCTCTTTCACCCTCCTTCAGCTTGTTTCACTCTCTTTCAACCTCCTTCGTCTCGTTTCACTCTCTTTCAACCTCCTTCGTCTCGTTTCACTCTCTTTAACCCTCTTTCGTCTCGTTTCACTCTCTTCCACCCTCCTTCGTCTCGTTTCACTCTCTTTAACCCTCCTTCGTCTCGTTTCACTCTCTTTTAACCTCCTTCATCTCGTTTCGCCCTCCTTCGTCTCGTTTCACTCTCTTTAACCCTCCTTCGTCTCGTTTCACTCTCTTTCACCCTCCTTCGTCTCGTTTCACTCTCTTTCACCCTCCTTCGTCTCGTTTCACTCTCTGTAACACTCCTTCGACTTGTTCCACTCTCTTTAACCTTCCTTCGTCTCGTTTCACTCTCTTTTCCCCTCCTTCGTCTCATTTCACTCTCTTTAAACCTCCTTCGTCTCGTTTCACTCTCTTTAACCCCCCTTCTTCTCATTTCACTCTCTTTAACCCTCCTTCGTCTCGTTTCACTCTCTTTATGCCTCCTTCGTCTCGTTTCACTCTCTTTTAACCTCCTTCATCTCGTTTCGCCCTCCTTCGTCTCGTTTCACTCTCTTTAACCCTCCTTCGTCTCCTTTCATTCTCTTTCACCCTCCTTCATCTCGTTTCACTCTCTTTCACCCTCCTTCGTCTCGTTTCACTCTCTATAACACTCCTTCGTCTTGTTCCACTCTCTTTAACCCTCCTTCGTCTCGTTTCACTCTCTTTTCCCCTCCTTCGTCTCATTTCACTCTCTTTAAACCTCCTTCGTCTCGTTTCACTCTCTTTAACCCTCCTTCTTCTCATTTCACTCTCTTTAACCCTCCTTCGTCTCGTTTCACTCTCTTTCACCCTCCTGCATCTCGTTTAACTCTCTTTCACCCTCCTTCGTCTCGTTTCACTCTCTTTCACGCTCCTTTGTCTCGTTTCACTCTCTTTCACCCGTTTCACTCTCTTTCACCCTTCTTCGTCTCGTTTCCCTCTCTTGCCCCCTCCTTCGTCGCGTTTCACTCTCTTTCCCCCTCCTTCGTCTCGTTTCACTCTCTTTCACCCTCCTTCGCCTTGTTTCACTCTCTTTCACCCGTTTAACTCTCTTTCACCCTTCTTCGTCTCGTTTCACTCTCTTTCACCCTCTTTTGTCTCGTTTCACTCTCTTTCACCCTCATTTGTCTCGTTTCACTCTCTTTCACCCTTTTCACTCTCTTTCACCCTTCTTCGTCTCGTTTCACTCGCTTTCTCCCTCCTTCGCCTCGTTTCACTCTCTTTCACCCTCCTTCGTCTCGTTTCCCTCTCTTTCACCCTCCTTCAGCTCGTTTCACTCTCTTTCAACCTCCTTCGTCTCGTTTCACTCTCTTTCAACCTCCTTCGTCTCGTTTCACTCTCTTTAACCCTCTTTCGTCTCGTTTCACTCTCTTCCACCCTCCTTCGTCTCGTTTCACTCTCTTTAACCCTCGTTCGTCTCGTTTCACTCTCTTTTAACCTCCTTCATCTCGTTTCGCCCTCCTTCGTCTCGTTTCACTCTCTTTAACCCTCCTTCGTCTCGTTTCACTCTCTTTCACCCTCCTTCGTCTCGTTTCACTGGCTTTCCCCCTCCTTCGTCTCGTTTTACTCTCTTTCACCCTCCTTCGCCTTGTTTCACACTCTTTCACCCTCCTTCGTCTCCTTTCACTCTCTTTAACCCTCCCTTGTCTCGATTCACTCTCTATAACCCTCCTTTGTCTTGTTTCACTCTCTTTAACCCTCCTTTGTCTCGTTTCACTCTCTTTCACCCGTTTTACTCTCTTTCACCCTTCTTCGTCTCGTTTCACTCTCTTTAACACTCCTTCGTCTTGTTCCACTCTCTTTAACCCTCCTTCGTCTCGTTTCACTCTCTTTTCCCCTCCTTCGTCTCATTTCACTCTCTTTAAACGTCCTTTGTCTCGTTTCACTCTCTTTAACCCTCCTTCTTCTCATTTCACTCTCTTTAACCCTCCTTCATCTCGTTTCACTCTCTTTAACCCTCCTTCTTCTCATTTCACTCTCTTTAACCCTCCTTCGTCTCGTTTCACTCTCTTTAACCCTCCTCCGTCGCGTTTCACTCTCTTTCCCCCTCCTTCGCCTCGTTTCACTCTCTTTAACCCTCCTTCATCTCGTTTCACTCTCTTTCACCCTCCTGCATCTCGTTTAACTCTCTTTCACGCTCCTTCGTCTCGTTTCACTCTCTTTCACCCTCCTTTGTCTCGTTTCACTCTCTTTCACCCTTCTTCGTCTCGTTTCACTCTCTTTCCCCCTCCTTCGTCGCGTTTCACTCTCTTTCCCCCTCCTTCGTCTCGGTTCACTCTCTTTCACCCTCCTTCGCCTTGTTTCACTCTCTTTCACCCTCGTTCGTCTCGTTTCACTCTCTTTCACCCTCCGTCATCTCGTTTCACTCTCTTTCACCGTCCTTCGTCTCGTTTCACTCTCTTTCACCCTCCTTCGTCTCCTTTCACTAACTTTAACCCTCCCTTGTCTCGATTCACTCTCTTTAACCCTCCTTTGTCTTGTTTCACTCTCTTTAACCCTCCTTTGTCTCGTTTCACTCTCTTTCACCCGTTTTACTCTCTTTCACCCTTCTTCATCTCGTTTCACTCTCTTTCACCCTCCTTTGTCTCGTTTCACTCTCTTTCACCCGTTTCACTCTCTTTCACCCTTCTTCGTCTCGTTTCACTCTCTTTCCCCCTCCTTCGCCTCGTTTCACTCTCTTTCACCCTCCTACAGCTCGTTTCACTCTCTTTCAACCTCCTTCGTCTCTTTTCACTCTCTTTCATCCTCCTTCATCTCGTTTCACTCTCTTTAACCCTCTTTCGTCTTGTTTCACTCTCTTTAACCCTCCTTCTTCTCATTTCACTCTCTTTAACCCTCCTTCGTCTCATTTCACTCTCTTTAATCCTCCTTCGTCTCGTTTCACTCTCTATCCCCCTCCTTTGTCGCGTTTCACTCTCTTTCCCCCTCCTTCGCCTCGTTTCACTCTCTTTAACCCTCCTTCTTCTCGTTTCATTCTCTTTCACCCTCCTTCATCTCGTTTAACTCTCTTTCAATCTCCTTCGCCTAGTTTCACTCTCTTTCACCCTCCTTCGTCTTGTTTCACTCTCTTTCCCCTCCTTCGCCTTGTTTCCCCCTCTTTCACCCTCGTTCGTCTCGTTTCACTATCTTTCACCCTCCTTCGTCTCGTTTCACTCTCTTTCACCCTCCTTCGTCTCGTTTCACTCTCTTTAACACTCCTTCGTCTTGTTCCACTCTCTTTAACCCTCCTTCGTCTCGTTTCACTCTCTTTTCCCCTCCTTCGTCTCGTTTTACTCTCTTTTAACCTTCTTCGTCTCATTTCACTCTCTTTAACCCTCCTTCTTCTCATTTCACTCTCTTTAACCCTCCTTCGTCTCGTTTCACTCTCTTTAACCCTCCTTCGTCTCGTTTCACTCTCTTTCCCTCTCCTTCGTCGCGTTTCACTCTCCTTCCCCCTCATTTGTCTCGTTTCACTCTCTTTAACCCTCCTTCATCACGTTTCACTCTCTTTCACCCTCCTTCATCTCGTTTAACTCTCTTTCACCCTCCTTTGTCTCATTTCACTCTCTTTCACGCTCCTTCTTCACGTTTCACTCTCTTTAACCCTCCTTCGTCTCGTTTCACTCTCTTTCAATCTCCTTCGCCTTGTTCCACTCTCTTTCCCCCTCCTTCGCCTCGTTTCCCTCTATTTCACCCTCGTTCATCCCGTTTCACTCTCTTTAACCCTCCTTCGTCTCGTTTCACTCTCTTTCACCCTCCTTCGTCTCGTTTCACTCTCTTTCCCCTTCCTTCGTCTCGTTTCACACTCTTTCACCCTCCTTCGTTTCGTTTCACTCTCTTTAAACCTCCTTCGTCTCGTTTCACTCTTTTTGACCCTCCTTCTTCTCATTTCACTCTCTTTCACCCTCCTTCGCCTTGTTTCACACTCTTTCACCCTCCTTCGTCTCCTTTCACTCTCTTTAACCCTCCCTTGTCTCGATTCACTCTCTATAACCCTCCTTTGTCTTGTTTCACTCTCTTTAACCCTCCTTTGTCTCGTTTCACTCTCTTTCACCCGTTTTACTCTCTTTCACCCTTCTTCGTCTCGTTTCACTCTCTTTAACACTCCTTCGTCTTGTTCCACTCTCTTTAACCCTCCTTCGTCTCGTTTCACTCTCTTTTCCCCTCCTTCGTCTCATTTCACTCTCTTTAAACCTCCTTTGTCTCGTTTCACTCTCTTTAACCCTCCTTCTTCTCATTTCACTCTCTTTAACCCTCCTTCATCTCGTTTCACTCTCTTTAACCCTCCTTCTTCTCATTTCACTCTCTTTAACCCTCCTTCGTCTCGTTTCACTCTCTTTAACCCTCCTCCGTCGCGTTTCACTCTCTTTCCCCCTCCTTCGCCTCGTTTCACTCTCTTTAACCCTCCTTCATCTCGTTTCACTCTCTTTCACCCTCCTGCATCTCGTTTAACTCTCTTTCACGCTCCTTCGTCTCGTTTCACTCTCTTTCACCCTCCTTTGTCTCGTTTCACTCTCTTTCACCCTCCTTTGTCTCGTTTCACTCTCTTTCACCCGTTTCACTCTCTTTCACCCTTCTTCGTCTCGTTTCACTCTCTTTCACCCTTCTTCGTCTCGTTTCACTCTCTTTCCCCCTCCTTCGCCTCGTTTCACTCTCTTTCACCCTCCTACAGCTCGTTTCACTCTCTTTCAACCTCCTTCGTCTCTTTTCACTCTCTTTCATCCTCCTTCATCTCGTTTCACTCTCTTTAACCCTCTTTCGTCTTGTTTCACTCTCTTTAACCCTCCTTCTTCTCATTTCACTCTCTTTAACCCTCCTTCGTCTCATTTCACTCTCTTTAATCCTCCTTCGTCTCGTTTCACTCTCTATCCCCCTCCTTTGTCGCGTTTCACTCTCTTTCCCCCTCCTTCGCCTCGTTTCACTCTCTTTAACCCTCCTTCTTCTCGTTTCATTCTCTTTCACCCTCCTTCATCTCGTTTAACTCTCTTTCAATCTCCTTCGCCTAGTTTCACTCTCTTTCACCCTCCTTCGTCTTGTTTCACTCTCTTTCCCCTCCTTCGCCTTGTTTCCCCCTCTTTCACCCTCGTTCGTCTCGTTTCACTATCTTTCACCCTCCTTCGTCTCGTTTCACTCTCTTTCACCCTCCTTCGTCTCGTTTCACTCTCTTTAACACTCCTTCGTCTTGTTCCACTCTCTTTAACCCTCCTTCGTCTCGTTTCACTCTCTTTTCCCCTCCTTCGTCTCGTTTTACTCTCTTTTAACCTTCTTCGTCTCATTTCACTCTCTTTAACCCTCCTTCTTCTCATTTCACTCTCTTTAACCCTCCTTCGTCTCGTTTCACTCTCTTTAACCCTCCTTCGTCTCGTTTCACTCTCTTTCCCTCTCCTTCGTCGCGTTTCACTCTCCTTCCCCCTCATTTGTATCGTTTCACTCTCTTTAACCCTCCTTCATCACGTTTCACTCTCTTTCACCCTCCTTCATCTCGTTTAACTCTCTTTCACCCTCCTTTGTCTCATTTCACTCTCTTTCACGCTCCTTCTTCACGTTTCACTCTCTTTAACCCTCCTTCGTCTCGTTTCACCCTCTTTCACCCTCCTTCGTCTCGTTTCACTCTCTTTCAATCTCCTTCGCCTTGTTCCAATCTCTTTCCCCCTCCTTCGCCTCGTTTCCCTCTATTTCACCCTCGTTCATCCCGTTTCACTCTCTTTCACCCTCCTTCGTCTCGTTTCACTCTCTTTCCCCTTTCTTCGTCTCGTTTCACACTCTTTCACCCTCCTTCGTTTCGTTTCACTCTCTTTAAACCTCCTTCGTCTCGTTTCACTCTTTTTGACCCTCCTTCTTCTCATTTCACTCTCTTTCACCCTCCTTCGCCTTGTTTCACACTCTTTCACCCTCCTTCGTCTCCTTTCACTCTCTTTAACCCTCCCTTGTCTCGATTCACTCTCTATAACCCTCCTTTGTCTTGTTTCACTCTCTTTAACCCTCCTTTGTCTCGTTTCACTCTCTTTCACCCGTTTTACTCTCTTTCACCCTTCTTCGTCTCGTTTCACTCTCTTTAACACTCCTTCGTCTTGTTCCACTCTCTTTAACCCTCCTTCGTCTCGTTTCACTCTCTTTTCCCCTCCTTCGTCTCATTTCACTCTCTTTAAACCTCCTTTGTCTCGTTTCACTCTCTTTAACCCTCCTTCTTCTCATTTCACTCTCTTTAACCCTCCTTCATCTCGTTTCACTCTCTTTAACCCTCCTTCTTCTCATTTCACTCTCTTTAACCCTCCTTCGTCTCGTTTCACTCTCTTTAACCCTCCTCCGTCGCGTTTCACTCTCTTTCCCCCTCCTTCGCCTCGTTTCACTCTCTTTAACCCTCCTTCATCTCGTTTCACTCTCTTTCACCCTCCTGCATCTCGTTTAACTCTCTTTCACGCTCCTTCGTCTCGTTTCACTCTCTTTCACCCTCCTTTGTCTCGTTTCACTCTCTTTCACCCTCCTTTGTCTCGTTTCACTCTCTTTCACCCGTTTCACTCTCTTTCACCCTTCTTCGTCTCGTTTCACTCTCTTTCCCCCTCCTTCGTCGTGTTTCACTCTCTTTCCCCCTCCTTCGTCTCGGTTCACTCTCTTTCACCCTCCTTCGCCTTGTTTCACTCTCTTTCACCCTCGTTCGTCTCGTTTCACTCTCTTTCACCCTCCGTCATCTCGTTTCACTCTCTTTCACCGTCCTTCGTCTCGTTTCACTCTCTTTCACCCTCCTTCGTCTCCTTTCACTAACTTTAACCCTCCCTTGTCTCGATTCACTCTCTTTAACCCTCCTTTGTCTTGTTTCACTCTCTTTAACCCTCCTTTGTCTCGTTTCACTCTCTTTCACCCGTTTTACTCTCTTTCACCCTTCTTCATCTCGTTTCACTCTCTTTCACCCTCCTTTGTCTCGTTTCACTCTCTTTCACCCGTTTCACTCTCTTTCACCCTTCTTCGTCTCGTTTCACTCTCTTTCCCCCTCCTTCGCCTCGTTTCACTCTCTTTCACCCTCCTACAGCTCGTTTCACTCTCTTTCAACCTCCTTCGTCTCGTTTCACTCTCTTTCATCCTCCTTCATCTCGTTTCACTCTCTTTAACCCTCTTTCGTCTTGTTTCACTCTCTTTAACCCTCCTTCTTCTCATTTCACTCTCTTTAACCCTCCTTCGTCTCATTTCACTCTCTTTAATCCTCCTTCGTCTCGTTTCACTCTCTATCCCCCTCCTTTGTCGCGTTTCACTCTCTTTCCCCCTCCTTCGCCTCGTTTCACTCTCTTTAACCCTCCTTCTTCTCGTTTCATTCTCTTTCACCCTCCTTCATCTCGTTTAACTCTCTTTCAATCTCCTTCGCCTAGTTTCACTCTCTTTCACCCTCCTTCGTCTTGTTTCACTCTCTTTCCCCTCCTTCGCCTTGTTTCCCCCTCTTTCACCCTCGTTCGTCTCGTTTCACTATCTTTCACCCTCCTTCGTCTCGTTTCACTCTCTTTCACCCTCCTTCGTCTCGTTTCACTCTCTTTAACACTCCTTCGTCTTGTTCCACTCTCTTTAACCCTCCTTCGTCTCGTTTCACTCTCTTTTCCCCTCCTTCGTCTCGTTTTACTCTCTTTTAACCTTCTTCGTCTCATTTCACTCTCTTTAACCCTCCTTCTTCTCATTTCACTCTCTTTAACCCTCCTTCGTCTCGTTTCACTCTCTTTAACCCTCCTTCGTCTCGTTTCACTCTCTTTCCCTCTCCTTCGTCGCGTTTCACTCTCCTTCCCCCTCATTTGTCTCGTTTCACTCTCTTTAACCCTCCTTCATCACGTTTCACTCTCTTTCACCCTCCTTCATCTCGTTTAACTCTCTTTCACCCTTCTTTGTCTCATTTCACTCTCTTTCACGCTCCTTCTTCACGTTTCACTCTCTTTAACCCTCCTTCGTCTCGTTTCACCCTCTTTCACCCTCCTTCGTCTCGTTTCACTCTCTTTCAATCTCCTTCGCCTTGTTCCACTCTCTTTCACCCTCCTTCGTCTCCTTTCACTCTCTTTAACCCTCCCTTGTCTCGATTCACTCTCTATAACCCTCCTTTGTCTTGTTTCACTCTCTTTAACCCTCCTTTGTCTCGTTTCACTCTCTTTCACCCGTTTTACTCTCTTTCACCCTTCTTCGTCTCGTTTCACTCTCTTTAACACTCCTTCGTCTTGTTCCACTCTCTTTAACCCTCCTTCGTCTCGTTTCACTCTCTTTTCCCCTCCTTCGTCTCATTTCACTCTCTTTAAACCTCCTTTGTCTCGTATCACTCTCTTTAACCCTCCTTCTTCTCATTTCACTCTCTTTAACCCTCCTTCATCTCGTTTCACTCTCTTTAACCCTCCTTCTTCTCATTTCACTCTCTTTAACCCTCCTTCGTCTCGTTTCACTCTCTTTAACCCTCCTCCGTCGCGTTTCACTCTCTTTCCCCCTCCTTCGCCTCGTTTCACTCTCTTTCACCCTCCTTTGTCTCGTTTCACTCTCTTTCACCCGTTTCACTCTCTTTCACCCTTCTTCGTCTCGTTTCACTCTCTTTCCCCCTCCTTCGTCGCGTTTCACTCTCTTTCCCCCTCCTTCGTCTCGGTTCACTCTCTTTCACCCTCCTTCGCCTTGTTTCACTCTCTTTCACCCTCGTTCGTCTCGTTTCACTCTCTTTCACCCTCCGTCATCTCGTTTCACTCTCTTTCACCGTCCTTCGACTCGTTTCACTCTCTTTCACCCTCCTTCGTCTCCTTTCACTAACTTTAACCCTCCCTTGTCTCGATTCACTCTCTTTAACCCTCCTTTGTCTTGTTTCACTCTCTTTAACCCTCCTTTGTCTCGTTTCACTCTCTTTCACCCGTTTTACTCTCTTTCACCCTTCTTCATCTCGTTTCACTCTCTTTCACCCTCCTTTGTCTCGTTTCACTCTCTTTCACCCGTTTCACTCTCTTTCACCCTTCTTCGTCTCGTTTCACTCTCTTTCCCCCTCCTTCGCCTCGTTTCACTCTCTTTCACCCTCCTACAGCTCGTTTCACTCTCTTTCAACCTCCTTCGTCTCGTTTCACTCTCTTTCATCCTCCTTCATCTCGTTTCACTCTCTTTAATCCTCCTTCGTCTCGTTTCACTTTCTATCCCCCTCCTTTGTCGCGTTTCACTCTCTTTCCCCCTCCTTCGCCTCGTTTCACTCTCTTTAACCCTCCTTCTTCTCGTTTCATTCTCTTTCACCCTCCTTCATCTCTTTCAATCTCCTTCGCCTAGTTTCACTCTCTTTCACCCTCCTTCGTCTTGTTTCACTCTCTTTCCCCTCCTTCGCCTTGTTTCCCCCTCTTTCACCCTCGTTCGTGTCGTTTCACTATCTTTCACCCTCCTTCGTCTCGTTTCACTCTCTTTCACCCTCCTTCGTCTCGTTTCACTCTCTTTAACACTCCTTCGTCTTGTTCCACTCTCTTTAACCCTCCTTCGTCTCGTTTCACTCTCTTTTCCCCTCCTTCGTCTCGTTTTACTCTCTTTTAACCTTCTTCGTCTCATTTCACTCTCTTTAACCCTCCTTCTTCTCATTTCACTCTCTTTAACCCTCCTTCGTCTCGTTTCACTCTCTTTAACCCTCCTTCGTCTCGTTTCACTCTCTTTCCCTCTCCTTCGTCGCGTTTCACTCTCCTTCCCCCTCATTTGTCTCGTTTCACTCTCTTTAACCCTCCTTCATCACGTTTCACTCTCTTTCACCCTCCTTCATCTCGTTTAACTCTCTTTCACCCTCCTTTGTCTCATTTCACTCTCTTTCACGCTCCTTCTTCACGTTTCACTCTCTTTAACCCTCCTTCGTCTCGTTTCACCCTCTTTCACCCTCCTTCGTCTCGTTTCACTCTCTTTCAATCTCCTTCGCCTTGTTCCACTCTCTTTCCCCCTCCTTCGCCTCGTTTCCCTCTATTTCACCCTCGTTCATCCCGTTTCACTCTCTTTCACCCTCCTTCGTCTCGTTTCACTCTCTTTCCCCTTCCTTCGTCTCGTTTCACACTCTTTCACCCTCCTTCGTTTCGTTTCACTCTCTTTAAACCTCCTTCGTCTCGTTTCACTCTTTTTGACCCTCCTTCTTCTCATTTCACTCTCTTTAACCCTCCTTCGTCTCATTTCACTCTCTTTAACCCTCCTTCGTCTCATTTCACTCTCTTTCCCCCTCCTTTGTCGCGTTTCACTCTCTTTAACCCTCCTTCTTCTCGTTTCATTCTCTTTCATCCTCCTTCATCTCGTTTAACTCTCTTTCACCCTCCTTCATCTCGTTTCACTCTCTTTCCCGCTCCTTCGTCTCGTTTCACTCTCTTTAACCCTCCTTCGTCTCGTTTCACCCTCTTTCACCCTCCTTCGTCTCGTTTCACACTTTTTCACCCTCCTTCGCCTAGTTTCACTCTCTTTCACCCTCCTTCGTCTTGTTTCACTCTCTTTCCCCCTCCTTCGCCTTGTTTCCCTCTCGTTCACCCTCGTTCGTCTCGTTTCACTCTCTTTCACCCTCCGTCATCTCGTTTCACTCTCTTTCACCGTCCTTCGTCTCGTTTCACTCTCTTTCACCCTCCTTCATCTCCTTTCAGTCTCTTTAACCCTCCCTTGACTCGATTCACTCTCTTTAACCCTCCTTTGTCTCGTTTCACTCTCTTTAACCCTCCTTTGTCTCGTTTCACTCTCTTTCGCCTGTTTTACTCACTTTCACCCTTCTTCGTCACGTTTCACTCTCTTTCACCCTCCTTCGTCTCGTTTCACTCTCTTTCACCCTCCTTCGTCTCGTTTCACTGGCTTTCCCCCTCCTTCGTCTCGTTTTACTCTCTTTCACCCTCCTTCGCCTTGTTTCACACTCTTTCACCCTCCTTCGTCTCCTTTCACTCTCTTTAACCCTCCCTTGTCTCGATTCACTCTCTATAACCCTCCTTTGTCTTGTTTCACTCTCTTTAACCCTCCTTTGTCTCGTTTCACTCTCTTTCACCCGTTTTACTCTCATTCACCCTTCTTCGTCTCGTTTCACTCTCTTTCACACTTCTTCGTCTCGTTTCACTCTCTTTCCCCCTCCTTCGTCGCGTTTCACTCTCTTACCCCCTCCTTCGCCTCGTTTCACTCTCTTTCACCCTCCTTCGTCTCGTTTCATTCTCTTTCACCCTCCTTCATCTCGTTTAACTCTCTTTCACCCTCCTTCGTCTCGTTTCACTCTCTTTAACCCTCCTTCGTCTCGTTTTACCCTCTTTCACCCTCCTTCCTCTCGTTTCACTCTCTTTCAATCTCCTTCGCCTAGTTTCACTCTCTTTCACCCTCCTTCGTCTCCTTTCACTAACTTTAACCCTCCCTTGTCTCGATTCACTCTCTTTAACCCTCCTTTGTCTTGTTTCACTCTCTTTAACCCTCCTTTGTCTCGTTTCACTCTCTTTCACCCGTTTTACTCTCTTTCACCCTTCTTCATCTCGTTTCACTCTCTTTCACCCTCCTTTGTCTTGTTTCACTCTCTTTCACCCGTTTCACTCTCTTTCACCCTTCTTCGTCTCGTTTCACACTCTTTCCCCCTCCTTCGCCTCGTTTCACTCTCTTTCACCCTCCTACAGCTCGTTTCACTCTCTTTCAACCTCCTTCGTCTCGTTTCACTCTCTTTCATCCTCCTTCATCTCGTTTCACTCTCTTTAACCCTCTTTCGTCTTGTTTCACTCTCTTTAACCCTCCTTCTTCTCATTTCACTCTCTTTAACCCTCCTTCGTCTCATTTCACTCTCTTTAACCCTCCTTCGTCTCGTTTCACTCTCTATCCCCCTCCTTTGTCGCGTTTCACTCTCTTACCCCCTCCTTCGCCTCGTTTCACTCTCTTTAACCCTCCTTCTTCTCGTTTCATTCTCTTTCACCCTCCTTCATCTCGTTTAACTCTCTTTCAATCTCCTTCGCCTAGTTTCACTCTCTTTCACCCTCGTTCGTCTTGTTTCACTCTCTTTCCCCTCCTTCGCCTTGTTTCCCCCTCTTTCACCCTCGTTCGTCTCGTTTCACTATCTTTCACCCTCCTTCGTCTCGTTTCACTCTCTTTCACCCTCCTTCGTCTCGTTTCACTCTCTTTAACACTCCTTCGTCTTGTTCCACTCTCTTTAACCTTCCTTCGTCTCGTTTCACTCTCTTTTCCCCTCCTTCGTCTCGTTTTACTCTCTTTTAACCTTCTTCGTCTCATTTCACTCTCTTTAACCCTCCTTCTTCTCATTTCACTCTCTTTAACCCTCCTTCGTCTCGTTTCACTCTCTTTAACCCTCCTTCGTCTCGTTTCACTCTCTTTCCCTCTCCTTCGTCGCGTTTCACTCTCTTTCCCCCTCATTTGTCTCGTTTCACTCTCTTTAACCCTCCTTCATCACGTTTCACTCTCTTTCACCCTCCTTCATCTCGTTTAACTCTCTTTCACCCTCCTTTGTCTCAGTTCACTCTCTTTCACGCTCCTTCGTCACGTTTCACTCTCTTTAACCCTCCTTCGTCTCGTTTCACCCTCTTTCACCCTCCTTCGTCTCGTTTCACTCTCTTTCAATCTCCTTCGCCTTGTTCCACTCTCTTTCCCCCTCCTTCGCCTCGTTTCCCTCTATTTCACCCTCGTTCATCCCGTTTCACTCTCTTTCACCCTCCTTCGTCTCATTTCACTCTCTTTCCCCTTCCTTCGTCTCGTTTCACACTCTTTCACCCTCCTTCATTTCGTTTCACTCTCTTTAAACCTCCTTCGTCTCGTTTCACTCTTTTTGACCCTCCTTCTTCTCATTTCACTCTCTTTAACCCTCCTTCGTCTCATTTCACTCTCTTTAACCCTCCTTCGTCTCATTTCACTCTCTTTAACCCTCCTTCGTCTCGTTTCACTCTCTTTCCCCCTCCTTTGTCGCGTTTCACTCTCTTTCCCCCTCCTTCGCCTCGTTTCACTCTCTTTCACCCTCCTTCGTCTCGTTTAACTCTCTTTCACCCTTCTTCGTCTCGTTTCACTCTCTTTCTCCCTCCTTCGCCTCGTTTCACTCTCTTTCACCCTCCTTTGTCTCGTTTCACTCTCTTTCACCCTTTTCACTCTCTTTCACCCTTCTTCGTCTCGTTTCACTCTCTTTAACCCTCCTTCGTCTCGTTTCACCCTCTTTCACCCTTCTTCGTCTCGTTTCACTCTCTTTCTCCCTCCTTCGCCTCGTTTCACTCTCTTTCACCCTCCTTCGTCTCGTTTCACTCTCTTTAACCCTCCTTCGTCTCGTTTCACCCTCTTTCACCCTCCTTCGTCTCGTTTCACACTCTTTCACCCTCCTTCATCTCCTTTCAGTCTCTTTAACCCTCCCTTGTCTCGATTCACTCTCTTTAACCCTCCTTTGTCTCGTTTCACTCTCTTTAACCCTCCTTTGTCTCGTTTCACTCTCTTTCGCCTGTTTTACTCACTTTCACCCTTCTTCGTCACGTTTCACTCTCTTTCACCCTCCTTCGTCTCGTTTCACTCTCTTTCACCCTCCTTCGTCTCGTTTCACTGGCTTTCCCCCTCCTTCGTCTCGTTTTACTCTCTTTCACCCTCCTTCGCCTTGTTTCACACTCTTTCACCCTCCTTCGTCTCCTTTCACTCTCTTTAACCCTCCCTTGTCTCGATTCACTCTCTATAACCCTCCTTTGCCTTGTTTCACTCTCTTTAACCCTCCTTTGTCTCGTTTCACTCTCTTTCACCCGTTTTACTCTCTTTCACCCTTCTTCGTCTCGTTTCACTCTCTTTCACACTTCTTCGTCTCGTTTCACTCTCTTTCCCCCTCCTTCGTCGCGTTTCACTCTCTTACCCCCTCCTTCGCCTCGTTTCACTCTCTTTCACCCTCCTTCGTCTCGTTTCATTCTCTTTCACCCTCCTTCATCTCGTTTAACTCTCTTTCACCCTCCTTCGTCTCGTTTCACTCTCTTTAACCCTCCTTCGTCTCGTTTTACCCTCTTTCACCCTCCTTCCTCTCGTTTCACTCTCTTTCAATCTCCTTCGCCTAGTTTCACTCTCTTTCACCCTCCTTCGTCTTGTTTCACTCTCTTTCCCCCTCCTTCGCCTCGTTTCCCTCTCTTTCACCCTCGTTCGTCCTGTTTCACTATCTTTCACCCACCTTCGTCTCGTTTCACTCTCTTTCACCCTCCTTCGTCTCGTTTCACTTTCTTTCCCCCTCCTGCGTCTCGTTTCACTCTCTTTCACCCTCCTTCGCCTTGTTTCACTCTCTTTCACCCTCGTTCGTCTCGTTTCACTCTCTTTCTCCCTCCACCATCTAGTTTCACTCTCTTTCACCGTCCTTCGTCTCGTTTCACTCTCTTTCAACCTCCTTCGTTTCCTTTCACTCTCTTTAACCCTCCCTTGTCTCGATTCACTCTCTTTAACCCTCCTTTGTCTTGTTTCACTCTCTTTAACCCTCCTTTGTCTCGTTTCACTCTCTTTCACCCGTTTAACTCTCTTTCACCCTTCTTCGTCTCGTTTCACTCTCTTTCACCCTCCTTTGTCTCGTTTCACTCTCTTTCACCCTCCTTTGTCTCGTTTCACTCTCTTTCACCCTTTTCACTCTCTTTCACCCTTCTTCGTCTCGTTTCACTCTCTTTCTCCCTCCTTCGCCTCGTTTCACTCTCTTTCACCCTCCTTCGTCTCGTTTCCCTCTCTTTCACCCTCCTTCAGCTCGTTTCACTCTCTTTCAACCTCGTTCATCTCGTTTCGCTCTCTTTCAACCTCCTTCGTCTCGTTTCACTCTCTTTAACCCTCTTTCGTCTCGTTTCACTGTCTTCCACCCTCCTTCGTCTCGTTTCACTCTCTTTAACCCTCCTTCGTCTCGTTTCACTCTCTTTTAACCTCCATCATCTCGTTTCGCCCTCCTTCGTCTCGTTTCACTCTCTTTAACCCTCCTTCGTCTCGTTTCACTCTCTTTCACCCTCCTTCGTCTCGTTTCACTCTCTTTCACCCTCCTACGTCTCCTTTCACTCTCTTTAACCCTCCCTTGTCTCGAATCACTCTCTTTAACCCTCCTTTGTCTTGTTTCACTCTCTTTAACCCTCCTTTGTCTCGTTTCACTCTCTTTCACCCGTTTTACTCTCTTTCACCCTTCTTCGTCTCGTTTCACTCTCTTTCGCCCTCCTTTGTCTCGTTTCACTCTCTTTCACCCTCCTTTGTCTCGTTTCACTCTCTTTCACCCGTTTCACTCTCTTTCACCCTTCTTCGTCTCGTTTCACTCTCTTTCCCCCTCCTTCGTCGCGTTTCACTCTCTTTCCCCCTCCTTCGTCTCCTTTCACTCTCTTTCACCCTCCTTCGCCTTGTTTCACTCTCTTTCACCCGTTTAACTCTCTTTCACCCTTCTTCGTCTCGTTTCACTCTCTTTCACCCTCCTTTGTCTCGTTTCACTCTCTTTCACCCTCCTTTGTCTCGTTTCACTCTCTTTCACCCTTTTCACTCTCTTTCACCCTTCTTTGTCTCGTTTCACTCGCTTTCTCCCTCCTTCGCCTCGTTTCACTCTCTTTCACCCTCCTTCGTCTCGTTTCCCTCTCTTTCACCCTCCTTCAGCTCGTTTCCCTCTCTTTCAACCTCCTTCGTCTCGTTTCACTCTCTTTCAACCTCCTTCGTCTCGTTTCACTCTCTTTAACCCTCTTTCGTCTCGTTTCACTCTCTTCCACCCTCCTTCGTCTCGTTTCACTCTCTTTAACCCTCCTTCGTCTCGTTTCACTCTCTTTTAACCTCCTTCATCTCGTTTCGCCCTCCTTCGTCTCGTTTCACTCTCTTTCACCCTCCTACGTCTCCTTTCACTCTCTTTAACCCTCCCTTGTCTCGAATCACTCTCTTTAACCCTCCTTCGTCTCGTTTCACTCTCTTTAACCCTCCTTCGTCTCGTTTCACCCTCTTTCACCCTCCTTCGTCTCGTTTCACTCTCTTTCAACCTCCTTCGCCTAGTTTCACTCTCTTTCACCCTCCTTCGTCTTGTTTCACTCTCTTTCCCCCTCCTTCGTCTTGTTTCCCTCTCGTTCACCCTCGGTCGTCTCGTTTCACTATCTTTCACCCTCCTTCGTCTCGTTTCACACTCTTTCACCCTCCTTCGTCTCGTATCACTCTCTTTCCCCCTCCTTCGTCTCGTTTCACTCTCTTT